>NW_020173763.1:2105040-2173530 GCF_003031525.2 Neophocaena asiaeorientalis asiaeorientalis
GATACAAAAAAAAAAAAAAAAAAAAAAAAAAAAAGATACCATGTTATGAAGAGATAATCCGGTCTTTAAAGTGCCGTAAGAGGAAAACAAGACAGAATGCCATATATTATATGATGACAAACCAACTGCAAAATCTCGGATACAAGCTTTAGAAGGAGAAAACGGAGGAAAATTATCAAGATTTCTTTTCATCCTCACTGCTTCCCTAAGCTGCTGAGTTCAGGAATTACTTTTCTGAGACTATCTTCTCTGTTAGCTAGAATCAGAGAGACAGTACTGTTTGAGGAACTTCAATCCAAAAACTTAATAGATACTTTCAAATCTCTAATGTCAGGAGCATGTGTAGCAGAGACATTACTTATTCAAATTTAGGATATATCAGTAAGATCCTGGACATTGTGAAACCAAGCACTCACGCATAGGATTAGTGTCCATATAAAAAAAAAATCCCAGTTAGTTCCCGCACATCATCATGTGATGACACAGCCAAAAGAAACAAAAAATAAAACAGGCTTTTATGAACCATGAGGCAGGCCCTCATCAGACGCCGAATCTGCTGGCATCTTGATCTTGGGCTTCTAGGCCCCCAGAACTATGTGAAATGAATTTCTGTTGTTTATAAGCCACCCAGTTTATGGTATTCTGTTACAGCAGCTCAAAAGGACTAAGACATCAAGTATTTATGTTAATCATATTCTATGGGCAAACAAGTTGTTTTGTATTTTCATGTGACAAATAACCAATCTCCTTTGTCTTCAAGAGTTCATATTTGAATTATTTTCCTTAAAGACAAATCTTAAAGAATGAAACATCTGACCTTTAGAATTGAGCATGCATGTGCATGCATATGTATAACCGAATCATTTTGCTATACACCTGAAACACACAACATTGCTAATCAACTGCACTCCAATATAAAATAAAAAGTTAAAAAAAAAGAATTGAGCATATATGCTAAAGAAGGAATATATATTAAATGATAATTATGTGTCCATTATTTCTGAAGCTATATTGTATATCAGCTTTTTTGAATAATTATCTAGGTTATTTATCCAAATAAACAGTAACTACCTTGAAATAGTTCTTAGTAGTTTTTGTATTTCTTTCAACATGACTTCATTGATTAAAACTTTCATAATTGGTTTTGCAATTTCAGTGACAACTCACAACCTATTGTTCTGAATATCCTCACTGATGTCAATAATTCTTTGATGCTAGGTTTGAGATGTATACGTGCTGTGTGTGTATGTGTCTGTATGTCTGTGTGTATTTAATAGCCCAAAGTCACTGGGGAGTTGTGTTAGGATTAAGTAGTTGACCATGTTGATCAATTTCATTTTTGTTTAATAATAACCAAAAAATTATTTATTGAGATGATTCATTTTACTTGGTAAAAATCCTATTATTCACAATCTAAAAGCACCACAATTACATACCAGTTGGATGAAGTGTACAGACCTGAAAGCTGACTACTAGGAAGGGTACAATAAGCAGTAGCTGTATAACTTCAGATACATCTCTCAAATTGTCATTCCTATTACTTATTACACTTCACATGTAATTGTGTTTTCAGTAATTCTGTGATTAGTTTCAAGGGGAATAAATAATATAACCATATTAGTATACATAAAATTTATATTCTTGTTTTGATTTTACTTCTTGTACTGCTTTGGTATTTATGACAAAATATTGATAAGAATTTGATATTTTAAGACAAAAGTCTCCATTCTAAACAGTAATGCACATGGGTAAAGGAAATAAACCTAGAATGAAGTAGCTTTTAGTTCCAAAGGCAGAATTAACATTTTTTCTCTCCCTCTAACCCACACCTAACTCCAAAGCTCTTTTAATTCTTTGAAGCCGGAACAAATCTAGTTGTAAGCTGACTACTCAATTAGTTCAAAATTTCCCCAATTTTCAGATGATTTGTGAAAAAGCTGTCACCTTGCACACAGCTGTATTTGTTTATTTTAAACAAATCGCTTACAAAAAATATATATTCCTGACTTTTTCTCTCTGCCAGTTACATATGTTAAGTTGCAGAAGGGTTTTATATCTCCTGACTCCAGACCTCTCCGTAGAAGAAACATTCTTTTTTAGGAGTATTTTTTATTTGTCTACAAAGTCACTAAGTTTCAGAGTTCAAATGAATGAATTACAGGAATAATTTTATCCGAGACCTTCACCCCATCATTTCACATATAAGAAAATGGAAATTCAGACCCAGAAGGAGACTTGGCCAAATTAAATATTTATCTAAAATTCTTAGCTTAGCCAATGGTTAAACTATAATTATTGTTAAAATTACTTACAATGTTTGAAAGGGGCAACATTTTAGAAAATATTATGGCAGTGGAAAATTTAATTTAAGATACTTTATAGATAGAATGGGATGTGACACTGGATTTTCAGTTTTGTAAAAAACTCAAGGGGGGAAATCGGATGGTCTTTATTGAAGATATTAAACTAAGTTTTAGAGTGTGAATTCTATGCTATAGAAAACATTTGGCATAAAAATCAGGATTTCTTACTTGCTACTCCCTCGCTGAACGCTCTCGACATTAGCTACTGTTAAAGAGCAAAATTATTCTGACACTTATTAAAGATGGTAAGGAAGACTTTAAGACAATTGCAGTAGGGGTCATGACTATCTCAATAGGGGAGAGAGATTGTGCTCAAATCTGAATACAGCAAACATAGGTGGGGATTTATATGCAATGAACATAATAAGAAGGTCAGTGCATGGAAAATCACTAAAAGGGAATACTTAGTGTAGAGGATTCTTGCTAAACTGGCCTAATAGGATTCTTGCAAACATTTATACATCAAAAGTGGGGGATGGGGCTTCCCTGGTGGCGCAGTGGTTGAGAGTCTGCCTGCCGATGCAGGGGACACAGTTTCGTGCCCCGGTCTGGGAAGATCCTACATGCCGCGGAGCGGCTGGGCCCGTGAGCCATGGCCGCTGAGCCTGCGCGTCCGGAGCCTGTGCTCCGCAACAGGAGAGGCCACAACGGTGAGAGGCCCGCGTACCACAAAAAAAAAAAAAAAAAAAAAAGTGGGGGATGAGGAACTTGATAAGATATCACGAGCGATCAGATATCAAGGGTGGTGGGTCAGATATCAAGGGTGGTGGGGGATGACTTAGCAGGATCCTTTGCTAAGACTGGACGGACAGCCCAAGGAAAGGACAAAGACCAAGGTCGAAGCCTAGTCAAAATTGATGCTTTGAGGAACATGATTAAAGTTTGCCAAGGAGAGAGTCTTCGTTACCACTCCCTTAAATTTGAGTTAGTATAGTTTTCATTATATTATGTTTATATAATATCAGAATAATACAATCATTTTTATGTAGGGAAGCACACATATATTATTTTAGTCTTTGTTTTATAGACTTAAACGGATGACCAAACCAACAATTTACTAATAAAGTTTAGCGTAGAATCAGGTTCCGCTGACACTATACTCACATGGTTTTACTTTGCTTCATAAATGTTTTGTGTTTTTCTCATGTATGGATATTGCCTTTCTTCAAATGGGATCAACTTTCCTTTCCTTTCTAGGAGAATATTTTAACAGCATTTATTCTAACCGAGAAAAAGTAAACAATATTTTCTTCAACCTCAAAATGACATCAAGAAACTGTCTGAAGTTGATACTAAATGGGAATTTGGGAACTATTAGAAATTAGGATAAAAATCTTATAACTAAGATTTTGCTTTGACTATGTAGATATGCTCTTAGGGCACATAGTGTATTTAAAATGCAAGTTCAAGAAGAAAATGAGGGGGGGTACCTTGAAGATGGTGGAAGAGTAAGACGCGGAGATCGCCTTCCTCCCCACGGATACACCAGAAATACATCTACACGTGGAACAACTCCTACAGAACACCTACTGAAGGCTGGCAGAAGACCTCAGACCTCCCAAAAGGCAAGAAACTCCCCACGTACCTGGGTAGGGCAAAAGAAAAAACAGAGACAAAAGAATAAGGACGGCACCTGCACCAGTGGCAGGGAGCTGTGAAGGAGGAAAAGTTTCCACAGGCTAGGAAGCCCCTTCGCGGGCAGAGACTGCGGGAGGCGGAGAGGGGAGCTTCGGGACCGCGGAGGAGTACACAGGGACGGGTGCGGAGGACAAAGCGAGGAGATTCCCGCACAGAGGATCGGTGCCGACCGGCACTCACCAGCCCGAGAGGCTTGTCTGCTCACCCGCCGGGTCAGGCGGGGCTGTGACCTGAGGCTCGGGTTTCGGTTTCAGACGGAGCGCAGGGAGAGGACTGGGGTTGGCGGCAGCAATCCCACTACTGGGCATATACCCTGAGAAAACCAAAATTCAAAAAGAGTCATGTACCACAATGTTCATTGCAGCTCTATTTACAATAGCCCGGAGATGGAAACAACCTAAGTGCCCATCATAGGATGAATGGATAAAGAAGATGTGGCACATATATACAATGGAATATTACTCAGCCTTAAAAAGAAACGAAATTGAGCTATTTGTAATGAGATGGATAGACCTAGAGTCTGTCATACAGAGTGAAGTAAGTCAGAAAGAAAACAACAAATACCGTATGCTAACACATATATATGGAATTTAAGAAAAAAAAATGTCATGAAGAACCTAGGGGTAAGACAGGAATAAAGACGCAGACTTACTGGAGAATGGACTTGAGGACATGGGGAGGGGGAAGGGTGAGCTTTGACAGGGTGAGAGAGAGTCATGGACATATACACACTAACAAACGTAGTAAGGTAGATAGCTAGTGGGAAACAGCCGCATGGCACAGGGATATTAGCTCGGTGCTTTGTGACAGCCTGGAGGGGTGGGATAGGGAGAGTGGGAGGGAGGAATACGCAAGAGGGAAGACATATGGGAACATATGTATATGTATAACTGATTCACTTTGTTATAAAGCAGAAACTAACACACCATTGTAAAGCAATTATACACCAATAACGATGTTAAAAAAAAAAGAAGAAGAAGAAAATGAGGAAGAGAAAAAGGAAGAAGAGAAGAAGGAAAAGGAGGGAGTAGAGGAGGTGGGGAGGAGGAAAAGGGGTGGGAGAAAGAAAAGCTTATAACAACAGAGGGGGAAAATGTGGTCTTTTAGCTGAATTATCTAAATGCCAAGCTCAATTAACTTTAAACTATTAATGTCAAGAGAATATAATAAAATATCCTTTTAGAATCTGTTCATTTTAACATACTATCTAATATGATACTTTACAAGTATCACAATACATTTTTTTTTTTTTTTGCGGTACGTGGGCCTCTCACTGTTGTGGCCTCTCCTGTTGTGGAGCACAGGCTCCGGACGCGCAGGCTCAGCGGCCATGGCTCACGGGACCAGCCGCTCCACGGCATGTGGGATCTTCCCGGACCAGGGCACGAAGCCGTGTCCCCCTGCATCGTCAGGTGGACTCTCAACCACTGCGCCACCAGGGAAGCCCTACATTATGCTTTATAAGATATAATATACAAATAATCATCAGCAAGTTGCTACACAACTTTTGGGGTTGTCTTTAAAAATTCAACATTAAAGATCAAAGGAAAAATTATTTTAAAATAAAAGAATATTTCAGTAAACATATGTTTAATTATTTCCTCTGTTGGTACAAAGGAATGATCACTTGAATCATTCTATTTTCCCCTGTCCAAAGGAAACTAAATTTTGCTAATAATAAAATGTATATTTTACATAAAATATTAAATACATTGTATTCATAAAAAATGTTCCTTCCAACATTCTTCTTTTGAAGTTTACCCTGTTGAATTATTTCTTCTCAGTTTGTTCATTAAATCTGAATGCCACAAAGGATATTTTGTAGAAGTAATACGTTTGCTGTTGTTACTGTTGTTGGCAACAGGGATGCAAATTACAGGGTTAATAACCTGTTATTAACAAGCAATATATTTTTTTTAATTTCAAAAGTGTTATAGCTAAGCAACCTGTGCAGATTTTATTATTTAGAAGATACCTTACCAATGCCACAATTCCTCATTTGGGGAAAATACATATATTTGTTAATTACACACACACACACACAATTTTGATATTCTTGGTAATAGCTACAAAACGTTCAATTCTAATTAAAGAGGCAATCCAATTACCAGCATGTTATTTTAAAAATAGGCTTATAGCCTTTTAAACTCTGGTAATACATGAAAGGATCAATCAGAAATAGAAAAACTGTAAGAGTAACAGAGAAAGCATGATGTAAGGAAACCCTTACCCCCACCTCCTGCTAAACACAGAGACGAACACTGAAGAGAATGATCAGCAATATAAAAGACTAAGGAAAGAGCGGAAGTACAGAAAAGTGTCACTAAATATGACAAAGGGGATTTTCTCTATGACTTTCAATGATTTTTCAAATTTCACTGAAAACCAAAATTTTGCTTTCTTTTTAATGTATAATATTTATTTTTCTGGCTTTCTTACATAGTTCTCATTTTAAAGTGATGGCAAAACCTGTGATATAGTTCATATCAAACAATGGAAATTAACGATTAAACAAGTATTTCTGTTGTCACATTTGTACATTTAGTGGGATTAGGATGCAATATTCTTTTATTTGGTATATAAGATTTTTTATCTTTTTGGTGTCTAATAGCTTTTGTTCAGGGTTTCTGTACAAATTAAAATGTGAAATAAAATCAATAACAATTCACCAATAAGTTTTAATGAGATTAGCATGTACACAGTAGAATCCATATATGCAAAATATAAATATCTCTAAGGAAACATATTCTGTGGTAAATATCATCTTGCTCACGAACTCTGATTTCCACTGATGGAAGGGAAAAACCCCCCAGAGGTTTAAACATGTCAATATTTCCCACCCCCCTTTTTTTCTCAGTCTAAATGAGTTATTTTGGTGCATTTTATTCAGTCAATTGTAATATTCAAACTCCCTATGCAATCTGTCCCCTGGGTACTCCTGCACCCTCTTCATTTCCTTATGTGTATGAAAACAGACAAATATTTATTTTTCTTCAAGAAGAGGGCCCACTCACTTTATGCAAGTTGCCACTTGACCTCTTTAAGCTGGTGTGTGGATCAAGCTCTCTCCTCCTGTTTGCAGTAAAATGAACTTTCAGTCTACTCTCTAGGCAGGGTCATAGCTCCCAGGAAGCAGAGCTCTAGCTCATTCTCACCATGACGCCACTCAGCCTTTCACTGACCTGCAGATCCTCTGATGTCTGGCTGGAAATACTAGAGACCATAGCTTGAAGATCCTCCTTACAGCTCTAAGTTAAAGAATCAGACAAAGATACCACAAAAAAAGAAAATGTTCATTGCAGCCCTGTTTACAATAGCCAAGACATGGAAGCAACCTAAAGGCCCATTCCACTTTGTGTGTTTATAGTCAGACACCAAAATAGTGGTCCTGGTAAATAAAGGGTTTTCTCATTCAGTAAAAGCTAACTTTCAACACTATTGCCACAAAACTATATCAGGATTTTAAACATTTAATTATTTAAGCCACTGTAAATTTATTTTTTGTCTAAGACTTGAGATGAGGTCTAGTTTTATATAATTACATATGGATTGCCAGTTTTTCCAGCAATATGTATTAACTAACCCATTCTTTCTCACTGACTGAACTATCAGCTATACTGAATATTAATTTCCCTTTTATACTGAAATATCTTTCTAGATGCCTTACTCTGATTCACTCACTTTTTTGGCTATTTGTAACTCACATTGATTACATTACAAATTCTTTATCACATATTGTGAAATTTGGTAAGGAAGTAAGTTCATCTCACTGGGCTTTTATTGTTAATATTCTTGGATATTCTAACATATTTATTATTCTATTAATTTCAAGATCACTTTATACAATTTTACCCACCTCCTAAATTATTTAAATTCTGAAAGGAAATATGTATTAAAAAAAATTAAAGGTCATTTTATTTTCTATGCCATTCCACTTGTTCATTTGTCCTTTTGAGACTTTTTAACTACGATACTAAATATCTTGGTCTTAAGGTTCAATCATTAGGCAGATCACTTTTCCTCAGAACTGCATCTAGTAGCCAGCTATATGGGGTTGTGTGGTAGTCAGTTGTATGTGTCAACTTGATGGGGCTAAAGGATGCCCAGAGACCTGGTAAAACACTTCTATCACTACTATTCACTATCCTGAAAAATGATAATCAACTGCATGTAGATGTTTTAAAGTTTGTTTTTTCTTGTATGAAGGCAATGTCACACTAACCGTACTTTCCTGGAAAAGTGCTACTTTGACTCAACAATATCAACAATGTCAATTCTTAGACATCTTTCATTTCTGAAGTACAATTAAATTAAGAATTCTGAGGTAATTCCACACTATGCCTCAGTGACTAAAGAGAAAAAAAGGTTAATTCCCCCGGGAGAATATTTTATGAGCAATTGCCTCAAACAGAATTTTCTCTCCTAGTGGCTTTGAAATTCCAGGGCTGGCACTCACAAATATAGGCCTATTGTATTTAACTCAAAACGAAATAGTTGAAAAAGACATTGTTGACTCATAAATTGATAATTATGCCACATTGCTCAAAAAAGTCAAATTGGTCAACAATGATTTCTAGCCACTTACTTTCAATACTTTGAAATACTGCGCACAGTGCGGGTGTTTTGTCACCTTATTCACCTTTGAGCATTTTCATCTTTTTATCTAAATCTGGGGAAATTTTCACAGACTCTGAGATGGTTTTGAAAATTTACACATGATTCGAAGCATCATAGTTCCATTTTCTATGTCTAAGCCTGTCACTGAATGTGACTGACATTGCACATGATTCCTTCTAAAGTTTTAGTCTTAAAAGGAGAAATTGTTTTACATTATAGCAACTACAAGGAGTGGCAGAAATTATATTTAACATGCTACTTGAAATCCTGCTTTTGTAGAATTAAAAATGCAAGAAAATGGTGAAAACATATTTAAAGAGGTAATATAGCCACCATTTATCAAATGCAAATTATATTTTTAAAATAAAAATACTTGAAAAAAAGTAAAAATCCTTTCAAATGTTTTTTAAATTTCTTAATCATCCATTTTTATGAAAATAAATATTTGAATAATTTCAAAACAATCATTGGTAGCTTTTTGCTCTCAGACAATTCACTAAGAGGCAGGACAAAATTTTACTTATTTATTTATTATTTTTTTAAAGATCTTTTTTTTTTTTTTTTTGGGCTGTACGCGGGCCTCTCACTGTTGTGGCCTCTCCCGTTGCAGAGCACAGGCTCCGGACGCGCAGGCCATGGCTCACGGGCCCAGCCGCTCCGCGGCATCTGGGATCCTCCCAGACTGGGGCACGAACCCCCATCCCCTGCATCGGCAGGCGGACTCTCAACCACTGCGCCACCAGGGAAGCCCTAAAGATCTTTTTGATGTGGACCATTTTTAAAGTCTTTACTGAATTTGTTATAATATTGCTTCTGTTTTATGTTTTGGTTTTTTGGCCACGAGGCATGTGAGGTCTTAGCTCCCCGACCAGGAATCGAACCCGCATCCCTGGTATAGGAAGGCAAAGTCTTAACCACTCGACCGCCACGGAAGTCTCACGATAAAATTTTAAATTCATGAAAACAAGTAGAACAACAAAAACTTGACTGAAAACTAAATTAAAAATATCAGAAAAAGACAAAAAACAGCATTCTCAAGTTGCATACACTTACACATATGAAAACAATTAGTGACTAAAAATATATTTGTAAATTCAACCAAATTGTTTTCGACTCTGTAGTGACTGAATATAAATGTTTTAATTGTCTTTATTTATTTTCTGGTAATATGCAGATCTTCACCATATCCATACAAATGGCTGAGTTCAATTGTCCACAGGAAAAACTTGACATTTTTTGATATGTGACCATGAAGCAAAACCAGGAACAAATCTTTATTAATGGCATATGACTTATATAATACCTTTAAAGACATCTCACTTATCAATAGATTAAACATAAGTCTTTGAAAATTGATTGTGGTTCAAACCCTAATAAACAGGCTTATCGTACAAGTATTCTTTATTTCTGTTGTCTGAGACCTTGCTGCTTATAGAAGTTCCCATTATCTATTTTTGTGTTTTATTCTTTCTGGCTTCTGATTGCTGAAAATACATTACAGACAGAGATGAGACAAACAATGAAAATACTGTTACTTACTGTCATTAAGAGATACACTACAATGCCCAGGATGTTCTTTTATAAAAGTTATAACCATTCAATTTGAGGGAAAATGAAATGTTTCCTTAAAATGTTAGAGAGCTTTAGAAAAATTAGTCTTACTATAAATATTAATTTTTTTTGAAGTCTTTCTAACTGAATGGAATGTAAATAGCAGGAGTTCATCAATAATGAATATCATCTCTTCAAAAAATGTTACTTTAAATAGCCCAGATATTTTTTTAAAACCCCATATATTCTTCTTCACTTTTAACTAAATCATCTAAGTCATTCAAACTTTTCTACTTAAGGAAGATAACATACAGAAAGGAAACTCCTTCTTAATGGCCCCTTTATTTCAGTGCACAAAACTGACATCCTGGAATAATCTACAACCAGACTATGGAAAGCTTAAGGGAAACTGAGTACAATCAGTCGGTGAATCTTACACAAGTGTTCCCACATTATTAATAAAGTATGTTTACCTCCTAAATTCCAGCTTGTTCCCCTATTTATCTGACTATTATTACACTCAACTCTCAAGTGTTTATAACTCCTCCCTCTTTCGTGAAAAATATCCTTTAAAAGCTATTTTAGCACTGTGACTTTCTTCTGGGATCAAAAAGGAGACTTCTAACAGAGAAAAGTCTCTTTTATGAAAAGGAAACTGAAATTATGAAACTTGTAAGATATGACAGTATCACAGGGTAAATCTGAGTCTATGGAAGGCTCAGTGTTGAAACCTTTTTCCTGGGAGATTTATATTTACTATAGACATATCAATCTGAAAGATAATTCTCTCAACAAAAGAAGGAAATCACTTTAGATTTAAATTTACTATTAATTTTTAACTGAGTAATTCTGAGTCCCACTGCTGATGATTTTTGCTTACAAAAAGCGCCATATAAATATTTGGGTAAAATAAGTGCAGAGCCTCTATTAGCCTTTCCATTCATCAGGTACCATGTCCCCTTGACAGCTATCAGAAACTCCATAATCTTGAACTAGGATTCAACATATAAACTCTAATCTACTTCTGAATAGAATGGAATTTTCCCATTAATGTGTTAATCCTCTGAAGAAAGCCACTAATCTTACTATAGTGGTTTCAAAGAGTTACTGTGACCGGTAAAATAACTGATTTACTCATTTCATTGAGTTGCACAGGTTACTGACAAAAATACCGTATCTACTTTCTAGGCCAGACTTTCTCAACCTTGTCACTATTGACATTTTACACCAGGTAACTCTTTGCTGTAAGAGGCTGTCGTCCTATGCAGTGTAGAATGTCGGATAGCATACTGGACCTTTATCCACTTGGTACTAGTGGTCCCACCCTTCCCAGTCATGACAATCAAAAATGTCTCCAGACATTGCCAAATGTCTCCAGGGGCATGAGGACAAAATCATCCCTGGTAGAGAATCAACTGTTTAGGCTCATTTAAACTTGTAACACAATATGAGTTGGGATTAGACTAATAATTTAAGGACAAATAATGTTTTAAAATAGCACGAACATGTATGACCTATAAAATATGCTTTCAGAATATATACTGCCAACTTTCAGCATGCTTTCATCTTTTCTTTTAGAGATATGTGTTGTACACCGAAACTGGCCCAGCATTGTTAATCAACTATATTCCAATATAAAGTAAAAAGTTTTAAAAAAAAGATATGTAATCATAGTAATGATAGCTCTACCAAACTTTTGCTTTGATAGAAATGTCTCAGACAACTTATAGTAAAGCAACAACAAAATCACCCAGTGGGTCATTAAACACGGGCCTTCATTCTAAATACTGAAGCAATTCCAAAGAAGTGTTTTTCCTTGGGTAAGAAGGTGAAGTACTTGGAGAGCTTTATCATGAGGATGACTCATCTCCTTTCAGGAATAGTTGGTCAAGGCGGGTTTTCAGAAGAGGGAGGAATTCTTTTTCAGTTTAGCAGCTGTTGCTAGGCAATGGTTTGATCAAAAAAGGTAGGGTAGAACAGCTGTGGAAAGCCAAGGTCTTTATCTCTGCAGTAAACAGTTTTCAGTCCTGAAAGATCTTTTCCATATTCCTCTTTGAAATCTGGCAATCGTTGTTGCTTTTGAATAAAAGAACTGGGGGCTCATGCTCTTCACTTATAAGATTTGTAAGTCTTTCTATGATGCTATCAAATCGAAACTGCATGAGATAAAGTTAAACACGCAAGGAAGACTATTGCAATCGGGAAAAGAGACTGAACACCACTCTGCTAAAGCAAAAGGTGGATGGATTTTAAGTGCTGGGGTGAGCTGGTGGAAAGTATTGGAGGACATTAAAGGGGAGGTTGACAAATGTGATGTGAGCACACAGTTATTCCTGAGTTGGCAAATGTTTTTCTCATTAATGTGATTAAGCCAGGTGTGTCTGCTGATTGGCACCCATCAAGACACTTATCCTTTCATAGAGACTGGGAGATAGGAATGCTACATCCTTTAATATTTACATTTCAAAGACATGATTTCAGGTTCTTGAGAAAGACAGTCTTGGATTGTAAAACTGGAAAGTAGCTAGAGGAAATGTTACATATATTTAAAAGGGGCAGAGAAAGAATTAACATTTACAAGTTTTCTAAAAGTAAATGCTCTATCAGTGATCTATAGTCAGAAACAAACTTGTCTAAAGTTTAGTTAATCTAAGAAAAATATTAAGGCAAGTTGATCAATGCTCAAAAAGTGTAATGGATTCATACTTGTAAATGGAATTTGCTATTTTTGCTTCCTTACAGCTCCAAACAAGAGGGATCAAATACTTTGCTGGAATGGTAGAACCCAGCAAAGGAAACAAAACTTGTGTTTATATTTGTCTTTCAAAATAGAACTTTGTAAAAAGACTATAGGCAAAATAACATGGTGTTTCACTGCAAAAACCATCTGCTTGAGATGAGACCTTTCTTTCTGAACTGCAAGTTTTTCCTAAATGCCATAAAATAGGACA
Source organism: Neophocaena asiaeorientalis asiaeorientalis (assembly GCF_003031525.2). Lineage (NCBI taxonomy): Eukaryota > Metazoa > Chordata > Mammalia > Artiodactyla > Phocoenidae > Neophocaena > Neophocaena asiaeorientalis. Next base: position 2,118,161 of record NW_020173763.1, read on the forward strand.
AATCATCAAAAGGCCATAAGAACATTTTTTTTTTTCTCACAAAAGGAGATAAAAGTCTTTCCTCTGTGGGAGTGGAATTTCAGGGATAAATTTAGTTGGGATAAATTTAGCTGGGGAAATTTAGTTGAGAGAAGATCCTTCTCTTTTGAGTGAGTTTCCAGTGACCACCACCCACCCTTTTCTGCCAAAATTGGAAAAATCTGATAGTTTTCAAGAGCATTCCAATGAGAAAGAATCTGCTTCCCATTTGAAACTCTGAGAGAAGAGAATCTTGAAAAACACACAGTGCCAGTGTGTAGTGACTGCAGGAGAGGTGGAATGGCTGGGATAGACATAGAGAAAGTCCAGGATAATACCTCCTGCTTCTCATGACCTGGTTATGGTCTGCAGGAAACTTAAATGTTCTTTAAAGCCTCATTGGGAGAAAAAGGCTTAGACAAACTGCCTAGGCAAGTGTATCTAAAAAGTTTGGGGCTTTGGACAAGAAGAGCCCAAAACATGGAGATCTCAAAATTAGGGGCATTTGGGGTAGTTACATACACTGGGAGTGGAGATCTACACGCACCCAGAGGCAGATTCAGACTCATTACATCACTGGTGGATATCAGTAAGGAATTGGAGAAGAGTATAGGACCAGAGGTCCCTTCCAATGACAATTTGTAACCTTCCCCTAAAGCTAGGGGCCATCTAGAAAAAATGGATATTTTTTAAACTGCAACATATGCAGCATTCTGGAATCAAAGGGAGAAAAAGAATTAAACTAAAATGAAGTCTTACTAAATCAGAAATACAATGGCAACCTTTATACTTTTTAAAAGTTAAGTAATTATTAATATTTGGGGTGTATGCCTTTCTCTAGTATCTTGTTATTTAACAGAAGTTATTTTCTAAAGTATACAATAATGTAAAACTAATAAGGAATGAAAATGATCCATGCCAAGATATACTCGATTCAATTAAATAATAAAAATACTGAAATAAATAATTACTGGTGCCCACGCCTTGCCAGGCTCAGGGCTAGGAGCTGAACTTATATTATTTTATAACTACCTGCTAGTGTTCTGCTCAAGCTTCCTTCCTTCCATTTGTAAACATGAGCTACTAACAATTATTATGAGTAACATTAATTTTTATTGTTGAAATCATATGCTGCAGTGATTTCAAAATAAAATTACTCCTGAATCATTTTACATTAATACAGCATTTAGGGCTGAATTCATGGGCATGTGACCAGTAAAAACGCAATAGCGTAAAGCCATTCACTGAGAAGGGCCCCAGGCCTGATTAAGGTTCTATCACTGTCTTAACATTCTTAATAATGTTCTTTATCTCAGAACTGCTGTTTTGCAAGTGAATCTAATGGGGCAGTGGAGTAGCTGTGAGCACATTCAATATGTGCGTCAGGCATTCTCTGTCACCTGACTTGCATATGTGCTCAGGAGGCCCCATGAGCACGGGATTCCTATGGGCCCATGACTCATAGGAAAAGAGTTCAGCAAGATTCAAAGCAAGTCCAAGGTAAGTGTGCGTGAGTTCTAGGACTGACTAAGCCTGGGTACTAACAATGCCGAAAAGCCATGCTTTCCACCTGAAACAGAACTCACTTTGAACTCACAACGAAGGCAATGGGGTTCTAAGAAACACTGATAGCCAAGGAACCCTCTGTATTCTTTCTTACTCATATATTACTTCCCTGTATTAACCAACCACTTATCCTGAAATTGATGACATAGAAGAAAAGGGAAAGATAGCACGACCCATTACTCCTTTCCCTTCAGTTTTTTCTTACTCATCATCAGTAAGCCAAATCTAGAGGGTGGTGGTTGACTGTGCATGCATAAAGAAATAAAATAAAAACACTTGAGTTTGTTTTGTGTAGTGTTTCCGCTGTTCGGGTAAGAATGGCGTACATATATACGTACAAGCTAAGACATTCAAGTTATGTAATTTGGGTGTACTGCATATGAGTAGAATGTTCTTGTATTTGCATGTAAAACTGGCATTGTACAAGATAAAAATCAGTGGTAAAATTCATGTTAGTAACTCAAAACATTAATTTTTCTTTACTTAGACTGACATTAAATAGCAAATTAAAACACCATGGAAAGTCAGAGAGAAACCGCAGAAAAAATGGGAAAACCTCTGTGTGTTAGTACCTTGAACAACACATTTTTCCTGCATTTTGAACAAGGTGCTCCACAGTTTCATTTCTCACTGAGCCTCACAAATTATGTAACTGATCCTGACAGCATTCTGTGTAAAAAATCTGCTGATTCCTGGATTGTTTTGCTTCTACTAATACCACATTTTGCTGGTGAGGTTAGAATTCTAATAAAAGCCAACTTTGACAACATCAGAAAGTAGAAGCACATTCTCCAAAGCTACGGTTGAACAATTAAACATGTTCTTGACTTTGGAAACCAAAGTTGTTTAAAATAGCTTCCTTGGGGCTAATTGAAGAGTTTGATGTCAATTCTCCTTCTTCTTGGGATTAATATGTTCTAAAACATTCAATCTAGCCCCAAACAGGCAAAACAGAGAAAAAAAGATTGTGCCGTGTTTTGGCCTATGAGTGGAACCCAAGCAAATATAAGATGATTTCTCATTGACAATAAAATCGTAGAAATCTTGTCTATGTAATTCTCAGTAGCAACATAAATAAATTTCAAAACTAGACTTATCCTTTGATAGAGACAATGTTGCTGTTTATATTACAATATCGCTTTTTATCAAAATGATACAATTGAGATATCCTACAGTATTACCTTTGACATGTAGTTAATAGTGAAGTCTTTCACTTTCTAAATGTTTCTGAAACAACTCTGACCATTATAAAAATCCTTTGAAAGTGTCTAAGCACTAGTTATTACAGCACCTAGAGATGCAGTTTCTCACACAAATGCTGTGCAGCACATGCTGGCAGAACACTTTTGCTAAGAGTCACCAAAATATAAGAAAGACACATTCCAGATGCCTGTTGGTCCTGAAGTAGGTGACAGCGATACTTGTTCAGAGGCTCAGACTCCAAGACTTCTTTTCCTGGCAAGGAAAATGTGTCCTGGAGCCCATTTGGTTCCAAATTTTTGAAAGAGTTGAATTCTTATCAGTATTTTAGCACTCCCACACCTGTTATCAGATGATGTCACAATCATAATCAGAGGCTCCCTGCTGTTATAGCAGATATATTTTACAAGGCTGGAAGAGAAGAGATAAATAGAAAATCATGAGTGATGTTTATAAAGAAAAGGATATGCTGTGTTTCTGTGTTCTGTCTGAAAAAAAGACAAGAACAGGCATGCGTTCGGCAAGCTGCCCAACACATACTGCATCGTGCATAAACTGCTGGGTTGTGCATAAACAAGGAGGAGCTGGGTTGTGCTGGGGAAGCGCTGTGACTTAGAGACCTGTCAGATGGGTACAGCTCTAGGGAGGCGGCTCAGGGTAGTGATGTTGGTGCATATCACCTGGAGGAAGGCTGGATGCAGCAGCAGATAGCTGTGTTTAACATAACACATTGCATCAGACGCCGAGTTTACAGACTGGCTTCAGAGTCAGTGGTTTCTGTTTCTGCATCTAGTGAAGGATCATGTACTGATAAAAAATTGTAAGGTTTTTAGATAAACCTGTTCACACTGCTTTCATGTGTGCCCTTCTGTCTTTTCTTTAGAATATCTAATGAATTGTGCCAATTACAAATAACTTAGTTGGAATTAACTAATTAATATGTTGTCCAAGTATACAGACTTCTTTTTTTTCCCTTGCTCTGTTTGTATTAGAGGCCTGATAGGACCGCTAGATCTGTTTATTTTTAATTTTAAAAATCACAGTCAACCATTTTTAACCGTACCGTTTAGCAGTGTTAACTCCATTTACATTGTTGTGCAACAGGCCTCTAGAAATTTTCATCTTGCGAAACTGAAATTCTGTATCTGTTGAACGTCTCCCCATCACCAAACCCCTGGCAACCACCATCATGCTTTCTGCTTCTATAAGTTTGGTTGATATACTGGAAGCATACAGTATTTTTTATGACTGCTTATTTCACTTAGTATAATATCTCCAAATTTCATCTATGTTGTAGCATATGACAGGCTTTCCTTTTTTATAAGGAAGAGAAATATTCCATTGTATGTATGTACCGCATGTTCTCATTCATTCATTCATTGGTGGACCTATGGGTTGCTTCCAGCTTTTGGCTATTGTGAATAATGCTGCCCACCCTAAATCCAAGATGATCTCATTTTGAGGTTCTTACCTTAATTATACCTGCAAAGATCCTATTTCCAAATAAAGTCACATTCACGAGAACCAGAGGTAAGGACTTGGGCATGTCTTTTTGTGACCACTAATAAACCACTACCCACATCGTGTCAGAACTGTAATATAAGAAGTTAACATAATGTCAGCCTAGAGTAAGTGAAACCTTCAGAACTTGGCAAAGACAAACTCAAAATCTTGCCAGGACAATTGTGGATGGTGGGAAATTCAATGGAAAAGAACATGAATTTATAGTTATTAACTGTGTGAGAGAAAGAAAAAGACAATCTTCACAACTTAAATAAGAAAAATTGTGTGTTTAAAATATTCAGATTAAAAAAGAACACATTCTACTGCTGAAGCATATCGTCTTCCAAATGTCCATTGAGGCAAATCAGAACAGGGCACATTCCTCTCTTGATTTTCTTTCTCACCATCTCTCTGTCATTACAATTCCCTGTTCTCTTTCTTCTCTCTCTCTTTCTTCTCCCCATCCTCCTTTATCTCCTCTTCCTCTTTTCTTATTTCTGTTCTTTCTTAATTTCCATAAATGCAAGCAATAATATAAGATTAGGACTAGATGATTAATGACCTACTGGCTATTTTCTATGAAAGAGTAGTATATGATTCTAACAGCTGGTTTTGTTCCTTTCCTTTCTCTTAGAAATACAGTGTTTCAAGATGACAGTTCTCCTGACAAAATACTGCTATATAATATCTTACTGGCATCAAAAGAAGTAAGTTGTAACTTTATTTTTAAATGGAAATTTAACCTTATCTCAATATACTAAGCTTTTCCATGACTTTCTCTGTTATGTTTTGATAAATGTCTTTTCTCTATATATCTTTGGTATGATACCTTTGTGTTCGAACTTAGGCATTTCATGAAACTGGTCCTTTGTATCTGAATGTATTTCTTCTTTGGCTTTAAGCAAGGACTTATTTTCCTGAGACACAAAAATGGTGTCTTCACTCAATTTTTTACCTTGTAGCTATTTACAGATTTATAGTCCAGTGAATTCAGTTTTGTTTCTACAGTTTCTGTCTTGAGTTTTCATAAATTTAACATTCCATTATGTTCAAAAATGGACACACACAAATTCTCTAATCTTACTGCACAAGTTATAACAAATCTGTTGAAAAGAAATTAAGAAAAAAATAAATGTGTGACTTTGACTTGTAGCAAGTATTATTAAAAACTCTACACATCAGAATTCTTTCAGAAGTTTGGATACAAGACTTCTCAAGGAAACTCCCTGGTTCCTGCATCACAGCCGCTGTATCCCTGGAGTTAACCCTTGAGCCAGTGCCTTCCAGATCCTCCAACTAAACAATTGTTTGTCCAAAACCTTTTTCTCTTTAAAGTAGCTAGAAAGGTTTTGTTATTTACTACCAGTTATATTTTGATCTAATATCTGGTACCAGAAGTGATTTGGGGCAATAAGTCTTCTAGATCTATTTATCCAAAATTAGAATTTATCCACTCCAAAAAATGTTTGGAGGTAGTGAACCTATGCAGTTACCACTGAAAAATGAGGCCTGGAGAGTAAATAACAGGCAGTGCAAACCTTATTTAAGTCATTGCCTTGTCCATTTGAAATAATATGTATTGTAAGGCATGGGTCTAATACACTGGAATGTAACAAAATAAAAAATAATATGGGGTTAAATGGCTGCTTTACTTCCAATAAATACCAAAATCAGATACAGAATTTAATTCTGTGGACTGCTGAGTCACAAAATAGATCAAATTCATAGCCACACGAGTCTATTATGGGGATTAAGAGCAGTAGATTGGGAAAAAGTGGGATGTTCTTGACAAGCAGAAGCAATGTTCCTTCCTGTCATATGAGTTTGGTCCTGTTTTCCATGAGGATCGTTGGGACATCACATGGAGTAGTTTCTCTGCAAGGTGATACCAATTTTCCTTATGATTCCTGACTAAAAACTACAGTCAGAATGAGTTATGCTCCAGGAGTAAATTACTAAGTCAAGCCTAAGAACAAAAGAGTTACATGCCAAAGGGATTATAAGATTTTGCTTATTTACATTGCTGATCCTGAAATGGGGGACAGATTCTGATGGTACCAAATAAGGGATGAGAGAATATAAATAGGTATTTTCTTATGTATTTATTACATATTTGAGTGGAGCACAAAGTAAAAACAAAAACAAAAAAATGGTATATGGCTGAGCCAGACTGGGAAGAAAGCTGACGTGCTACTTGGCACCTAAGACCAATCACATTCAATATTGAAGTCAAGCACGTTCTCAGAAGCACAAGTAACTTGTGTGAATAAATGGTTCTTACTCCCAGGGTGTTTCTTTTATGCCATTAACAGTTCCTTAGTCCACTTAAGTCTTCACAGAGACTTCAATATGATAAGGTTAATGGTTTACAGTTGTTTTTTCATGATGTGATGACACCTACCGGAAATAAACTGCCATAGCCCCGTTGGGTTATCCTCAACAGACATTAAGGAAAGAAAACTCCGCAGTGGGCAGCACTTGGAGTGGTATATCTGTTTTATTTTTTTGTTTGTTTGCTTTGTTTTGTTTTTATTCTGCCTTTGAGGAATTTCCAGCCTGAATCATAGATCTGTACTCTTAGCACAGACTATTGGGGCACACATACAGATGTTCGCAGATTTGAAAAGAACAGAAGATTGATGACAAGCAAATGAAGGAAAAATTATGTAGATGAACCACCCAGAATGGACTTTGAGTCTGTTCCATGTGAATGCTCACCAAAAACAGAAGATTGTCAAAAATCAGGTAGATATGGTAACCCAACTTATGCATGTCCATCAGCCTTTTCTCTGAGTGATCTCATTACTCAGAGGGCTTACAATTTAAAAAGTGATATTAGAAATAAAGATCATGTCTGAGTTCAACAACGTGGGTAGTAATTAGCAGGATAGAAAAATCCTGAGCACTAATATGGCACTACCATAGGACATAGACTGGGAAGAAGAAAGAGCCTAAAAATCAAGATTGTATGTGTGTATATTCTGATGAAGGTAAAGACCTTGAACCTTTTAATTCTACCAAGCCTTTGTCAATAGAAGCAGCTCTTCCTCCCTTGTCTGAGGTGGTTACTTTACTCTTGCCTGAAGAAAGGGTAACAGCCTCCTCTGAGGTAGTTTTCAGACAGCGGACTGCTGATTCAACTCATTCCCTCACCATGCAAGCCCAGGGGATTCAGGTACTAAGTCTGACTCAGCCAGACTTACCATACTCATCAAAAGAATTGCAAAATTTAGCTAATAATGTAGACAAATTATGGGAATATGTATGGGAGTGAATTCTTAGTGTGTTGGATCAAGGTGAAAAAAAATAATCTTGGATCAACCTAAATTTGTTGACACCATGTACTAAACAGAAATTCTGTATTCCATGTATTAGAATTAAATAGAAATGCCTGATTCACTTTGACTGGATGATTGACTGAATCCTAGAACCAAAAGTAGTCTATACTAAATAAAGATGATATGACAGAGCTTCCTTGCTATAGTGTAGAAGAAGCCATCCAAAGGCATATGTAGATAGGAAGGCTAGAGTGTATCATGTAACAACTGCTCACAAACCACTAAAGTATATATTTCCCTTTCTTGTGATCATATTTCTCCCAGTGCCTCTATCCACAAATTTAACTTTTTTGATTATCATGTTAATCAGTACTGACTGATTCTGATTAAGAAATGTTTATGATTTTAAAAAAGTCATTTTGAACCAACATTCAGACAATGGTCTTAAGCTGATGGAATTCATTAGTATAACCAGATATTCCCCACCAATAAACAGCTGGCCTGATGTGGGTGACATGGACTACCAAATATGTGTTACATGAAATGACAGACATTAAAAGATTGAGGTTCAGACTCACAGGATACATTGTATTTATATCAAATTCCTATTGCTTTGGAAAACTAATTCTAGTTCCACTATCTAAAAGCATATTAAAATTTAAAAGCTTTTCTTTTTTTCAGAATCCAACTTCTGTTTGCTATTAGACATTATTAATTTATTATGGAAGAAATGGAGATCGTTACTCTATATAGTATAGCGATCATATTTAAATCTTTCTCTGTAGTTTGAAAGTGCTTCTACCTACTTTAGCTAAGACAGAATTCAGCATCATAAATAACTTACAAAGGAACAAAATGATGTTCAGAGTAGTTCTATCATACACCTAAGTCATTTAGCAGATGATCAGAGGCTTTTTTGCTTTAATAAAAATATGTAAGTCCCCATATTCAAACTTTTAAATTCTATCAAGTATATTCACATGTGTAATGATAAAAAGTGATTAAAAGTCCATATTCTTCAAGAGTTGATGAAAGGAATATATATTTTATATTCAAAAGTGTTTTTTTATTATTCAGATAGAATAATAACTTTTACCATAATTTTGAGTACATCACTCTTCTTTATATAATCATTAATGGAATAAAGAAGAGATTTTCCCTGTAGCAAATTAGGTTATGTTATGTCAGTGCTATGCTTTTCTCTAAAATATCTGGTCTTAGTTATTTTGGAAAATAAATACTCAGAAGAAATACATCCAACTAGATGAACTATTGACCTCTTCTACTATGGAAATTCCTATATATCTTTGTTGTATTATTACTTTTATTATTTTCATTCTTTGATGTCTAAGGGAACACTAAATTGTCACAGTCTCTGTTAACAAAATAAAGGTGAGTAGGTAAAAACATCAAGCAGAGATTGGTGCTACACAAAGTTGGCGTGTATGATAATTATTTTTTCCCCCATCAGAATTAATTGTTGCCATATTTAGAGAGAAACTGCGCATGAGAAAAAGTCATCAAGATTCAGTGAGTTCCTCAATGTAAAGAAACTGGATAAATCTTTTTAGGACTCTCCACCAATTTTATATTACCTGGTCCATAACAGATGACTGACAGATGTTTCTCATAACTTTATGACAGCTATGTTTTGCAAAATGTGGTTCCCCTCTCCGTATTTGTGACTACATAAATAAAATTAACAATTGATTAATATGACTAATTTTTACTAGATTCAAACAACAGTTCCCAGCATGCAATAAACACTGAATAATTCACCAATGAAAACAACTCTTAAAATTCATGCAGGTATACCACATCACTACATTGTCCCATACTGAAGCAAAAATTTTCATTAACTATTCTAATTAATCTAAAATATTTCATATGACCAGCATCCCACTCATTGCTGCAGATTATGAAATACACCAAAAGGTAAAGAGATGCTAGGCTCAAACTGCAAACATTTATTCTTCCAAATGTGTGATTATATATTTAAAATCAGCTAAGAGAATAAAATTAAGGATGCATCCTAAAATACAGTAGTTCTCTTATGAAATGGAATTTTAGTGATATAAAAACTAGTGAGATTTGCAATGACTCCCCTGTCATTTTTAGACATGCCTTAATAACATGGAAATATTAAGGTAGCAAAACATTAGGGTATAATTAGGAAACAATTTCAGTTTAAGACAGCCACTAAACATAAAGAAGAATGTTATTAGTAGTGTAATGCTATGCAGAATACCTTTCATTTATATGACACAATTTGGCTGTGCCTATCACTTTGATATGTAATTAAAGCAGTTTAGGCATTTATAATTATCAGTGCAAATTTGTAAAGTAAGGAATGAAAGTTAGCTGTTAGGTGGGGAATAATAAAATATGGGGATAAAAATTTTTCTATAAAAGTTCACTGGGAGTTTTGGGGTTGGTTTTAATTTATCTTAGTTATAAAGTAAACACAATGATTCTTTTTCTAACATCTTTATTGGAGTATAATTGCTTTACAATGGTATGTTAGTTTCTGCTTTATAACAAAGTGAATCAGCTATTCATATACATATATTCCCCATATCTCCTCCCCCTTGTATACTTAACAAAGGAAATAGGGGAAATCTTGATAAATTTTATAAAATAATAGGTAGTATGGTGGCTATTTGTGTTTCATTTTTCCCTTACGTATCAGAAAATTGGAGATACTCTGTACTGTGTTTGTAACACTTTAGCAGATAATCTTATTTAAAGATTGAATCTATTTTAATCTAGAATATGCCAACAATTAAACACGTGTGTCTTCTAAAATCTGACAGCAATACAGAACAATTGGTCAAATACATTTATTCCATCAGAAACCATTCAGTCAGGTCTATTTGTTAAATCATGTAGAAAAATATAATCCATGCTTTAATTTCATTAAAAAAATTTTATGAATTTTATAAAAAATAAATTTAAAGTTTTAAGTTGCTAGTTTACAATTAAATTTAGGTTCACAGTATATATTTCTCATAGCTACCATTTGCTTGGTCATGAATTCCTAAATGTAAAACTAAAAAGAGGCACAGTTGTAGAGGTTTAGCATATGCCTTAAGACTCTGTTTTATACATTCTCTTAACCTCCAAAAAGAAAAAGGAATTCAGTAAGAACCTATATAGTGTTTTGCATAACAAGAGCTTTAATTAAGAAAATGATTATAAAGGGATATTTGGCAATTGAACAAGCAGTTCATTTAAACCCAATATATCTATGCTTATATTAACTAAGAAAAATATACATCAGGTCATACAAGAAAGTTTCTATACTCTCTTTTTCATAGGCCATTCAAAGAGAATATGTTTTGAGGGCTAAATCTCTGGAAAACCTCTGCGTCCTATTTGCTTCTATAAACATACCATAGTGATCTACCTCTTCCCTTTTCTTCTCACATATACCTAAAACCTATGTTCCCTCCCCTAATGCACACCTTTTCCTACCAATCTACTCAGTAATTTCCAAATACCAGATCTGGCTAAATATTTTAGGTAACATAGATTAACTGTAATAGCTAAAACTAGCTATAATAGTTATACATAGTGCACATATATTATGTCCTAGAAAAATGTGGTTCGCTTTAAAGAATATTTAATACAGTATTCCTCCATCCAGAATTATTTTCCTACTGTTGTCTAGAGAGACTGCTTATTCTTTAAAACTCAGCTCAAACGTCACCTTTCCTGGGAAGCTTCTTTTCACTTCTGTACGTACATAAGTGCCCCCTCCCCTAATCTCTATTCTCATAACTCCCAGTAGGTCTTTGATGTAGGCTTCCAACCAGGACTGTGGGAAGCTCACAGGCAGGAGCTTTATCATCTTTGTGTCCACAACACCTAGATTGGTCACTGACTTTTTCTAAATACTTAATAAAGTTATAGAAAAAATATGTTATAAAATATTATTTAAATCGAATAAACACCCTCAAAGTCAGCATTTTATTGTTCTAGTTATAACAAAGAAGGGAGAGAATATGGGTGTTAAAACAGTTTAATATGTAGTTATATATAGCTAGAGTAACATTGATAAATGTGAGAAAAGTGTCTTTGATAGATAAATATTTTACTATCCCTGGGATACTCACTATTGGGGATGTATTTTTTTTTTATAGTATTTTGATATAATAGGTACCTGTCTTCATGTGGTGAATTCTGTCCTGAAAAACCACCATCTCCACCCAACCACTAAGAATCTGAGCTGCTTGATGGAAATGTGAGTTACAGTTGGTCTAAAAATTTCATTGGGGTTTGGGAATAAAAGTAATACTAGGTAGTATCTTTTGTGGAAAACATCATTGGCCATATTTTGTTCAGCAATGTTAAAGAATAATTCACAGATGTTAAGTGAGAGTACAGCTGAGTATCTTTACGTACTAAAGACATCAATTAGATATAGTTTATATCTGTAGACATAGGCAAATGTAATGTTTTAAAGGCAAAATCCAGTCCGTGGAAAAGGGAGTTTATATTTTGCTTCTGGATGAACTTTTGGCAGAAAGCTGTCAAGGAAGGCAGTTTGCTCTTCAGCAAGCCAACAGATTTATCAGGGGAAGTAGCTTGCATTCTTTGTGGGTTTCCCAGTATGGTTTCAAATTGGAAGAATTGGCAGTCTTTCCTGCTCTCTCTGGAGGCAACTTCCTGTTAATGTCTCTCCCAGTTAGGCCATGCTGGCACCATTCTCCTCACACTGCAGTCTCGGCAGATATGTTCCAGTTAAACAGCTGAGAGGCATAGGAGTAAGTTTACTGACAATAGTATTTACCTATTATTTCTCTTTTTATGATAGTTCCAAAATAAAATCATTCTATTTCACCATCAAAACTGTAATCCCAATATTTAATACCAAAGTCTACAAAATTTATGGAAACAATTTCCAACTGATCTCTCTGTCTCATTAGCTTCTAATTTAAATACAAAATTAGATGGTTCCAGTTCAAGATGGTGATGTGGGAAGATCCTGAACTCACCTCTTCCCACAAACACACTGAGTCTATAGCTACATATATTTCCTCTTAAAAACAAACAAACAAACCTGGAAGCTGGCTAAGTGGCAACTACATGTTAGGCAAATGAGAAGAGAACCATACTGAAGTGGATAAGATAAGGTGGGACATAATCTCACCATAAACCCTACCCCTGGTACAGCATCCCACAATAAGAGGGAACTCAGAACCCAGAGCTTCTCCCTGAGGAGTGAAGGGTTCCAAACCCACATCAAGCACCACAGTTTTTAAGACATACACTTGAGAGATAAATCCCCCAAACATGTAACTTTGAAACCCACAAGACTGTAGCAATCTGAAAAAACTGTTATTATAGGGCTCATGCACTCAGATTCACCCACCCCAGGGCCCAAGCTCAGAGGCAACTGATCACATCTAGACTAAAAGTGAGGGAGGCTTCCATTCTTATAGTAAAGTATCAGCCCGAGGGGCAGGAATCTAATTTAACACACACAGAGTGTGTTAAATGCCCTCCATCTCTCTAGGGATGGAGACTTGGCTGGTGCGATCTCTGTGCTCTCCCTTTACTATGCTCCAGAACACCAGTATCCCCAAGCCATGGGTCTAGTGCCCTGATATCTACTTGTGCACCCAGGGGATGCTTCTTGGCTGCCTGGCTCTGGAGTCCAGGGGAACTTGTGTTCCTGGTCCCATGCAAACTGTAATAATTGGTGTCACCCAGAAAAGAGCTCATAGTCCTGCCTGGCACCCCAATTTTTGTGACTGCTGCCAGGGGACACCTCTACATTGCCTCATTCTGGTGGCCAGTGGGACCCTTTTCATGCATTTCACAGGACTGTAATCAATGGAGAAAGGATTCTTAAACAGCTACCTCTCCCAGGGCACAGCAAAAGGCAACAGACCCAGGAACTCAGTGTTTCTGTGAAGGAGCTCTATTAGGTAATCATCATGACTATAGCCTAAGGGGCAGTCTTCTAGTTAAACTTTCATCTAGGGGCAGACTGTAACCCTTTCCAGAGACCTCAGAGGGTGGGAACTGTCTTCATGCTCATCCTCTGCCATGATCCAGAGCACCCATTGCCTCCTGGAGGGGAGTTTTACACGCATCTGGTGCCCTGGTTTTTATTCCTGGTACCTTGGTTTTTGCAGCTTCTGCCCAGGGGATACCCCTTGATCATCTGTCTTGGCTGGGGGAGCTTTCATTCCTGAGTCCCACAGGACTGTGGCAATCATACAGACGGTTCTTGGCAGGCTACTACCTCCAAGGCACGTCACAGACAGTGGACTGAGGCACACTCTCCAATCTTTCTGTGAAAGAGGCCTCTTTGCTTGTCCTGGAGCTTTGGCCTGAGGGGCAGTCTTCAGGTTGGCACATATTTCATGGCCTCTGGACCTGCTCTCGAGGAACATAGGCTGCAGATGCCATCTTGGCATTCTTCTTCTGCCTTGCTCCAGCTCACCAGTATCATCCAGAAAAGAGCATATATACTCATCTGGAGCCCTGATCTCTGTGACTGCCACTCAGGGACACCTCCAGGTTGCCTGGCTCTGGTGGACAGCAGAACTTATGCTTATAGTCCTACAGGACTGTATATATTTGCATACTTATAAAAGTTGTGGCCTGAATCTGTCTTCTAGCCTAAATCAATGTGCAGAGATTCTCCTGTATGAGACACTGACAGGACTTGTCACATCCTCAAATACTGGAAGCTATTAAAAATATAATAGCCTGCTAGGACAAGCACAAATGTTTGGGAAACATCAAGAGCTGAGGCAGAGTTCAATGACAAGGTTCATCTCCTACACAAGGCCAATCCTTCAAGACTTGGAAAGGTGGTTGTTTCATTGATGAGATAGAAACCAGCAGAGAGTTAAGCAAAATGAAGAAACAGAGGACCATGTTCCAAATGAGAAAACAAGATAAAACCTCAGAAAAAAACCTTAATAAAACAGAGATAAATGATTTACCTGATAAAGAGTTAAAAGTAATGGTTATAATGACACTCAACCAAATTAGGGAGAAGAATAGATTAAAACAATGAGAAATTCAACAAAGAGATGGAAAATATAAGAAAGTACCCAATATAAGTCACAGAGGTGAAGAATACAATAATTGAGCAGAAAAATACACTAAAGGTTTTAACAGCAGAGTAGATAAAGCAGCAGAAAGGCCCAGTCAACTCAAAGACAAGGCAGTGGAACTCACCCAATTAGAGCATCAAAAAAGGGGAAAAAAAGAAGGAAAAAAGTGAAAATAGCTTCAGGAACTTATGTACAACATCAAATGTACTAACATTTGCCTCACAGGGCTCCCAGAAGGAGAGGAAAGAAAGGGGAAGAGATCTTATTTGAAGAAATAATGGCTAAAAACTTTTCTAACCTGGCAAAAAAAGACATCCAGATTGAGGAATCCCACAGTTCCAAATAAGAGGAACCCAAAGAGGCCTACATCAAGACACATTATACTTAAAATGTCAAAAGTTAAAGACAAGGAGATAATATTAAAAGCAGCAAGAGAAAAATAATTTGTTACATACAAGGGAATCCTATAAGACTACAAGTAGACTTTCAGCAGAAACATCACAGGCCAGAAGGGAGTGGCACAATATATTCAAAGTGCTGAAAGGAAACAGAAATTTCAACCAAGAATACTCTACTTGGCAAGTTATCATTCAGAAGTAGAGAGAGAAAGAGTTTTCCAGACAAGCAAATACTGAAGGAGTTCACCACCACTAAACTGGCTTTACAAGAAATATTAAAGGGACTTTTTTTAAACTGAAAAGAAAGGGTGCTAATTAGTAACAAGAACACATATGAAAAAATAAATCTCACAGGAATGGTAAATATAGTAAATGTAGTAGTTTAACCACTTGTAAAGCTAGTATAAAGGTTAAAAGACAAAAGTAGTGAAAATAACTACAATTATACAATAATTAGTTAAGGGATACACAAAATAAAAAGATGTAAAATGTGACATCAAAAACATAGTATCTGGGGCGAGAGTAATAATAGTGAGCTGTTATAAATATAAGTTGTTATATGTAAGCCTCATGGTAACCACAAAGCAAAAACGTACAGTAAACACACAAAAGATAAAGAGAAAGGAATATAAGCATACTACTAAAGAAAGTCATCAAAACACAAAGGAAAAGATCAAGAGAAGAAAAAAAAGGGGCAGAGAGGAACTGCAAAAACATCCAGAAAACAATTAATAAAATGTCAATAAACACATACTTATCAATAATTACTTTTAATGTTAATGGACTAAATTGTTCAATCAAAAGAAATAAAGTACTGCATGGATTAAAACAAAACAAAACAAACAAACAAACAAAAAGTAGATCCATTTATATTCAGCCTAGAAGAGACTCACTTCAGAGGTAAGGACACACAGACTGAAAGTGAAGGAATTAAACTTTTAAAATCCATGAAAATGGAAGCTAAAAGAAAGCTGGAGTAGCTATACTAATATAAGACAAAGTAGATTTTAAAATAGAGACTGTAATAAGAGAAAAAGAAGTGTTACATAATGATAAAGGAGTCAATTCAATAAGAAGATATAACATTTGTAAATATTTATACACTAAACATAGGAGTACCTAAATATACAAAGCAAATATTAACAGGCCTAATGGGAGAAATAGACACCAATACAATAATAGTAGGGAATTTTGATACCTCACTTACATTAATGGGTTACATCAATAGGATTTTAATATTCCATTTACACCCAGACAGAAAATCTATACAGAAACATTGGCATTAAATGACACATTAGATCAGATAGACTTAGCAGATATTTATAGAACACTCCATCCAAAAGCAACAGAATATACATTCTTCTCAAGAGCACATGGGACATTTTCCAAGATAGAATATACATTTGGCCACAAAACAAATCTTAAACTTAAGAGGATTGAAATCATATCAAGCATTTTTTTTCAAATCACAATTGTATGAAACTAGATATTAATTACTCAAAGAAAACTGAAAAGTTCACAAATATGTGGAAATTGAATACATACTACTGAACAACCAATGGGTCAAAGAAGAAGTCAAATGAGAAATGAAAAAATACCTTGGGACAAATGCAAATGGGCATTTAACAATAAAAATTTATGGCATGCTGCAAAAACAATTGTAAGAAGAAATTTATAGTGATAAATGGCTATCTCAAGGAACAAGAAAAGTCTCAAATAAACAACCTAACTTTACAACTCAAAGAATTAGAAAAAGAAGAATGAAACCCAAAGTTACTAGAAGGAAGGAAATAACAAAAAAGTGATACCAAAAAAATGAAGTAGAGACTAAAAAGACAATAGGAAAAAAAGTCAAGGAAACTAAGAGCTGGTTCTTTGAAAAGATAAACAAAATTAACATACCTTTAGATAGACTCACTAAGAAAATAAGAGAGAGGACTGAAATAAATTCAGAAATGAAAGAGGAGATATTACAACTGATACCACAGAAATAAAAAGGACTATAACACTTCTATGAGCAATGATATGCCAACAAATTGGACAACCGAGAAGAAATAAATTCTTAGAAATATATAGCAAATAGATACAACCTACCAAGACTGACTTAAGAAGAAACAGAAAATCTGAACAGACCAATTATTAGTAAGGACATTAAACGAGTAATCAAAAACCTCCAACAAACAAAAGTCCAGGACCAGACAGCTTCACTGGTGAATTCTACCAAAAGTTCAAAGAAGACTTAATGCTAATCCTTCTCAAACTCTTCCAAAAAATAGAAAAGGAAGGAACTCTTCCAAACTCATTTTACACAGCCAGTATCACTCTGATACCAAAACCAGACAAGGATGCCACAGAAAAGAAAATTACAGACCAATATCCCTGATGAACACAGATGCAAAAATCCTCAACAAAATATTAGTAAACCAAATTCAACAATACATTAAAAGACTTATATGCCATGATCAAGTGGGATTTATTCTAGGAACGCAAGAATGGTTCAACATCCATAAATCAGTCAATATGATAAACCATATTAACGAGACAGAAAATAAAAATCATATGATCAGTTCAATACATGCAGAAAAATCATTTGACAAAATTCAACATCTATTTATGATAAAAACTCTCAATAAAGCAGGTATACAGGAATGTACTTCAACATAATAAAGGCCATATATGACAAGCCTATAGTTAACAGTCATACTTAACTGTGAAAAGCTAAGAGCTTTTCCTCTAAGATCAGAAAAACACAAGGTGCCTGCTATCACCATTTTTATTCAATATAGTATTGGAAGTCCTACCACGACAATCAGATAAGAAAAAGAGATAAAAGGCAACCAAATTGAGAAGGAAGAAATAAAACTTTCACTATTTGCAGATGTCATGACACTATCTATAGAAAACCATAAAGGCTTCACTGAAAAAGTATTGCAGCTAATAAATGAATTCAGTAAAGTTGCATGATATAAAATATACAGAAATCGATTGCATTTCTATACACTAATAAGTAACTTTCTGAAAGAGAAATTAAGAAAATAATCCCATTTACAATTGCATCAAAAAGAATAAAATACCTCAGAATAAATTTAACCACAAAGGTAAAAGACCTGGACCCTCCAGACTATAGCACTTTGATGAAAGAAATTGAAGACAAACATATTTGGAAAGGTAGTCCTTGTTCATGGATTGTAAAATTGATACTGTTAAAATGTCCATACTACCCAAAGTAATATACAGATTCAATGCAATGCCTATGAAAGTACCAATGGCATTTTTCACAGAAATAGAAGAAACATTCCTAAAATTTGTATGGGACTATAAAAGACTCCAAATAGTCAAAGTAATATTGAGAAAGACAAAAATAGCTGGAGGTATCATGCTCCTTGAGTTCTAATTATATTATAAAGTTTTAGTAATTAAAACAATATGGTATTAGCATAAAAACAGACTCACAGATAAATGGAATAGAATAGAAAGCCCAGAAATAAACTCATAGATATGGTCCATTAATTTATGACAAAGGAACCAAGAATCTACAAAGGAGAAAGGACAGTCAATAAATAATGTTCAATAAATGACGTTTGGAAAACTGGACAGCCGCATGCAAAAGGTTAAACTGGACCACTTTCTTATACCATATACAAAAATTAACTCTAAATGGATTAAAGGCTTGAACATAAGACATGAAATTTTCAGATTCCTTATAAGAAAAAAATAGGCAGTAAGGTCCTTGACATAGATCTTGATCATAGGACTTTTTGAATCTGATACCAAAAGGGAAAGCAACAAATACAAAAATAAACAACTGAGACTACATTAAATGAGAAAAGTCTCTGTGCAGCAAAGGAAACTATCAAGAAAATGAAAAGGCAACCTACTGAACGGGAGAAAATATTTGCAAATTATATATCTGATAAGGGACTAATATCCAAAATATATAATGAACTCATACAACTCAATAGCAAAAATACAAAGAATTCAATTTAAAAAACAGGCAGATTGTCTGAATAGATATTTTCCAAAGAAGATATATATATATGATCAACATGTACATAAAAACATGCTCTACATCATTAATCATCAGGGAAATGCAAATCAAAACCACAGAGAGATATCACCTCACCCCTGTTAGGAGGCTATTATGAAAAAGATAAGAAATAACAAATGTTAGAATTTGGACAAAAGGGAACCTTGTGCACTGTTAGTGGGAATATAAATTGGTATAACCATTATGGAAAACAGTATGGAGTTTCCTCAAATATTAAAATTAGAACTGACATATGATCTAGCAGTTTAACTTCTGAGTAATTATCCAAAGAAAACAAAAACATTAATTCGAAAAGACATATGTACCTCTAAGTTCATTGCACCTCTATTTACAGTAGCCAAAATATGGAAACAATTTGTGCATCCATAGATGGATGAATGGATAAAGATGTGGTAAAAATATACAATAAAATGTTATTCAGCCATAAACGTAAAATCATGTCATTTGTGAAAACATGAATGGACCTCAAAGGCATTATGCCAAGTGAAATAAGTCTGATGAAGAAAGACAAATACTGTATTATCTCTCCTATATGTAGAATCTAAAACAAACAAACAAATAAACAAACAAACAAACCAAGCTCATATATGCATAGAAGAGATTGGTGTTTTCCAAAGTTGGGGATAGAGGATGAGAAATGGGTCAACTGTTCTTGCTTTTTGTTTTTTTAGTTTAAATAAATTATTTTTTTAAAAAATAACCCTACTAAAATATTCTTAAAATACCTTTTTTTGTTGTTGTTATTTAATTCTCCAGAATAACTTTATTAGTGTTTCACATTTTGGTAATTTAAATGCCTAACAATTCTAACTTTCATTTAAAACTTCTCAAACTTGATTAATCTAAATTTCAGACAACCTTTTTCCGTTTCTTTAATTTCCCACACTCCAATTAGATTTCTCAGTGGCCTCTGGCCATGACCTATGCATTTGTTCTCCAAGCCTTGGATTATGCTATTTATCTGACAAGAAAATTCTCTTAATTACACAGACAGACTAATTAAACAATCTCCCTTTGAATTTCTACAAAATTCTTTTTATGTACAACTAATGTGACACATAATTTACTGTTTGGTACAACTGATTTTTTTTTAAGCATATAAGATTTATTTTTAAATTGGATTTTAAATAAATCAGAGAGAGAAAGAAAATCTTATGTTTACCCACATTAAATATACCATAGGATTTGTACAAAATATAAGTACTTATATTTTTCCATGAAAACCTTCTTTCAGTACACTTTATTACATATCTCGAAATTATTTCTTCCTTTTTACAAGTGTTCACGTCCCTAGGAACCAGTGACTTCTGAAAAATGTTTCACGTGAGAAATGCTAAAAGTACAGATTAAACAGTTTTTACTTACTTTCATCTTTCCAAATCAATACTGAAACCAAAACTGGAATGTTAGAGCTCCAAATAATTATTTTAAACTTATGACAATCAAAATTTATGTTTTTCTTAGCTATAATAATTTTCTTATACTTCTTGTTGCCTGTATTGATAGATTCTAAAAATTATACCAGTTTTCCATACTTCCCTGTTATTATATGAATCACAATGTCACTTTGCTTGAATCTACACTGGCCCTGTGACTGGCTTTGGCCCATAGAAGGCAGCAGGAGTGACAGCATAGCATTTGTGGTCCAGGCCTCAACAGGCATTGCCACTGCCTTGTAAACAAGCCTGGACTAGGAGGATGGGAGACTATGGGAAACTAAGCCATGCCATTCCAACCAGGACATCCAAAACCAGCCAAACTGCAGAGAGCAAGCCAACCTGAGTGGGGCTTGCAAACATCAGCAGAACCCTGGAGTAAAATGAACTGGGGAGCTCCTGCAAGGAGCAGAAATGAATCTTAATGAAGGAACATACATTACCTGAAGGTGGAAGGATCTGGCAACATTTGCCCAGTGGGATTTCCGAATTGAAACTAGTGACTGCTGAAAAAGAAAGAAGGAAAGAAAAAGAAAGAAAGAAAGAAAGAAAGAAAGAAAGAAAGAAAGAAAGAAAGAAAGAAAGGAAGGAAGGAAGGAAGGAAGGAAGGAAGGAAGGAAGGAAGGAAGGAAGGAAGAAAGAAAGAAAGAAAGAAAGAAAGAAAAAGAAAGAAAGAAAGAAAAGAAAGAAAGGAAGGAAAGAAGGAAGGAAGGAGGAAGGGAGGGAAGGAAGGGAGAGAGAGAGAGAGAGAGAGGGAGGGAGGAAGGAAGGGAGGAAGAAAGAAAGAAAGAAACTAGTGACTGTTGAGTGTTTTATTTTCAAACCCTTTCAAATGAGACACCCCACCCAAAGCCTTAAGCACAATGCTCGGTGCTTTGTGACCACCTGGAGGGGTGGGATAGGGAGGGTGGGAGGGAGGGAGATGCAAGAGGGAAGAGATATGGGAACATATGTATATGTATAACTGATTCACTTTGTTATAAAGCAGAAACTAACACACCATTTTAAAGCAATTATACTCCAATAAAGATGTAAAAAAAACCCAATCCATATTAGCAAGTGTTCTTTGTCATACAGTTATTCTAAAATAGCATTTGTTCACGAGTTCCTGGTTAGGTGTCCTATACCCAATCCCTGTGTCACTTGAACAGCTTTTGATATTTATTTCTTTACCTTCTATTTTTCCAAGGAACAAAATTTCTGTTTATTCAATTCTTCTTTGTAAGACTGGTTTTCCTACCTTCAACATCCTATATATCTCCTTCTGGACACAATACATCAGTCATTGTCTCTCTTAAAATACAGTGCCCAGAACAAAAAGTCACCCCAGATATGCTCTGATAAGAGGACAGAATTCAAAGGGAACTATTTCTTTCCTTTTCTTTTTTCAGCCATGATATACTGATGGCTTACTGAACTTGTTTTTTCATGAATCTTAATCAGGTCAAGGTTCTCACTCATAGTTATCTTCAGTTGCTGTGCAAACAGACTAGGATAGGAGTTTCTAGTTGTCCATACACAGTCCCACTATTTTATTTTTGTAACAGGTTCCAGACTGAATAGAACTTTTAAAAATTCTGCTTCTATAACCATACTCTTTTGCTTTACTTGGTGGTAAAGGATGATAAACTAGGTATTTTGGCCTTTAAAGTATTTAATGAGTATTGGGTCAAGTCTGAGTCCTGAGCCACAGCACTGGAGACACCCCAAGAGACCAACATTGATATATCTACTGGTACACTTTGGATATGGCTATTGTAACAGGTGTTAATTATCTAGCCCAGCTGATATCTACTTCACATTTCTACCTCCAAGACAAATAATTTCTTGAAAAACTTTGCCAAACATCTGACAGAAGTAGATACACAATGTTTACATTATGTCCCCAAATTTATAATCTAATACACTATTATAAAAAGAACTAGGACTTCCCTGGTGGTGCAGTGAAGAATCCACCTGCCAATGCAGGGGACACAAGTTCGATTCCTGGTCCGGGAAGATCCCACATGCGGCAGAGCAACAAAGCTCGTGCTCCACAACCACTGAGCCTGCGCTCTGGAGCCCACAAGTCACAGCTACTGAAGCCCGCACACTCTAGGGCCCGTGTGCCACAACTACTGAGCCCACATTCTGCAATTACTGAAACCCACGCACCTAGAGCCCGTGCTCTGCAACAAGAGAAGCCACTGCAATGAGAAGACTGCACACCACAACGAAGAGTAGCCCCTGCTCGCCACAACTAGAGAAAGCCCAAGTGCAGCAACGAAGACCCAATGCAGCCAAAAATAAAAAAATTAAATTAAAAAAAAAACTAGATTAATTTCACAGGACTAACTTTTATTCATAGCAAATCTATAATTATAATCCATTGCTAACCAATATATTGTCAATGGGTTCATAATCATTAGGTTAAACATGGCACACAGACTCATAAAAGGGGAATCTATGGTCATCCAGACAATGAATGATCCATGTCTGGTGTGGCAAATACTATTTACTCCCCCTTTTCTTAACTATAACCTCATTTTACAACCTCTCTTGCAGTTAAACATTGTTATATGATTGAGTTTTAACCTGTGAAATGTGAGTGGAAGTGAGGTCTGCTGTGTAACAGCATTCTCTAAGGAGGAGAATGTGTCCCTTTTTCTCCCTCAATTCTGGGAGAGGATGATGATTAACAGGGCCCTTGGAATGGCAGAGCCACATCACAGAGGCACCCTGGCCATGAATCACCACACTGAGAACAGTAATCTGCCTGTGAGAAACATCTGCTTTTAGAGAGAGATGGTGATGATGTGTGTATGTGCGTGTGCATGAGTAGGAGGTGGGGTGCTTGAGTCATTATTTAACTTGGAGCTACTATTACATAAATGAATTTAACTAAAGTAATACCATTTGGATACTTTATATATATTCACTACCAAGAGATTTGTGGCTCATGCTTAAGGAATTTATTGATAAAATTCTTAATTCCTCTAGGGTACACATTTAATCAAAGCAAAGCCCTGAATACGAGAAAAAAAATTCTTTGCCATTCTGAAATATTTCCACACAGTGATTTTCTAACATTGTTTCTTCTTTCACAAGTCAACCCTTTGTATAAAGTTATGCTTAGCTTCCTGTGTGGTGATCCAGGGCCTCGCTTAGCAATGACTGCATGTTTAGGTAGAAGGGAAGCAGTGAGACCAGGTTCTGAACTCCCAGTTCACACTATCCTCCAATTCCGTATGTAGGGGCGATGTTTTATGCCTCAGTGAAGCTACAGATAATTTATGCTACCCTGTGAAATAGGTCATGGCACTTTGGAGCTTATGTCAGCCATCTCTGGGCAGTGTGGAAGATAGCCTGTGTGGTGCTGACTCCACTCCCTTCCTACACACACAATGCTCCTGACTATACCCCAAACCAGAGAACAACTCCCTGGGGCCATCCAAGGTCAGAGAGGCGCCATCTCTACTGTGTGTGAGTATGTGAGAGAGAGAGAGAGAGACAAAAAGAGACAGAGAGAGAGAAATTAGCATAAGGAATTGGCTCAAAATCCCATGATCTGCAGTTGACAAGTTGGATACCCAGGAGAGTTGATGGTGTCGTTTCAGTGTGAAAGTCTGTAGGCTCAAGACTCAGGAAGAGCCAATGTTTCAGTTGAGTTTGAAAGCAGGAGACGATCCAGCTTGAAGGCAGTTGGGTAGGAGGAATTCCCTCTTATCAGGGGAGGTTCAGTCTTGTTCTATTCAGATCTTCAACTGATTGGACGAGGTCCACTCATATTAGGAAGAGCAATCTGCTTTATTCAGTATACTCAGCAGTTTCTTGAGATGGAAACTACTGGCAAAGATGCTGTGAAGACTGTTAAATGACAACAAAAAACTTAGAATATTCATAAACTTAGTTGATAAAGCAGTGGCAGGGTTTGAGAGGATTTGCTTCAATTTTAAATGTTAAAAACATCCAATAATACCCTCACAGACACACCCAGAATAATGTTTGATTGAACACTGGGCATTTTGTGGTCTAGTCAAGTTGATACATAACTAGCTATCACAATATGTAGAACAGTACAAGTGTAGCTCAGAGATATTGTGGGTTCATTTCCAGACCACCACAATATAGCATATATCACAATAAAGCAAGTCACACAAATTTTTTGGTTTCCTAGTGTATATAAAAGTTGTGTTTATACTACACTGTACTCTATTAAGTGTGCAATAGCGTTATGTCAAAAAACCTAATGTACGTAAGTAAAAAATACTTTCTTGCTAAAATATGGGAGCCATCATCTGAGCCTTCAGCAAGTCATAATCGTGTTGCTGGTGGAGGGTCTTGCCTCGATGTTGATGCTGCTGACTGATGAGGGTGCTGCGTGCTGAAGGTTGGGATGGCTGTGGCAATTCCTTAAAATAAGACAACGGTCAAGTACACCCCATCGATTGACTCTTTCACGAATGGTTTCTCTGTAGCATGCAACGCCATGTGATAGCTTTTCACCTGTGGGTTTTACTGTGTAAAACTTCTTTCAAAATTGAAGTCAATCCTCTCAAACCCTGTCACTGCTTTATCAGCTAAGTTTATGAATACTCTAAGTCTTTTGTTGTCATTTGAACAGTCTTCACAGCAGCTTTGCCAGTAGTTTCCATCTCAAGAAACCATTTTCTTTGCTCCTCCATAAGAAGCAACTCCTTATCCATGAAAGTTTTTTTCATGAGATGCAATTCAGTCCCATCTTCAGTCTCTACTTCTAATTCTAGTTCTCTTGCTATTTCCATCACATCTACAGTTAAAATACTAACATCGAAGAGCACTAATCACAGATCACCATAACAAATATAACAGTAATGAAAAAATGTTTGCAATATTGTGAGAATTATCCAGATGTGATGCAGAGACATGAAGAAAATGCCGATGGAAAATTGTGCCAACAGACTTGCTCAACGTAGTGTTCAACAAACCTTCAATTTGTAACAAAAACACATATTTACAAAGTGCAATAAACTGAAGCCCAGTTAAATGACGTTTGCCTGTATCTAATTTATAGGGTTAATTTGAGGGGTAGATGAAAGAATGTATTAAGTGCTACAGAATGAAAGTTTAAGATTTAAATTACCATCTGTTTTTCCTTTTTGTTGAGATATTCTTAACCTCAGCTACAAGTACACAAAAAAATTGCTGATCTTGCTTTTTATTTCTCTGAAAATATCATTGCCACAATTGTTTAATGGAGCAAGATTAAGAATAAAGGACTGGATATTTTATAAATATGAATCTATCTACCCTGATAGCGGTTATATCACCTTTTGTTAAAGCATTGATTCATCATCTATGTCTAAACCAACATAAAAATGAGCAGATTAAAATAACCACATTTGTCTGTTCTCAGTGTTCTGGTAACTTTTACTTTATTCACTATTACTCAGTAATTATTTTCCATGGCCAAACAATTAATTTGCAGTTACTTTTGGTATAATAAGATGTAATTATTTTTAGCCAGGAGACTTGAATTTTAAAAATTTACTTATTTTTTATTTGGCTATGCCATGTAGCTTGAGGGATATTTGTTCCCTTCCCCAACCAGAGACTGAACCCATTCCCCCTCCAGTGAAAGCATGGAGTCCTAGCCGCCGGACCACCAGGGAATTGCCAGACTTGAATTTATAAAGAGAAGTTAGGGTGACCTTACAATCACTTATTTCACCTTAGATTGTAATTCATTCTTACACGTGCTTCCTATATACTTTTCAGTTCAGAGTCTCTTTTCTGGAGAAAACTGAAGCAAATACAAGTTGGTGGATTCTGCTACAGCAATATTATCCATAAACATTACACCATCAGCCTTAAGAAGTGATCCAACTATTCTTTCATCACTTGGTTCAGAATACATTTAAAAAGCAAGTATTGGCAATTATTAAATCTCATATTATAAAATCAGCTCTATTGAGGCTTTGTACATTCTGATATTATTCTTAAAATTCTGTGCTACTCTTAAATTCTTCATACGTGTTATTTTCCTTATTTGCATCTTAAGTAAATGTTCTCTCACCCTTTAATTTCCTCCGAGCTCAGGTGCAGCTGTACTAACTTTGAAAATACACCATTATTTCTTTTGCCACACTGAGGACATATATAATTGCACAGAGAAGATATACTTTTAAAAACTGTTAGTGCTATCCAGACTGCTTGAGATATTGTCCATTTGAGAGGCATGAAATAAATCACTTGTGTTTGAATTTTTAAAAGACTGTGTTTCTAAACTCTAGGGTCCATGAGTAATTATGATCTGTTTTCATTTGCATAGCTATCATGAATGTGAAGATGCCATGATTATGATTATTTACTCCCCAGGTCACCATCGTTCCCTCTACAACAACTAATTCCTTCTTGCTTATTCCTTGAGATTCCTTGAAAAACCTTTCACCAAAAGGATACATTTTAGTTTCCCTAGTAGAGTTAAAAGAGTTTCCATATTTTATTTTACGAAGTAAAATGAGAGAATGCATGACCTTATCCTAATCCTCAGAAAATATATCATTATCATTAAGCAAGTTAAAATTTAAAATAAGTCCATGACTTCCATAACTACTTGGAAGACCTTTGTGCTAATCTTCACTAATGTTCAATTTGGAACACTACTGTATTCATAATTTGCCGTTCTCAGAAAAAATAAAACATTTAGCGATATAAGGAATTCGATTATTTAGTTTTAGTGAAATAGGATGTCTCAAGCAATTTCTGGATGTATAGAGTTCCCTTATACCCACAGTGGTTTGCCTTGGAGTCACTCTTGTAATCTGTTTTAGGAAACAATTAGCCATACACTCTTCCAGCCTTGGTTATTTTAAGTCTACGTCCATAATAAAAATCACTCTCAGCTTGAATCTTTCCTAAACATTAAGTCAGCTATGGGAAGGAATTGAGGCAGATGACATAAATCAAATACCCTGACACAGAACTCCAGTACTTTTTACTGTATTTTACTCTTCACTTCCAGATGTTATTTTAGCTGAGTATCTCTCTGATACACTCTGCTGCTCCAATCACACTTTCTGTTGTATTTGTTTTATTGTTGTTTGCTGTTTTCTAACAAACAGCATGAGCAGTATCTTTGTTCTTTATGCATTCAATATATGTACATGAGGAGCATGTTTAAATTACTTTTACAAAAGAAATATGAAATCAAATTTTGGACACTACTGGTTTAGATATTACTACAGAAAAGTGTTGACAAAAAAGTCATTTCTTTTAAGAAATCCATCACCCTGACCTCTGCAATGCCTCTGCAATTTGTATTATTAAGATAATAGTTCTGTCATCCTGCTCATAAGGTTGATTCAACACATTCCTGTCTCCTGACGCTTTCTGCATTATTTGTGATTGCTGACCATTGTCTTTTTCTTGAAACTCTTTTCTCATTTCTGTAAGTTTACAAGGTCCGATTTCCCTCCCACATTTATTTCATTTTTTATATTACTTTCTTCCTCCAATCATCTCTTACATTTTCTGTTCCCAAATCCTTTTATACATTATCTACCTTGGTGACCTCATATACAATATGACTTTACGTTCCGTGTAAATGCTGATGAATCTCAGAGCAAGATCTCCAACTAAATCATCTCTGTTGATTCCATACCTAAAGTTCAAATCACATACAAAGCATCTCCACATAGGTATCTCAAAGCAAGATATTTATGATATGATCTTGTCCTCCTGTTTTCCTCATCTCAGTGAATGGACTCACTCAGCCAGTATCACTCTTGGTCTCTCTGATCTCACTCATCCTCTACTTTCAGTTAGCCACGAGTTACAGAATCTGCACTCTTAACATCTCTTATATCCATTCTCTTCTCTCACTTTCGTTGGTCATTAACCTCGTTTAGGATTTACCACTTTAACCTGAACAACTGGAATAACCTCCTAATAATTTTCACAACCATTTTTGTTTTCCTCTCCATTCTTCACACAACAGCCAGAGTGATCTTCCCAGAATGTTCATTGGCAAAGCCATTTCTCCCTTTATAGTTCTTAAGTGAGTCATTATAGGCTTAAATGCCTTAACATGGAGCCAAAGGTGTTTCATGCTCTGGCAGGTACCAACTTTTATAGTTTTGTCTCCTGCCAATTCTTCATGTATTTCCTCTTTCTTATCAACACAAAACTCTAGAATTTTTAGAATTTCCCTAGAAAGGCCTGCTGTTGGGAAAGCACGTTATTTTGCACTCTTTCCACTTTGTGTCTACTGCCTGCCCCACAACATATGCATGTGTTTCCTGGACAGCCAAACAAGCTCTCTAATTTGTGTGTGAGAATGTGTATGTATGGGTGTGCATGTGTTATCCACTTAAGTGGTGTCTCTCACTCTGAGGTTAAACTGTCCCATATTTTTGTTCTCCAGCAGGGCCAAGCAAATAGCAAGAGACTATAAACATGTATTCTTTGAAAGGATAGGTAAAAGTACAGAGAATAAAATAATTAGTTACTCAAGATTTATCACAGCATATCTAAATATTTCCTGAAAATAAGTAAATAAGATATTGTTTTATGCTCTTATCACAGAAATATACCACCAGAAATGTTGATGATGCCTGTTAGAAGTTATTTACCTGCTTGCCTTCACAATCATTGACACATGGGGCACCTGGTTACAGAAACAGTCACAGACAATTAAAAATTTGATTTTACTGAAGTTATATTTGAAATTGTTGGCATATATCACCCCAGTATTCTTTCCCTGTCAGACTGTCCTTTCTCCTTTCCGTATTACCCCATGATGCCGATGGGGAGAATCCTTCCTTCATCTGTTTATCTAGTTCCTCATCTAGTGTCCTCTCTTCTGAGTATCGTCACTCACAACTAATCCTCCCTTTGACACTGTGTCCTATAAAGTTCTAATCCATTCTCATTGCTTTTGCACATGGTATTTAGAGCCCTCATTTGAATAATATT
The DNA here is from genome assembly GCF_003031525.2 of Neophocaena asiaeorientalis asiaeorientalis. Lineage (NCBI taxonomy): Eukaryota > Metazoa > Chordata > Mammalia > Artiodactyla > Phocoenidae > Neophocaena > Neophocaena asiaeorientalis. Next base: position 2,147,618 of record NW_020173763.1, read on the forward strand.
TGCTCCTGAAAATAGCCTCAGAAAGTGACTTATTTTCTCACAAAATCTTTCTCCAGGAAGAAGCTAAGAATTTTCCTAGATCTACGCTAGACCTTTGTTGTTATTGTTCTTCTTTTCCATTGTAAATTCATTTTCTTGGAGATTCACACCACACAGCAATGTCTTCACCGTCACCTGCTGTGGCAGACAATGTGGATGCTGCCAATATTCATTTTTCTCCTCTTTTTTCTGTGCACACAGCTAAACTCTATTTCTCAGCTCTCTCGCAATTACGATTTGCCTTCTGAGTTCCAGTCAAAGGAAAGTCAGTGACCCTGAGGTGTACTATTTCCGGGGCTGGCCTGTGAAACATCTCAGTAGAACCTCCTCCCTCTTTCCCCTCCCTGTCTCCCAGCCAGATGAAGCAAATCCTGCCAAGGGCTCAAGGGAATGGACAAACCCTGAGTACCTCTATCGCCCAGCCACACACTCATTTGCACTGTGCTGTGAATGAAAAAGCTTTCTTGTTTTGATGAATGAAATTTGAGGATATTAAGAATAGTTATTGTTACTTTTCCTAATTAATACATATTTTAAATATCAGGCTGTAGTCCTTCATTCTGAGAATGTAATGGCTCACTCATTTTGTTTCTACTTCCACAATTTTCACTATCCCAGGTAACTTTACTGCATCCTGAATTATACTTTAATGACTATGATTTCACATCATTTTCTTCAGTAAACTACCCCTGAGGCCAAAGTCTGGTTTTGTAATCCTGTAAACTGAACTATACCCTAAATCCCTCTCTCTGCTAACAAATGCTTATCCCCACTAAATATTGGGTTGGCCAAAAAGTTCATTCGGGTTTTTCATAAGCTGTTATAGGAAAACCTAAACAAACTTTTTGGCCAACCCAATATTTTTATTTTTCACTTGGGTCTTTAAAACTCTCATTTTTTTTTTTTTTTTTTTTTTTCATATGATGCTTCTTGGCTTTACATCCTAATGAACTTCATCATCCTATTTGGGCATTTCTTGTTAGTCTTATCTTCAGACCCCTGTTCTCCTGCTTTTCTTCTAACTTCTTCCAAACATACTCTCAACCTGGATCTCTCTAATCACAGACATTTTCCATCTTCTGAGCTCCTGAGCTTTCCTGCAGAAAAATCACATAACTCTGCCAGGTGGGGCAGATTTATAGTTTCCAATTTCAGTTGGGTCCTCAAAATTGCTTGTCAATCCTTTCACTCAAATGACTCTTGAGTTTAATAGCTCTGACCTATGTAATGGTGTGAGCCCGGCTCTCCCTTCCATGGCATCCTACACTTACTTCTGGGCATCTCAGATGAGCCTTTTGCATACACCCAGTTGTGAATTTATGAACTCTCGTCCCCACACTGTATTACCCCAGCCACCACTCCTGCTTCAGCTTTCACTTGCCCACACCTACTTAGCACACGGTTGCTTGTGGAAACCCCACCGCTGCCAGTCACCATCTTGAAATGACAGCATTGCTAGCAGGAATGCTATCACCTAGTGCTCTGAGTACCTCTCGTCCTTTTAGAGTCAGAATGATGCAGAGCTCACCCTTGTGACAGAAAAAAAATTGTTTCCTCTCAACCTGTTATCACATGTGATCATCTGAATATCAAAGCAGCTGTGCTCCTGGCCAGAGACTTGCATAATTTTCTTATGCAATCCTGGGAACTTGTGGCCCTCACCTCTGCTTCCTAGCTGCTCGAGTTTCTTCCCTGGTGCCACAAAGGAAACACACAAGTCATCACCTATCCTAGATTCTCTCTTTTCCCCTCCAGCTTTTCCTCCAACAAAAATACCTTTTCTACTACTAGATGTAAAAACGATAATTGCAGACAAACAGAGATGGAGTGTGCAGAGGTAGATCAATGTTATCGACTGAAAAATAATGCACAACCTAAAAGTTGAGAATTATGTTTTATTTGCAACAAAACTGAGGACTTAAAGCCCAGGAATCAGCCTCTCAGATAGCTCTGAGAGACTTCTCTGAAGAGATAAGGGAGAATCCAAGATATACAGGAGTTTTTGCAACAAAGACCAGATAGTCGGAACATCAAAAGATTACTGCTAATTAAAAATCTCAAGTTAATGAATTTAGCCCTTTTCTATGTATGGAAAGATGCAAAAGTCTGGCCTCATTGAAATCATTCCTTTGATATGCTCCTCAGGGTACACCTTTGGGGATAGCTGCAGTGGCTGATGGCTTGATGGTAGGCATTCTATTTTTATCCTGAGGTCCCTCAGGCACCCTCAGGGGACGGGTGTAATGCGATGGCTTGATGGCTGCAACATCCTTTGTTTAGTGATGTAGCAGGCAACATTTTTTTTCATTGACACTGTCTATTTCACTTTGGGTGTAATGAGTCAACTATTCTTCCTTATCCTTATCTGTGCCCTCTCCCTTGTCTGATTATAAATGAAGGACATTCTATCCAAGTCTTCAAATAAAAATAATTTTGGATGTACAAACCTATAGGAAAAAATAGTTTCTCCTTACATTTATTCAAAAACATTCATTCATTCATTAAACAAGCAATTCTCTTAGGGCTAATCTGGTTGACGTAGAAGTACATATTTTCAATGCTAGCTTTCTGTCTCCAAGGCAGGCACAATGTAGGAATTTAGCAGTTTAGTAAAGAAACAAGTATGATAAAATGTTAAAATTGCTATGATAAAAGTTGGTGTAATATAAAATGAGGTCACAAAGAGGGGCGTGAATAATTTGATTTGAGATAGAAAACAAAAGCTTCTTAGAGAAAAGATATATGAGAAGTTCAAATTTGATATGTCAGTAGTGGCTATCTCTCCTATATAAGATTATTGAAAGCATCAGATTTTATGAAACATACAGAATAATTTTGACAAGTTCAAAAAAGCAAAATATAATGGCTTAATTTTTTCCTATACAGATGAGTGTACATGTACTTACACAAGTATATGTAACAGAATAGCCTCTGATTGAAGACAGAATATCTTCGGCATTCTGTTCTTATTCTTACCATGCCATGGATTGGTCCTACCACATCTATGCAGTAAATATAATCTAACCATAGTGTTTCTACTTTACCCAGAGGTATGGCCCTCTGTCCAAACTCCCTGTCCCTCACCTCACCTGAACCTAAACTTCATTATTTAAATTACAAACATTTAGAGAGAATGCGTAGGTACTTACGTGTAGGTACTATATTGTACACTGTGGTTGAGAAGGCAAAAGGTGTGTGCGTTGACAGACAAGGCTTGGTCTTTGCCCACAAGCAGTGTACATTAAAATATAAAGGACAAAATATTTTCTCAGTAATTTTTTCCACAAAGGAAACACTGGTATTTAGTTTTAGAGACCATTTTTTAAGTCTTGTCTCAGCCAAAGGATATAACCGTTCTCTGCTTGAAGAGACTAGTTGAAATCAGATAGAAGTAAACTAATAAAGCACATTAGAATGGCATGCCCTGGTAGAGAATACAGTCCTAGATTGTTGTTCATAGTGAGATACATGTGAATGCTGTCATTTAGGATAATAATCCTTCAAGTATTCCCATGTAAGAGGAAATAAAAACATATCTAGAAGGGATATCAAAAAATAAAATTTAGGTCATTAACCTCCACATGGAAGGAGAGCTTTTTGCTCTTTTGGTAGTTGCTTTTTGATTTCGTTGTTGTTGTTGTTTATTTGGATAAGAGACCAGCCTTGCCTTGTGATGGCACATGGAGCAAATACCTAAATGCTATACAGCTACTTTATTTGCATTATTGTTACAGGTCTTCAGTGTAGGTCATTAAAGTCTAAGTATTACATCTTTTTTTTTTTTTTTTTTTGTGGTACGTGGGCCTCTCATCGCTGCGGAGCACAGGCTCCAGATGCGCAGGCCCAAGTGGCCATGGCTCACGGGCCCAGCCGCTCCGCGGCATGTGGGATCCTCCCGGACCGGGGCACAAACCCATGTCCCCTGCATTAGCAGGCAGACTCTCAACCACTGCGCCACCAGGGAAGCCCCTAAGTATTACATCTTTTAATGAACATCATCACCCTGGATTTTCACAAGTAAATAGAGCCATACTAAATATTATGAGACAAAATGGTTTAATAAAGGAGTTCGGACTTCCGCACACGCAGAAAGAGAGGGGGCTGTGCAGGTCAAGAGGCTGCTGCTGGAAGGTCAGAGAAACAGTCACAGAAACCATCAGCCTGGCCAGCCAAATGAAATGGCTTTTAAATGATCGCAGGGATAGTGCCACAATTTTCAATTATCTGGGTATGGTCCTACCTACTGTCTCAACTTGCAGTAGGGAAGATGGAAATTGCAGATAAAGCTGAGTGGCAGCCATGTTTGGCCATCAGTATCTCATAAGGGTATAATGACTTTTCTTTTCTTCTGCTTTTTATGATAAATGTGAGGGCCATTCATTGGCAAATTCTAATCTGGAACCACTGAAGGAAGGGGGTTCTAAGGAATGTACATGACATGATGGTAGTGCCAAGTTTGCTACTAGCATAGGAAGGAGCTAGTATTTTAAACCAGACTTTATATTTGCTTCTCTAAGACATTGCTACTCAAAGTCTTTTTATGGTAATAAATAATTTGACTATAATTTTGATTGTGCTAAATTCAGCCTAGTGTTTTATAATCTGACTAATTTGAAGTTTAAGGGATAATGAAGGATCTTAAACTTTCATTTCCTAATACAATCTGATACACTGAAAACCACATACTGAAATCTGCTGTTATTTACCAAAAGTTGTTTTTCATTGGCTTGTCACATTTAAATAAATTTGAAGCATTTTCATTAGGTTGATAATATGGTGAAAAAATATTGTCTATCTATCACTCATTATGGTATACTAAGAATGTACTTGTTTTTCTGTAAAATCAAAATATACTGTCATTTCTAATCTCTAACTATTTTTCATGAGCTGATAAAGCCCTTATTTTTCAAGAAAGATACAATCTATAAGATTCAATTGCCAGAGTTTATATGAAATAGGTATGGTTTATGCATATACATGTATATGCATGAATGATCACACACACATATGCATGCACATGTACACACACATACACACACGCACACGTCAGTGGAGTATATTCTTATCCAAATTGGTAACTAAACATATCAATAGAAATTCTATATTCACAGAAATCCAATGTTCTTATTAAACACCACTATTTTCTCTTTATGAGGTAAATCCAATATCTTGAACTTGTGAAAATGCTTTATTTTTAGTACTGCCAGTATTCCCAGAGGTACAGCACTGATGCTTTTCTTAAAATAATTCTGCCTTCTGGGCAAGAGGCTTTTTTAAGCATTAAATAGGACAAAATGTTTTGTAGCTGCTATCTGTTTTATTGTGTGTAGGCCTATGTTATTTTTAAAATTAAATGTCAAATCCAGGTTGACATTAGAAACACAGCAGTGCTTGATATTTGATGAGAAGCTGTCAACTTTCCTCTCCCTGTCAAGTTGCCAGCAGCTTCTTTATGACTAGGCTAAGCGAGTACTGGTAGGCAGAGTTCCATATACAAAGATCTCAATACTATAAGATATGTGTGTGTGTGCATGTGTGTGTGTTAGGAGTGAGTGTGTGACAATCTTTTTTGTTAGGAAATTGAATTTTATTCTTTTAATTATTAAGGTGATTTTAGGAACATTTCTTGTAGATGAATCAATCATTTAGAAATCCCATTCAGAGTTAGGCATGAAAAGGCAAGTAGAATTCATTCTAAGTGGTAATTTCCATGAAAAATTGAATCTTTGAACCTTAGGCTACAGTTTTAAGGGAAGTTTTTATTCTGTTATTTGCTAGGCTGATAGTCTATCTTAATATACCTTAATTTTCATTTCATTTCACTTTTACTAAATATCACTGCTAGGCGAATGTGTGTGTTGGTGGTGGTGTGTGTGTGTGTGTGTGTGTGTGTGTGTGTGTGAGAGAGAGAGAGAGAGAGTGTACAGGGGTGTAGCCAGAACACAGAAAGGAATTGGTAGTCAGGATGTTTGGCTCTGTTTTTCTTTCTTAAATAGGCATGCGCGCGCACACACACACACTCCTCATTCTAGGTGGTCATATATTTTTTAGGAAATTATGTAATACTTCGTATCTCAGAAAATGGGGGTAATTACCTAAATGATTGAAGCTCTTTACTCCACTCCTAATCAAAACAAAACTTTAAAAAAGGAGGATACAATATTGCATTATCCCCCAAGGAAGCCGAAGAGGGTAGATACTCTTTCCCTGATCTCTAAAAGCTGAGACACAAAGAAGTGCTCTTCCTGTGGACCTCTGATATTAAACAAGTAACACAAGGGTAAATAGGAGATTATATAATTGACTCTTTGAGGCAGATCCAGCAGAAGTGTTGCTGGCATCAGGTGGTGGCAGCTGCTGTGTCAGACAGTAGTGTCGGTGCCCTGCAGTGCCAGCGCATACTGTGGCACAGGACACTGACTGCTCCTTGAATTATGTCCTTGGTTGCAGGTCTTAAAGCCTAGCATTCTATTCTATTTCCTAATTGTCTGGGGCCCTCCCAACACCATGAGCTAATCAATACATTTTGTAACAAAATTTTTCTTTTCTATCTAATTTAGTTATTTGTTTTGTGGCTTGAAATTAGAGAAACTTAACCCAAAAATAAATTGCAAAGTTATATTCATAGGTGCATGCTAATTTAAAATTGTTATATTATCCTGATAAATTGAAGCTTTAGTCATCATGAAGTTTTCATACAGGTAGCCAGTATTACCTTTTCCCTTAAAGTTTCTCTTGTCTGATATTAATATAGCTACAACCATTTCTTTTGTATAGAATTTATATATAAATATACACATATGTATATACACACATTTGGATATGTGTGTGTGTTCTTGGATTTCAACATTTTCATTTCTTATATTTTACACGTATTTCTTTTAAACAGTGTAAAGGTGGATATATTTTTTTCATCTAGTCTGATTATCTTTTGCTGGAAGATTTATACTAATATTTAAACTGATTACTGATTATTTTTTGATCTATAGCCCTATTTTATATTTTCTATTGGTTTGTTTTCTTTTTCTTTTTCTATTCTTTCTTTTGAATAGTAGAGTATTTTTAAATTTGTCTTTTATTTTGCCTTCTGAATAAAGCACTGCATTTAGATTGTTTAGCAAAGTTCTACTGTTAACAAACTCCTGTGAAAATCTTTTTGTATATGCCCACCCTTAACATTTTCAGAGCCCAGTGCAAGAGTACACCTGGATACTCCTAGCCCTGCCCACCTACATTTCTGACTTCTTGAGCTCCTGAGGACCTGAGTGTGGACAACTTGTCCACATAATTTTACTCTGTTCAAAATCTCACCTGTATCTTCAAACAGCCATCATTTGGCTTCAAACAGCCTGGGTGTGCAACAAGAGTTACAGCAGAGATTTTATCCAGCCTGTAGTAGATAAACCTGGGGAAATGTTCTGCACAAGCTTAAAAAAGTAAGTTGAAGCTATTGCAACACAGAACCCTGGGGTTCTAGATCCTTGGAGCATCACTTAGAAGGAAGCAGGGTGTGGGCTCTGATGGCCGTATCCCCATGGCCCTGTAGATTCGCAGACTTATTGGTCAAAGTGATACTAAAGCAGGGCCAGAAAGGAGAACTTACATTCAAGTCAGGAGGTCGGGGAAGGAGGCACAGTTGCCTAAGAGTAGCCTTAGAGTGGTCTATTTCTCCATGAAAAATATTTTTACTGGATATCAACTCCTGGCTTGACAATTTCTCTCAGCACAGAGGTTTATGTTACTCAGACTTCTACCACCATCATCACAGTGGAGAAATAATTCTCCTCTCATACTGTTTTATGTTCTTAAATTCTCTTTTGGTTCCAGCAATTTTTTCAGTCCTTTTCTTTTAAGTTGAAGTATAATTTCTGTTCAATATTATGTAATTTACAACATACAATATAGTGATTCACAATATTTAAAGGTTATACTCCATTTATGGTTATTATAAAATATTGGCTATATTCCCCATGTTGTACTAGATATCCTTGTAGCTTATTTTATGCCTAAGAGTTTGTACCTCTCACTCCCCTACCCCTATATTGTTCTCTCCCTAGCCCCCTCCCCACTGTTAACCACTTGTTTGTTCTCTATATCTGTGAGTCTGGTTCTTTTTCATTATATTCACTAGTTTGTTGCATTTTTTAGATTCGACACATAAATATCATACAGCATTTGTCTTTCTTTCTCTGTCTGACTTATTTTACTTAGCATAGTGCCCTCCAAGTCCATCTATACTGTTGCAAATGGCAACGTTTCATTTTCCATGGCTGAGTAGTATTCCATTGTGTGTGTGTGTGTGTGTGTGTGTGTGTGTGTGTGTGTGTATAGATACCACTTCTTTATCCATTCATCTGTTGATGGACACTTAGGTTGCTTCCATATCTTGGCTATTGTAAATAATGCTGCTATGAATATTAAGGTGAATGTATCTTTTTGAATTAATGTTTTTGTGTGATTCAGGTATATACCCAGGAGTGGAATTGCTGGGTCATATGGTAATGGTTCTATTTTTAATTTTTTGAGAAAGCTCCATACTGTTTTCCAGAGTGGGTACACCAATTTACATTGCCACCAATAGTGTACAAGGGTACCTTTTTCTCCACATCCTTGCCAACCTTTGTTATTTGTGTTCTTTTTGATGATTGCCATTCTGACAGGTGTAACGTAATATCACATTGTGGTTTTGATTTGCATTTCTCTGATGACTAAAAATGTTGAACATCTTTTCATATATGTCTGTTGACCATCTGCATTTTCTCTTTGGAAAAATGTCTATTCAGTTCTTCTACCCATTTTTTAAATCAGGTTGTTTGTTTTTTTGATATTGAGTTTTATGAGTTATCTATATATATGTTGGATATTAATCCTTTATTGGTTATATCATTTGCAAATATTTTCTTCCGTTCAATAGGTAGTCTTTTCATTTTGTCAGTGGTTTCCTTTACTGTGCAAACGCTTTTAAGTTCAGTTAGGCCCCACTTGTTTATGTTTGGTTTTATTTCATTTACTTTAGGAGATGCATCCAAAAAATATTGCTGAGATTTATATCAAAGAGTGTTCTGCCTATGTTTTCCTCTAGGAGTTTTTATAGCATCTGGTCTTACATTTAGGTCTTCAATCCATTGTGAGTTTATTTTTGTATATGGTTTAGTGAATGTTAAATTTTATTCTTTTACATGTACCTGGCCAGTTTTCCCAGCACCACTTATTGAAGAAACAATTCCATTTACCATCACATGAAAGAGAATAAAATATCTAAAATAAACCTACCTAAGGAGGCAAAAGACCTGTAGTCAGAAAATTATGAGACTGATGAAAGAAATTGAAGACAACACAAACAGATGGAAAGAGATACTGTGTTCTTGGGTTGGAAGAATCAACACTGTGAAAATGACCATATTACCAAAGGCAATCTGCAGATTCAATGCAATCCCTATCAAAATACCAATGGCATTTTTCACAGAACTAGAACAAATAATTTTAAATTTGTATGGAAACACAAAAACCCTGAATAGCCAAAACAATCTTGAGAAAGAAGAGCTAGAGGAATCAAGCTCCCGGACTTCAGACTATACTACAAAACTACAGTAATCACAACAGTATGGTACTGGCACAAAAACAGACACATAGATCAACAGAAGGGGATAGAGAAACCAGAAATAAACCCATACATTTATGGTCAATTAATCTATGACAAAGGAGGCAAGAATATACAATGGAGAAAACATGGTCTGTTTTAGAAATGTTTAAGACCATCTCTCTGCACTTAGTTTTCTAAAGTGACACTATGATATTACTAGGTGTGTGTGTTCAGTGTTTCTGAGATTTACTAGGCTTGTTGGATGTAAAGATTGGTGTTGTTTGACAGTTCTGGAAACTTTCCAGCTATTACTTTCTATATGACCTCTGCTTCTTCCCTTGCTTCTCTCTCTAGAACTCCAGCTAAATACATATTAGACCTTCTCATCCTAATCTTTATTTTCCCTGTTTCCTGTGCTATTTTATCTTATTTTTTTCTGACATCACCTCCAGCTTCAAATGTTTCTAATTTGTTTATTTCATTAAGTTTAAAATTTTCCCCATTATATATATTTTTTCTTGAACTTCTATTCTCTATCCAAGTCAGTTACATCACATTTTATAGTTTCCTGTTCCCTCAAAATATCATCAAGCTTGTGTTATTCTTTTAACACACTAATCATAGTTTTAAAATCTCTGGTGTTATGTTTAGTACAAGAAATCTGTTAACATTAGTATATGAAAGTCCTTTTCTGTCAGCTATCATATGTTCATGATACTTTGCTTCTTTGTGTACTTATTATTTGACTTATTGTGAAATGCTTATTTCTTTGTAAAATTATTTTTGGCAATGATTTTAACAATATCTGGAAAACTGAATGAAAGAAGTTTGGGGTTTTTTTTTGTTTGCTTTTTGCTAAATAATTTAACCAATTTAACATCTCCAATTCTTAGAATGTGCATTTTGTTGGACCAGAGATAAGCGAGTTACCAGGAGTAGATCCTGCTGGTTTTATTGCTTTATTTAAGCATTTGCCTTGGTAAAGACACTATCTGTTTGTTCCTAGGAATGCTGCTCAGTATTTTTAAGGATTCTTTCATAGGTCCTTTAATATATTTCCTTTACCTATCCATCCATAGATATCTCATAAACCCTTTAATTTTTCCCTCTACATATTCATTCATTGCGATTTCACCCTACAATGTGACTTCATTTATCATCCATACAATGGTTACTTTCCAAAGTGTATCTATTTCCATCTGAGCTCTTTCTCCCCATCTCAAGTCCAGTATATTTTGGTGGTGTTGATACCCTATATTTTGATATTCTTCTTGTTTCAAGAGCATCTCAGTTTGAAAATACCTTAAAACTCAATTAATTTGGGTCTGAAAACTCATTTCTCCTTTCTCAGAAATGTCTCAGAAAACAGCAGCACAAGCTGCTGATTTACCCATGCCAGTGAGTTGAAGGGTCATAAATCTTTAACATCCTTTTCCTCTCATAGTCCATATCTAGCACCAAATTCTACTGAGACTATGCTATTCATAGCTTTGGAATGTGTATTCTTCATTCTTATTATTACTTTTGTATAGATTACAATAATTCCTTTTGCATAGTTCTATGAAATATTCTTCAAATTGATTATTTCATTCTCTCCAATTCATTCTCCACACCACTACCAAATATTTTCCTTAAATAAAAACATGATCATGTGATTATCCTGGTAAAACATCTCAATGAACATTTATGAATCTTAAATATACATTTCTTAATATGATATTCAAGATGTCTCTTTCTTCCCTCACTTGTGCTCTATATTCTAACAATGTCGTCATCATGTCCTCTCTCAATTTTGAGCCTTTCCAGGTGCTCTTCTGTCTGGAAAATGTATATTCCACTGTTTAAATTGTCTAATTTCTACTTTCCTACAGTTCTCATCACAGTCATCAGTTCTTTGATGTTCTCTCTTAACCAGTTAGACTAGTTTCCCACAGCATGAATAACCCACCCAATTAGATTGCTTAACAGAGAGTATTATACCCACTTGGTAACTAGTCTCCTTCAGTGAGAGGAGGGATTGCATTTTCCTTACTGTTAGCTGCATGCCTGAATGTGGTATTGGTTACAGTAGGCACTTAGTTAATACTTGCTGCATTGAAAGTAGAATTACCCTTTTATCAATATAATCAATAAAATATATGATTTTAAGTGCAATTTTTCACAAGTCATCATACTATATGCTGGGAATTTAAAGCATATAAAAAAGCATAAGATTTCTGTGCTCAAGTAGTTATGGTTTAATTGGCCATAAATGATCTAAATCCATTATGAATGTAAGCTGATCAAGATAATGAACAATAAGCTGTTTACTATTGTCTAATAATTGCTAAAGGTGATCACTGGAGCATTTATCCTAATAATTCCTTGAAATTCTATCATACTTCTCTTCTGCTAAACCCTAATGAAGCCCAATTTCTTGCCTGTAAACAATACCGTTTCCATGATAAATAAGAACAGGCTTATTCAATTTGAAAAATCAGCAAGCGTTTTACGAAAGGAAATGTTCCATTCCACAAAGGTTTTCAGTTTCCATGATCCTCTCACAGTTTTGTGAGGGAGAAAGTGATCAAAATATGTAAGGTAAAACAGCATAGTAATTGCAATGATGGCCATAATTGAAATGTAATAGTATGGGTCAGGACTAGCTTGAATAGCTATGAAGCTTTGATATATTTGATGTTATAATAATTTATTGCATCTGATGAATAACATAAAAATCTAATTATTCTAATAATGCTATTGAAATTTAGTTAGATATTTTTTTCTGATATCTATAAGCATATAAAACTTCTAATCTCTCTATTATATATGTCTTTCAATTGATAAAACATAACTTTCAAAAATGATAGTAAAAGTGGAGAATTTAAGTCAATTATTTGTGAATAATTGTCTCATAAATCTTTATTTGTAGATTAATTTCAGTAAAATCTTATGTAATAGTTAGGATTTGTTCACTTGTTCTTTTCTTCCAATATTTAAAAATAATTTATTGGGGAAAAAACAGATATTAAATAATGAGGAAAGCTTACTAACTTTAAGAATTTAAGGCCTTTGTCATAATCACCAAGAAGATTAACTCTGTGGTGTAGAAACAATTTTGTAAAATAAAACTAGATATTTTGTAATACCAATGTAAATATAGTAAAACAAGTTTCTAATTTGGTAAAAGTATTTCTTAAGCAAAATACATGGAAATAACTAAAAAGACAAATTTGTTTTCCTCCTTACGTTTTATTGTTTTAAATTAGAACAATTGGATCAAATTATTTGAGTCAAAACTGAAGTTGCTTTTTATTTAAAACATTCCCCAAATACATGCCAACTCTCTTTCTTTTTAGAATAATTTAGAAGAAAATATTATTTGACAACAAATGTCAATATTAAAAAAAAAGCCATGGTGGTGTCATTCTGCAAGAATGCCTGTAGGTAAGGGAAAGGCAAGTGATTTTCTTTTTAACAACCTTGAACACAGATGGGAATAAACAGCATTTCCCCGGGAAGCAAAATCAGTCTCTGAGAACTTCACAAGATACGAGTTGCTGGTGAGCAGCGCTGCACATTAAAACGTTGCAGAATTAGTTGGAGGTCATTGTGATAGCCCTGCCCCAGTGGAGAACGATTGGCACTTCACTATAGATTTCCCTTCCAGACCCTATTCCTGTTTGACACTTTCATTTAACCCAGTCACATTTTCTCCTCTCCAAGGTTTAAAACAGGGATCAAGTATATTTCTTTAATAATGTCACATTCCCAGAGTGACTCCAGTGAGGGGACTATTGAAGGGCATAGTTACTAAGGACCATCACGTAGGAAGATAATAAGTGATGCAGTAAAGAGATGCTCCCACCAGGGCCTTGAAGATTAATTCAAACAGCTGTCACAGAATTTCATACAAAGTATGAAGTAGATATCTGTGACTCCATTTCTAATTTACAAATATTCTCAGGTTTTCCACTATTCTCACACAATCATACATTAAACTTTAGGTCTGCCTATATTTTAGTAAATTATACTTGTTTTTTTGTATTTTTTTAAATGGCTTCCGTGTGATCTATCACATTGAACTGTCTTCATTATGACATATTTTAACGGGCTAGTTGTCTTCTCCAGGCCACACCAAGCACATCATTTGCACGGGAATTTCATGAGTGACTTAACTCCAACAAGTGTAACTTCTAGAGTTATCGACTCCTTTGAGTTTGCCCTCCTCTCTCTAGTGTGTAGTCTCACAAACTCTCCCAAGTTGTTTCCAGCTCTTCTTCTCCTACCATCTCCACTCGGCTACAGGTCAGCATGTTATCCCCTTGAACCAGGGTTTGTGCCATTTCCACCCCTACCCTTTCACCCAGCTCACTGATTCCTCTACACTCAGCAGGGGAACTCTGGCTATCCCACTGCCCTTGGCATTGCCCCTCCTGACCACACTAATGCTGGGGACTCACAGGGTGACAGCAAGTGTTGCTGAACACTGAATTCATTCTTCTCAACAGACACTCAAGGCTCTGTGGGAATCAGGATGTATGCTTTTGTACCTGAGCCTCTCGCCACAGCACTGCCACTGGAGACCTTATAGAAGCCAAGGCACACTGCACCACTGTATTTGTCTTTCCAAGGTCATCTGACTCTCTACTCTTCTAGACAACTTCTGGGTATTGCACTGTGGCTGATTCTCAAGATTAGATGCCACGTGACTACAACATGCCACTGGGCATGTTACGTATCATTGTATCCTCTCTGGTTACCACCACCAGGCCTGGAATATACTAAGCACACAATAAATCTTAAGGAATGGAGCTGAATTTATTTTGGTTGCTAAGACTCACTTTTCTTCTAAGATGGGGAAATGATTCCCCAAGCTTTATTGCATATTCTTTTATAGAAGTTTAGGCCTAAAGAGGTAAATAAGTGTTATCACCAAATTTGGAGCAAGTTCAATAAGAGCAATGCTGTTTTATCTGGAGTGACTGTTCCATGTGATACTCATGAACTGTCACTAGTTACCTAGGAAAAAAAAGAAAAAAGGTACACTAAAGCCTTCCCATGCTGACTTTTATCTTGTCATGTTTTGGACTTGTTTCTCCCTCCCTTCTCCCCAATCACATGATTTTATCAGACATACTGCATAAATTTGAACCTCAACTATCCATAAAATTTGTGTTGTTTTATTTTATTCTAATACTTATATATGTGATAGAGTGTGGTATAAGCTATTTTTAAATGGGAGAAATCACATTCAAAATAATTCATTTTTGGGAACACACAGTAATATTAAAAATCCAGCCTCCAAAATGCAGTGAAATGAGACATTTAAGTAGTGTTAATGAATTCCAGAGTCTCTTGTACGTTTTACTATGAGTTAGTATTATTGGCATGGATAATTTGATTAAAAATATCAGGAGTTATTTTTTCTTCTTGATGTGGATTTCAATAAAGCATACTTTTTCTTTTTTAAAAACTTGTCATTAGCTCTGTTTAGTCCTAGTCATGATAACTGAATGGAAAGACGGAAACCTCAATTCAAAAGAAAATCTCAGATCTTCTGTTTTCTCAGAATCTAATGAATACCTGGTGCTTTTGAAATGCATTATATTTGAATTTGTTGGAAAGCAGGGATGGAGAGAAAAAAATTAGTAACCAAGAGGCAAAGTAAAGGAAAAAAAGATCTGTGCATTATAGCTAGAGATATATTACTTTCTTTTTTTTGTTGTTGTCGTCGTACGCGGGCCTCTCGCTGTTGTGGCCTCTCCCGTTGCGGAGCACAGGCTCTGGACGCGCCGGCTCAGCAGCCACGGCTCGCGGGCCTAGCCGCTCCGCGGCATGTGGGATCTTCCCAGACCGGGGCATGAACCCGTGTCCCCTGCATTGGCAGGCGGACTCTCAACCACTGCGCCACCAGGGAAGCCCAAGATATATTACTTTCAAATATCTTTTCATCATTTGATGATAATGTAAATGCATGTAGTATTTGCTAATTCTGCTTGTTGGCACTTTCATGATTATGGATTTTATTTTCTCCCTACAAGTTATAAATTTGGTTACAGTTTTGACTCTGCTATATACAAGTTAAAGATAACATTTTAAAATTTTCTATAGGTCTTTAAAGATATAAAAAGCTAAACAAAAAAAAACTGTCTTATAAATATGCATTTTTTCTTCTAATATATATTTTAATTAGTAGTATGAATAGATATATGATTTAGAGAGAATAGATTTCACCCATTTTCATCAAGCCTCTATAGTAGATTTCAATTCCACCTTGGAATGTGGTGCAATATATAAAAAATTCCAACAGCAGTTCTGTAGTTAAAGGCATTATATAGGTTCTGAGTTTATGGCTGCTGGGGTTAAGCTACTTTCTGATTAGAGTTTAAAGGTATCTGGTGGTTGGTTGCTAGAATTTCACTGAATAAATGGCCCAGCTGCCCAAATGACAAGACGACTGAACCTATGGAATCCTAGAATTGTGTTTCAAAAAACAAAACTTTAAAATCTTAAAATGTCACACATATTTACTGTTATGAGTAATGGTTGTGCGTTACATTATTAGAAAGAATTTAAGAGAACTGAACATCTAAAGTATTATTAGGATATGAGAAGTATGGAATACATGCTAATAGAAATGATGAGTTTGGCTAGTTGCATAACTAATATTTGCACACACTTTTGCAAGCTTTTTGATGAATCTGCTGTTCTTTTGGGACAATCACCCTCTATTGGGTTTGACAGGTTCTTTCACTGACTAACCAAGATAGACATCCACGCAATCCCTACAGAATGATATGAATTGTTTGTCAATTGTTAGCCAATGAGAGAGGCCAACTGCAAATGCTTAGTTCACTGTCTCCCCCATTTGAATAGATTTTCTTTTCTTCTGAGAGAAAAAAAAAAATTGCTTGCCTTAAGTTAGAACAGCACATATTGGGAAAAAAGGGCCAGGATCAACTAATGCCATCCTTTCAAATATTTTATACTATTACTTCTGCTTGAATTTTAATGGTAGTAATGATAAATCTGAATTTACTATAATGCAGTAACAGAATATAGAATAAAGGCAAAGACATATATACATATGTATAAAATATAAGATACATATCTATTTATATTTTATACCTAAAATTTTCCTGTATGTATCTGTTGTATGCAGATATTCCAAATATTGCCTAAAAATATGTGAACTGGAGATTCATTTAATTTAAAAGTTCTCTTTTCAGATCAGGAATCCATGTTGTATATGCATTTCCTCAGTGGATTCATGTCCTCTGGGCTTCCTCTTGCAGTTGTCATCCTTGTCTCCTCTGTCATCTCATCTATTTTTCAGTCTACAAATATACACCTCTTCTCTAATCTCTCCCATCCTAAAAACAACAATAACATCAAAACCAACTCTTCCTGACACCATATCCCTCTTTGTTTACTGCACACTGGGATGTGTTTCCATTCCTCTGCTCTAATTCACACAGACATTCGTTGAGAAAGTATTTGTAATATCATGTCACACATTCTCATCTTCCATTCTCTCCTCAATCTATTCCAAAAGGGCTTTCATTCCTATAACTCTACTGAAATTGATCTCACCCATGTCTCCAGTGACCTACATCTTGCAAATCCAGGCTTTATTTATTTCTAATCTTAAGGATCTTGAACTTTCAATAGTATTGGATGTAATTGATATCTTCACCCTCTCAATACACTTTTCTTTTGGGTTCTCCAACACTGTTTACCCTTGTTTCTTGACTACCTCATCAGCCATCATTCAAGGTTTGGGTTCTGTGATGCAGTGTATCCTTGGTCTTTTGATCTTTCTCCTCCCACATCAGCCATCAGTGAGTCTCCTTTGCTGGCTCTAATTCCACAGCTTGATTTCCACCTGTTGTAAGGCTCCAAGACTAAGCACTGGAACTTCTTCCCTTCCCTATTTATACCCTCTCCTTAGATGACCCTGGTCAGTGTCTTGATTTAAACACTGTCATTATGCTGATGACTGCCAAATTTATGTCTTCAGCTTTGACCATTCCTCTGAGGTCCAAGAGTATGTGAGGATGTCTAAAAAGCATGTGCGATGTTATTGACCAATATAAAATCTTGGTGTCCCTTCCCACTATAAAGCGTTTCCCTCCCTTAGTCTTTTGCAAGTTTTCAAAAAGCTTTTTCCCCTTGTTCACAATGACAAAAGTGCTGCTGAGGATGTGGAGCAAATGTCGCATCTTCTATTTATGTGCACATTCAAAATGACATCCTGATTCTTATACTGAGGATTCTAATAGCAGCTTGATATTTAGAAGACACTAATTTAACTTTTTAAATATACATTTATTTATTTATTTATTTATTGGCTCCGTTGGGTCTTCGTTGCTGCACACGGGCTGTCTCTAGTTGCGGTGAGCGGGGGCTACTCTTCCTTGCAGTGCACGGGCTTCTCACTGCGGTGGCTTCTCTTGTTGCGGAGCATGGGCTCTAGGCGTGCGGGCTTCGGTAGTTGTGGCACACGGGCTCAGCAGTTGTGGCGCATGGGTTTAGTTGCTCCGCGGCATGTGGGATCTTTCCAGACCCGGGTTCGAACCCGTGTCCCCTGCATTGGCAGGCGGATTCTTAAGCACCGGCCATCAGGGAAGCCCTAATTTAACTCTTAACTTAGTAAAAGGACTCAAATTTCAAAAAGTTTGGCAAATCACAAATGCCATTAGGATGACACATGACATGTAGCCATTTTTAAACAAAAGTCTAGTATTTGGTGGCAGGGTTTTCACTTAAGAGGTTTAACAACAAATTATTAGTTTAAATATCTTAGCTTTTTTAAGGCACATGTGGGCCAATAAATAATGTATACTCTGTTCCCACATCATTGAGTTTATTGTCAGGCAACACATTTTTATTGCATGCTCCTGTATACTAAAGATTATGCTAGATGCTAAGGTTACCTTAGTGATTTAAGGACACATGTCCAAAGACCTCAAACTGGTATAGGAGACAGGCAATAAACAAGCAATACATCAATAATTAATATTTCAAATTGGAAAAGGATGTAAAAAGGAGAGGAAGTCAATATTAAAGGAGATAGCAAAGGAAAGCTCTACTAAGTTTGTTTGCTAATTTGTTTTAATAATAAAAGGTTATTTCAACTGAGTTCATCAAATTTTGAATAACTACTAACTATGAGACACTATGTTAATTAATGAGAAGGCAATGATGAAAAATGTATATTACCTGATACCATGGAGCTTGTTGTCCAGTACTGATTACTACTAAAATGTTTGTTGATGCTCTTTGATTTTCCAAAATAAATGCTTAGTTCATTTATTTGGTCTGGAATTTAATTTTGAATATGATAAGAACTTAATTTTTATTCTTATGATGTTACCTAGACCAATGGTTTCAAATGTTTCAAGAATAAGGACCTATATTCAGAATTAATATATATGAAGGGTTTTCATAGATTTGTATTTTCTATCATTTATGTAAAAAATAGTCTATAGTCACTATGAATTTAGTTAACTTTAATAAGTGTGCATTTACTCAGAAGATAATTTATATACATTTTTAGTAATATATATTTGTAATGTACACTATATATTTAGTAAACAGTAGTTCATACATTTGGGGAAAGGATTCCTTATTAAATATCAGCTAGATACAGAGGTGGAACTATGGCTATACTTGAATTTTCTACTGCTTCCTACCCAGACATGAGGGAAAACTCAATGCCATACATTTGTATAGT
Organism: Neophocaena asiaeorientalis asiaeorientalis; assembly: GCF_003031525.2. Classification (NCBI taxonomy): domain Eukaryota; kingdom Metazoa; phylum Chordata; class Mammalia; order Artiodactyla; family Phocoenidae; genus Neophocaena; species Neophocaena asiaeorientalis. The sequence goes on from NW_020173763.1 coordinate 2,166,958, forward strand.
GCTTAAAAATGCATGGGGAGGGAAGGATGAATAGGTGGCACACAGAGGATTTTTAGATGATGAAATTATTTTCTTTGATAATGGTAGATACACGTCATTATATGTTTGTCAAAACTGAATGTACAACACGAAGGGTGAAGCCTAATGTAAACTATATACTTGTGGTGATTATGATGTGTCAGTGTAGGTTCATTGATTATAACCAGTGTACCACCATGATGCAGGATGCTGGGGGAAAGCTATACATGTGTGTGTTGTGGGGCGAGTGGATCAGTGGATACATGGGAACTCTGTGCTTTCTGCTTAGTTTTGCTGTAATCCTAAAACTGCTCTAAAAAATAAAGTCTATTGAAAAATAAGTATGTAAATGTATAGGGGACATCTGTGTGTATGCATATGTACATATATGTGTATGCATAAACACATACATGCATATATGTATTAAATGAGACTGTATACATTTATAAAATGTAAAATTATATATAGAGACAACACATGAACCAGTGTTATCTTAAGCCACATCTGTTAACAAAAGCAGTATTCATACACATACACACATAATTTATGACTTTGTATATGCATATATTTTCAATCTTTATAGTAGCTTTTGAAATATATAAATATCTTTGTCATTTTAGTGACATGAGATCCAAGACTTAGAATGTTTAGGGGTCTTCCAAAGTTCACACTGCTCTAAGGGTCACAGCAAGGGCTTAACCCTGAGTTCTTTGGTTAACCATTATTATAATCATATTATTACCCTCCTCTGCTGAATTTATAACAATATAACTGGAAACATATGTTTTAAAACAATGTAATAAAATTTACAAATTACATATTTTGGTAATTTTGTATTTGAGGAACAGCTTTTAAAAAATTAATTCGGTAATAAAAGCAGCAAGAGGAAGAAATATTAAATATATCTTGGGATGTATATACTTTCAGCCTGTGATGGCTTAGGTGAAATCCCACGCCTTAGGGCATGAGGAAGTGTTCTCTTTTCTCAAATTTTCCTCAAGCCATGAGATTCTGTGCACTGACCTGATTTGATTTGGGGAATAGTGCTGTTGGTATTGATTCAGTATTTTTTACTTCTAATTTAGGAAAGTCACTTTCCCTTTATTTAAAATAGGTATGTTGCCTGAATTATTGAGTAGCCATGTCCCTTAACAGCAACTCTAATCACTTTTATGATGGATAGAAGATGTACACATCATTACTGTGAAGTTAATTTAATTCTGTTCACGTTAAAATTAAGCAAATCTTTAACCACATATCACTGTCATTTCCTAAGTTTTTTAAGTATCCCCTGAAATGGCCAGTTTATATACCAATGTATTTTTCAAATTGTAAAATGAAAAAGGTTAGCTGACACAGTGCAGTAGCCCCAAGCACAATGGGACAAAGCAGGTGAATTGCCTCAGAGGCAGCTTTCTTAATGTTTGACTTTTTCTACATTTATTGAATACTTAGAAGTGCCAGAGGTGGTGCAGGGCCTAAAAAGGATTTGCTTTTTGGGATTTAGAGGCCAAAATTTAGACAGTCATATGATGGTATAATCATGAGAACAATTCTAATTTAACATTTAGAAATGTAGGGGATTTTGTATGATGGATTTATGATAATTTTTCTACATAATTGAGGGGAATTGGCAGATACTACTCTGTCTTATTTAGTGTGGATGTTTCTTACAGAATGTAGATTGAAAGATGGCAGTAAAAAATAGTCCTCCATTTCCAGAGAAATTCAGGAAGTGGGAGTATTAACTTTCTTGTAGTCTGATCTGTTATTAAGCCTAAATTACTTCCTTTCACCCACCCACACTATCTATCCTCTTCATACAGGCAAGTTACCAGATTACAATGGTCTGTGATCGCAACTGGAATGCATTCTCTTCCGTGATTCAAGTACACAAGTCCTAGTGCCCCCAGCATGACACATTCACAAGGATATTTCCCCCCCAAGAATTTCATCTCAGGAACTGCACCAATATGTCCTTTCCTACGTAAAGCATCAGTAATGTCTTTTATTACCCTCTATAAATTATTCTCATTTAATCTCATTGAGTGAGAACTTAAAACTTTACCCAGGTTTTTCCAAATTAAAGGATATCAGAATATTTTATGTCTTCAAGATAGCTTTAAAATAGTAATGTTGTAACTCTAATATTCTTGAGAATCTATTGCAAGTCAGCACACGGTTGGCTATACATATTTCCTCTACTGATAGTTAAATACTGATGAAAGATAAATGAAGAAATATCTGCAGGATGTTGCTTCCCTACTGAAATGAAATGAAGAATTATACTGATCACTAGGAAAATAGCGTGCTTGTTTCTTATGAGACATGTAGGTTTAGTAACATTTCTACTATTTGTTTAAAAAAATGAGATACACTTTTAAATAAATGCTAGCAGAATAATCTTTCAAGGAAAATTCACTCTAAATCCATCCTAGAAATTCTACACCTGTAGATGTACTTAAAGAATACAGCTTAGCAAGCATTGAAGCCAATAAATCAGACAGATATCTTCAAATTCAATAATCAGATATATCTTTATGACTTTGACAACATTTGGTGATCAATTGGTTATTTGACTTTTCACAGGGTTAACTAATACCTTGAATAATGATAATGGAAATTTTTGTTTCCATGTGATTCATTTTGATAGAAACCAAACTGTCACGCTGACCTTTCTTAGGGCCTGTTTTTCTGAATGTAATTTCTAAAAGGGGGAGACTTAGCAATTTGTTTTGTGCTGAATTTTATTTATAGTGTTGCTTTCATAATTTACTTGGCATACATTTATTTTCTGGAAACGTTTATTGAACTCTTATGAATAGTTGAGATGTACGCAGCATCCTTCCCCCTTTTGTCCTCAACCTTGCTACTTCTTGTTGACCCACATCTTATAGGAAAGGGGCTTTGCCTTTTTGCATGGGTGAAGCATATAAACTAATTTAACCAACCAGCCCAATACAACCCTATACCAAATAAATTCAGTAAAAGTAACTCTCAGTGTTTTGGGAATTCTAGAAATCAGATTTCCTCTCTACCATGTATGTAGTGTGCAGATATGAAGCCTAGAACATCTGTAGTCATTTGCTGCCAAAAAGACAATCTGAGAGGAACAGAGCCCTAGAAAATCCCAGGGAAATTGATCTGGGCCCGAATCATGTTTAATGTCAATCACAATTTAGCTCTTGGCATTGCCAGTCATGTGAGGAAATACTTTTCTTGCAATCATTTGCCAGTTTGAATCAGGCCTGCACTCATTGGAAAATGAATTACGTACATAATGGATACGAAATTTGTTACCAGGACTGAGGTTACAAGTAACAGGGGAGAATTCTTTAAAAGTGAGGGAAGAGCTTCCCTGGTGGCACAGTGGTTGAGAGCCCCCCTGCCGATGCAGGGGACATGGGTTCGTGCCCCGGTCTGGGGAGATCCCACATGCCGCGGAGCGGCTGGGCCCGTGAGCCATGGCCGCTGAGCCTGCGCGTCCGGAGCCTGTGCTCCGCAACGGGAGAGGCCACGACAGTGAGAGGCCCGCGTACTGCAAAAAAAAAAAAAAATAAATAACAAAACAAAACAAGTAAAAGTGAGGGAAGTGAGAAAAAAGACCACTCTGAAAAATCTTTGTTTTACAATTGCATGGTGGTTGGTTAAAGTGAAGTTATTGTACTTTGGACCTAGAGCATGTGCTACCAAAACTATTGTATTTGGCAACTGAGAAAAAAAGAAATAGTAGGATGATGGATTCTACAGACAAAACAGAAACAATCTTGCTTTGTTATGTACCTCTCAAAGCAGAAAGAATAGAAAAGAGTATTTTGCCAAGCGTGGCTCCTCTGTCTTTGGTGTGCAATATACCTGTATAAGTTTAATTTGCAGGGACCCCCGTGATTGGGAAAGTTGAATTACTTACAACAAGCCAAATGGAAGGTTATCAGAAGCAGAGATATGAGAGACATGGTAGGAGAATATAGAGACGAATAGGAAATATATGGCCTTATCCTAGCATATTTTTAAAGCACTGTCTCCTGAAAAAAATATAAGCACTCACATTATGGAAATAAAATCAAACTAAAGGTTGAGAGAAGAAAATAAATATAATAAATACTCCCCACTACAGTCCATTGGCTTCTCTAAAGATACAACATATACCTATATGTACATATATACACATACATATATGCATATATGTACATATATACACATACATATATGCATATATATACATATATACACATATATATCTCCAAAATATGTCTTATACAGATAAATGTTTCCCAATTAAAGATGGAAGCAAAGCTATATTTATAACATTATTTTGAAAAGCCTTCATAAGAATATGATTTTCACATTATTTAAGGTTAGTATATTAAATGTTTTCAACATGTAATTAGATGACATTCTTTTTATAGATATAAATCAAGTAAGCATTATTTTTCAAAATGATTTACAGGTTAAACAATATTCTTCTAAGATGCTGTGGATACCAAAAACTACAAATCTCATAAAGAATGATTTTTAATACACATATCAAAAAAGTTATTTAAGTCTGATTTCCTTTTTACAGTCTTTAATTTTCTGATTTCCAGTTTACAAGTGTTTAAAATGGACAAGTATGATTTTTCCTCTTAGTAATAATGTTGATTCAAGATATTTTGATTCAATATATGGCAATAAGTCTCCACACGTTAACCATTAGTATCTTGGTTTTTTTAGTGGGATGTAACACTAACAACCACTACCTACAAAATACATCATTATTTTTGTGGTTTTACAAATCTCTTCTCCACTTGTCAATTCAAAAAAAAAAAAAAAACATTCTAAGAATTAGGGAATACGGAAAACTTAATGAAATTGACTTCCAGATTTATAATCTTTCTATTTTATCCTAGAAGAGAACATTAAAAATATGTCATTGCTATAAAAGACCATCTTGTTAACGTTACAAAAGATTGGTGGGAGCAAGAACTGTGTCACTGATACGTGGAGCTTTGGAGTTATCTCTACAAATTAGGAAAATGTTCAAAGGTCAAAAAGGAAATATAGCAATCCCTAAACCATGTTGATGATGAGTAGCTTAGTCTAAACTAAATATTTTTCCACTCATAATAATCATCCTCCCCTCAAATGCCTTTTAAAAACATACATTACACAGTACAGTAGCAGAAATCAAGGACAGCACAGACTATTTTCAAGAACAGAAAAGTCTCCAGCGAAGAAAGGTATCTTATAGCAAAGAGCAGACTTCTTTAGAGACATTAGTCAATTAACTTGCAATTCATTATGAAGATTTTTCTTTCCTCATATGGGGAGAGTCTACTCTATTTGAAGTTGCCACACCGTTTTCTGTTCCTTTTCTAGAAAACCTGCCCTTAGTCCGTTTCTTCTTCACACTTGGGGCCTGAAGAGGAGCATCTTCTTCCATCCACCTCTGAAGCTGAACATTAAATAAATTCCATGTTATGTATGCTTGGATAGTGCAACTGGATGACAGAACAGCAATTTTCGCTGCCAACACGTTCACATCTTCGGTAGTGCCGTCCGAATTCCCATTCTGCCCTCCAGCCAGGTGAAAACCAACAGTAATCACAGAAACAATTAAAGTCACGAGTCGACCCAAAATAAACACAATGGCCCACAGAGAAAACTCTTTCTGGTACTTTTCATCGCTAAAATAAAACAGGTCACAAAAGTGGGAAAGGAATTCCACAAAATAATGCATCATCAAAAGAAGAAGTCCCAGGTGATTCAAGTACAAGAGGTAAGCTCCCGCAATGTGAAAGAGGTGAAGACCAACGTAGACAACTTGCTGGGAGAGATCTTGAGGTTTGATTCTCTGGAAGTAGAGTTCAGGAAAGGCGTGAAACCAGTAAGCCAACTGTGAGATATAGAAAAACTTCATCTGAAATGTCATCATGTTATTGGGATGAGCCCTCCATAAGACAGCCAGGTCTGACAGGCAGTTTTCAGAGTGTAGAATGAATGTGCCCCAAATACAAGAGACAAGGAAGAATACACTAAACTGACCAGATTCGTTAAATTTGCTTTGTTTCGGTTTGGGGAACTGCATTCGCCTGTTAATTCTATCCAAGACATACTCTTGAATAGTGGCGTGAATGATGATTGCCACCAGCATGTAGAAGAACACTGTGGCCAAATCTTTGGCACCATAATGATAAAGGAACTTAGGTGCTGTGGCTCTTTCTTCTGCTTCTTCGGCAGGGAAGGTAACACCGTGCTGGAGAGTAATAAAAACGATCGATACTTCTGCTGTTCCCTCGAACATGAGCCCCAGCACGAAGAACATCCCCACACAGGCGACAAGGTCCGCATGATTCTGCAGGATGAATTCCTGGCTCAGGACTGGGGGGTTCTTGGTGCCCTTCTTACGAAACGTCATGGTGGCGCTTCCCAGATACTCACCGACGAGCGGCAGCTGCCTCCCCGTGGCTGCTCCTTAAGGCGCCGCCGCCGCCGCCGCCGCCGCCGCCGCCGCGGCTCCGGGGACTTCACTCCCCATCCCGGAGCCGGTCCCGGGTCGCTACGGCCACCCAGGAA
>NW_020173763.1:2173566-2300090 GCF_003031525.2 Neophocaena asiaeorientalis asiaeorientalis
AAAAAAAAAAAAAAAAAATCAAAGCAGCTGGCCGAGCAGGACTGAGCATGCGCGCCAGGGCCGGCGGAGGCAGGGAAGGAAATCGAGCGCCGCGCCCCTACCCGGCGCCAGGCCCGGGGCTGCGAGCGGTGATCTTCCACGTTGATCGGCGCCTCTTTAAATCCGCTGCCAGCGTCGAGATGCTTCTAAATGATTTGTCCATAGCATCTTCATTACTGACCGTGACAAAGCAGGACAGAACTCTGCTTGTTCTTCTGCAGCATGATAATGATAAAAACCAGCATCATAATAATGATAGAAGCAAACTCTCCTAGTGCTTAATATTTACCAGGTGCCTTTACTTTTATAAATGGAAACTTTCTAGAAAACTCAGTGAAGAAAATAATAGTGTTTTAACCGTTTTTAAAGATTATTTTTATTTCTTCCAAAGGAGAGACTGCGGCACAGAGGTTAAGTGGTATGCCCAAGATCACACAGCTGGGAGGCATTAGAGCTACGATTTGAATCCAGTGCCTGTGCTCTCGACCATTGTATTCTAGTACCGCTTATTGTAAATCAGTCACACCTGGAAATATTTTGCTAGCGCAGCAACAGAGCGTACTCAAAAACAGTTCCCCGATTGGCAATAATAATTGTGGCAAAAATATTGTCTAGTCAGTAATCAGATTTATTGCATTTTAAAAGATGGGGAGTTGTTTGGAAGGGGAAAACTATCAGTTCACTGAAAGGTCTTTTGGCTGCAAAGCCCACAACTGAATTTCCTCTCTCTAACAGATAAGAAACTCATGTTTCATTATTATGGTTTTTGCATATAATTTTGCTAAAATTCACATATCAAAAAACAGCTTCTTTTGTAAATGTTAATATCTTCATCAGTTCCAAGTTCATATCAGTCTTCAAATTTGTCTTTGCAGGCAGAGCAGTTTTCTTGTTTCTTCTGTGTTGCCTGAGATCGTTGTCATTACTGATAACAGTTAAGGTTTGAAGCTTGGAATACACATTTCAGAAGAATAAGTGCTTCCTGATTTAAAGAATAAAACCCACTTTAAATTTAGAATGCCTAATTGCCTTTTATCATTGTTTCTCTGTGTGCTGTGCACTGACAAAAGATGCAGTCCAACCTGTGTAATGAGTTAAGATATTGAACAAAGTACTCTGATCAATAGACAGTGTGCCTGCATTTCCTGGAAGAGCCAAACAATTGTACATATACAGAATTAGTTTGGAAAGTGCTCTCGGGTTAAGGAGTGTGCCTACATATTTTTCTACAGTAAGAATTCTCTATTTCTTGACGGATTCCTTATTGGATAGTCTACTTTTTTTTTAACAGATCAGCTGCACAGTATTTGGTTTTCCAAGCTGTTACTCAGTTCTTGGCTCTGACAACTCAATTTTGAGTGCTTTTTGAGGTTAACTGAATCAGTGAGGAATTATAAATAGAGGTGTCAAAATGAGGGCATCAAGAAATGAGAAAAAAAAAAAAAAATCAAGCTTGAAGGCAGTTGCCAGGGAGGAAATAGTCAAGGAGAAGAGCAGTGGGAATTGTTGAGTTTATTCAAGAAAGTGCAAATTTATATACTTTTTTCAAAATAATCATAATTTCAAATATAGAATTCAGTTTTCTTATAGGCATAGACAATATGACTGTAATCATTTTGTGACATACTAACTAAATATAAAAATAGTTGTGCAATTCCTGAGCTGAGATTTCTGTTTATATTTCTGTTTGACAGTTTTGACAGGCCTTCCAACTCTACCTATGCAAATACGATAGATTTTCCCTCAAAAAAGGAACATATCAAAGTGAACAGAACAAATATTTATGCATAGTCGTGAAATGGTATTTTCTTACCAAAAGGAAAAAAGGCCATTTTCAGCTAGCTTAAAATTATCTCTTAAAGGAAAAAGAACATTCCTCACACACACACACACTTATTTTTTGAGTAGAGAAACTTCTTCAGCTATCAAATTATATTCTGTAGTCTAAATTATTAATTTAAATTTTATATTAAATACAGTGTATTTGAATTTTAGTTTCATATTTACTATTAACATCATCATAAAAATATAAAAATGTCAAATTTCTAAAATTATTGGAATCTGTAAGAGTACTGTAGTAATATTATATAAAATGCCATTTGCTTTCAGTAGTTTTATTGGCACTATTAGGCAAAGAATAAAAAGTATATAACAATATCTTAAAATTTTGGATACCACTATGATTATTATATCATTTAATATGGGCGTGTATTCCTATTTTATGCCCTATGCCTGTGGTATTAAATTCAAATGGAGATTTTTGCTTTTGTCATTAAGAGTAACTATAATTGAACTTCCACTCCTATTGTAAATAACTGAAAAACTAGACAAATTATATAAAATAACTTTTTTTTTCAGATATTGGAGAATAAAAAAGTAGGGAGAGAAATGAGGAGAGCCCCACAATTTGCCCCGGATTTCTGCCTGGATGCATTTTCCAGTCCACTGTGCAGAGATGGAAGGAGGGTAGGGCAGCCAAGAAGAGCCTCCTGGAGATGTTGCTGAATTGAGGAGAGACAGGAGAAGGTGAGGCGACTAAAGTTTGCTGGGCAGAGTAATTTTGCAGAGAAAGTTAAGTGATTAGAGTGCTTTGGAAATTTGCATAAGCATTCCCTAGAGGCTGCCTCTAATATTAAGTTTTGTATGCATAAGGTTAGAATACATGAGGCCAAGCAAAGAACAGTAGAAGAAATGTAAATTCAAAATTTTCAAGAATTCAAACAGAACTAGGAGATTTTGAAGTTTGGAAAAGTCAGAAGGTAGAATCCCCTTGGAACATTTGTGAGACTACACTCAGCCAAGGGCCAAGAAAAGTCACAGTCAATAGAAAGGCTACGCTTACCCTAGGGAAAAAGCTAATTAATGCGTGCCTATAGTTTTCAAGAAGCCTTCAAAGGATCAAGGTGCTCCACAAGGAAGTGTCTGCCAGAAAAGTCCACACCTTGACAATGTGAAATTCACATTGTTTAGCATCTATATAAAATTTATGAAACATAAGCTAGGTTCAGCTGGGTCTATCCGAATGTCTACATGTGACCTCTCCATGTGGCGTTGGCATTGTCACAGAGCAGTGGCTATAGGCTCTAAGACTGAGCTTTGTAGTGAAAAAAAAGTCGAAGTTTTGTGGCCTTTTATGACCCAGAATTGGAAGTTATGTCATATAATTTTCATTGTCAAAGCAGGCACAAGCCTTTTAACTTCAAGGTGGAGCTGGTTGGGGGCAGGGTGGGGAATACAGACATCACCTCTTAATAAGAAATGTACCCGAATATTTGTGGCTAAGGTTTTAAATAGCCACATCTTTTCTTTTAACAACTCTTCTTTCCTCTCACATAAACTATGCACTGTTTCCTTTCAATGCAAACAAATGTCTCATGCCAATATAGCAACAGGGTCAAGTTTATTACCTAGGAATTTGAAAGCTAAATTAGATCCAGGCATAGAAGGGCTCCTTAGGTCCTTTCCTTTGTTACACTTACTCTTCATTTAAATACTTGTAAAGGAAAGAAACAAGGTATCTGGCTCTCACACACCTAAGGCATGGGAAAAATGCAATAGACACTTACATACAAGAAGTAGGTAAATTGGATGCACACAGCAGTCAATGGTCAAAATGAAACAGGAGGAAGAGGGCAGGGCACAACCTTTGAAAGAATTACATAGCCATAGGACATGACAAAACCTGGTTGGAACCAACTAGGTCCAAGATGGCAGAAGATTTGACTTCCAGTGGACCTTGAGCCTCATCATACTCTCATTGTAATACGTTAGCATGGTAAGTGACACTACCAGTGCCATGACAGTTCTGAGGCTAACCATAAAAGGCCAAAAAGTGGGCAGTGGCTCAATTCCTGGAAATCCCCACCCCTTCCCTGAAATATTGGAATAATACTCCCACTCATTAGCCTATGAAATTACTCAGCCCATAAAAACTAACCACGCCATATTTCGGGGCTCTCTCGCCTTCTGAGATGGCCCCACACTCTGTCTCTGGAGTGTATTTCTCTCTAAATAAATCCACCTATCACTTCGTCTCTCACTGAATTCTTTCTGCAATGAGATATCAAGAACCTCAAATTCACTGGAAACAAATATAATTATGAGGTCTATCTGGGGGAAGTCCCTAGATCTTTGATTTAAACCCAGTCTCTCTTCCTCAGAAATGGTGGAAGATTTTTCTTTTTGTTTTCTTTTTTTTTGCTCTTTAAAACATGGACTAAATATTACAAGTTATTTGTATTTATTGGTTTGTATATTTTAAAAGATACAAAAAAAAAACCCCTAGAAGCCAAGTAATGTTAACGTGTTAATGTTAATCTTTGTCTTTGTGGTATAATATTAATTATAATCTATCAATTATACTATTGGCACTTCAAGGAATTAACATTCCATCAATGAATTTATGGTGGAACCAAGAGAGGAATGGAAAGATTAGCATCTGAGTATCCTTTACAGAGGACTGCCACATACTGAGCAAAGTATCTTTTAAAATGCTATATTGATTTTGTTATGAGAAACAATTGGTTAAAAAAAAATCAATAGAAAGCCCCCTTATAATTTAGGTACTATATATTAATACAAATAATTAGTTATTTCCATTATCTACACAATGTAACCTTCTGCATCTGGATTTTATAACTCGGGGGTCCCCAACCTCTGGGCCACGGACTGGTACTCGTCTGTGGCCTGTTAGGAACCAGGCCACACAGCAGGAGGTGAGGGCGGGCGAGTGAGTGAAGCTTTTTCTGTATTTACAGCTGCTCCCCATCACTCACATTACCACCTGAACTCCACCTCCTGTCAGATCAGTGGCAGAGGCATCAGATTCTCATAGGAGCGTGAACCCTACTGTGAATCGCACATGCGAAGGATCTAGGTTGCGTGTTCCTTATGAGAATCTAATGCCTGATGATCCGAGGTGGAGCTGAGGTGATGCTAGTGCTGGGGAGTGGCTGCAAATACAGATTATCGTTAGCACAGAGGTCTGACTGCACAGAGACCATAATAAATCAATTGCCTGCAGACTCATATCAGAACCCTATCAGTGAGTGGCAAGTGAAAACAAGCTCAGGGCTCCCACTGATTCTGCATTATGGTGAGCAGTATAATTATTTTATTATATATTACAATGTAATAATAATAGAAATAAAGTACACAATAAATGTAACGCACTTGAATGGTCTGGAAACCAACCACCCTTCCCCCTGGTCTGTGGAAAAATTGTCTTCCACGAAACCAGTCCCTGGTGCCAAAAAGGTTGGGGAATGCTGTTATAACTTATCATTATTATTTATATGAATAGCTTAGCCAAAAATCTCTTTTAATTGACTTTTGCGCCTTTTTAAAACATAACTTCCCCAAAGAGATAAATGGACATCGATTCTGACTTTGTTAAACTAGCAAAGTACGTTAGGAACTTTATAATATAGACATTGCCTCATCTTTCAATATTATTCTATCTCACAATGAAAAAATAATTATATTTGTATACCTCTAACATACCTATCATTTAATAATTCAAATTTGGATAATTCAAGTAATTGAACTGAACATTCAAATGCTAAAATTCTGTAGCATTTGAGGAAGCAATATATGTTGGAAGAAAACTACTTCAAAAGATCAAACATAAGTCACTTTAAATCAATGTTTATAATTAAAAGTCATAATTGACTGAGATAACCAAACACTTAGTTCCATTAAGCAAAACATAATATGATTTAGCTTGTGCATGAAATTAAAAAGTCTCTTGAGGTTTGACTGATTCAAACAGTCTTGAATAATTTGATTAAAGAGATTTTTAATATTTAAGTCATTTTTATAACTGATAAGACACAGGCTTTAAAAATATACAGCAAGGAATATCGTTGAATATTTAATGGAATAAGGAAAAACCTCAATACAGCATTTCCGAATTCTGCTGTGATGATGCTGATGGTAGCATATTCGGATCTTGCCTATTTTGGCAATTATTACAACGTCGATCAACTTAATTTATTCATATATCTCATTATCAAGTCAGTTGTAAATCTCATTCTTCTCATACTTAGGTTATCAATTTCTAAATAATTTACTTAACAACATATAATAAGGACCAATTTTTTAAAAGAAGCTATGACACTGTAGCGTAGTTTTCCATAGTCATAAAGGGAAATAAATGGTTTGAGGACATGTGTCCAAATCTGTTACAAAAGTTTGCTATGTATAGATCATTTTATATATACAAAATATGGTGGAAAGCTAGGCTATAATGTTGATTTTATTTACTGAATAAACATTTGTTAAGAAACTGCTAAAATGGCCATGAGCATTACACACATATTTGCTCTTGCTGAATTCTGTTTGATCACAGCACTGTCTGTGGCACTAAGTGACATGGAGGTTTTCTAAGTTCTGGTTAAGACAGAGGGTATGAAAAACCAGTTTTGGTAGGTTGAATTCAAAAGTGAAGTTTGAAGTCTGACCTAGTGGTTCTACGAACAATTAATTTCTGATCTCTACCTTACTTATTTTCTCTGGAGATTTTTTAGGTTGTGGATGGTAATTACTTTAAAATTTTTTGAAACTTGTCTCATATACAGGAGCATAAAAGACAAATGAAAACCTGTCTACAACATGTTGTCAAGGGCAAAGAAGACTGTGCACTGTTTATTTATGACAAGAAAAATGTTTTAATGTCCCTCATACACCATCTTTCTCACAAATTCCCTCCTATAGACTGCATCAACCAGTGGATGTCACTTTTGTGGAAGTCATGATCTGTATTCCTCCTGGCACCTCTCTTACTTTACAGGCCCTAAAATAGGTTCAGTTATAGCTTACAACTGCAAGAGAGCAGAAATCCATTTCCTGTATCCATTTCCTTGACTCACCACCATTTGATGCTATTGTCTTTCCGATAATTTGCCACCAAAATTATTGGTGATATTACAAAATGGACAAAATGAGAATTGCATTCTTTTCACACAATCTAGTAATTAAACAATAGGGAAAAAAGAACCCCATCTTAAAAGTAAAGTAGTAATATTTTACAATAAAGGTCCCAAGGCCAAGAGAAATCTTTATTGTTTCCTCTATTACAAAGCAGATCTATAATTTTGCAAATAATGCAAGTGAAGTTGCTCTAATATTGTGCTATATTCTATTGTGACTTTTATTCTAAAATAACTCGTGCTTTTTCGAATGTGAAATTATTTCTGATTACACAATTGCAAACTATTTTTTTTCAGTACTAATTCATATTTTACCCATGCATTCTTGCTTACTAGCTAGCTAAATCGCAACACGATTTTGGGTAACAAATAATGGGCCCATTGAATAGTTTATTTTGCAAATTAAGATCTACTTAAGCAATTCTTTCAGTACTACCCCAAGGCACATTTTTTTTGAGGTGGAATAACTAGTCTTCTAATAAGGAACATATTTGAATATTAAATAAAGGTTTCTAAGAGACATATTATTATAGGTATGTCCAACCTGATGTTAAAAAATTCAGGGTCAATTAATACTGTAATAATGTTTGAAAGAAGTCTGTCAGCAGGTATAATACTCTAGTCACTCAACATGAGATCGTAATAATGATATCAATTGTGTGAGACAGAAAGACAATGTATAGACAGGTGCTGACCCTAAAGGGGCTGTATTAAAATATGGATCCAGTGCATAGAAAAAAACAAGGATTTAGTTTCTGTTTAAGATGCAAAATTTGATAACTGGACCATAAGCAAAAATAATGATATATGATTACTGTATGATTTCAAGAATTACTATAAAGGTAGTATCATCAGAAAATATGACATTGGTGAAAGAACAGACACTGATAAATGGACAGAATAGAGGGCCCAGACAATGACCTACACATTTATAGTCAACTGATTTCTGAAAAAGCTACAGAGGCACTTTGAGGATAAAGGATTGTGTTTTTAACAAATGGCACTGGAATATTTGGACATCTGTATGCAAACAAACAGACAAACAAACAAACATAATAAAATAATCTAGACAGAGACCTTACACATTTTACAAAAATTAACTCAAAATGAGTTTAAGGCCTAAATGTAAAATGCAGAAGTATAAAACATCTAGGAAACACAGGAGAAAATCTATATAACCTTGGATTTGTTGATGAGTTTTGATCCAAAAACAAAATTATGGATCTGAAAAAGATATGATTTGGACTTTATTGAAATTAAAACTTTCTGCTCTGCAAAAGACACTGTGAAGAGAATAAAAAGACAAGCCACAGACTGGGAGAAAATATTTGCAAATTCTGAGAAAGGGCTTTTAATCAGAATATAAAAAGCACTCAACATCACAATAAGAAAAAAAACTAATTTTCAAAAGATTTGAACAGATACTTCACCAAAAAAATACACAGAAGACAACTAAATACATGAAAAAATGTTCAATATCATTTGGGAATTGCAAATTAAAACAACAGAAACACTACTCAACATATATTAGAATGGCTAAATTTCAAAAAAATGGGAATACCAATTACTAGCAAGGACAGGAACAATAAAAGAGACTCATTCATTGCTGGTGGGAATGCAAAACAGTACAGCCATTTTGGAAGACAATTTGGCAGTTTCATATAAAGCCAAACATAGTCTTCCTATATAACTCAGCAATGGCATTCTTAAGTATTTACCCACCTGATTCAAAAACCTACACACAGATGTTTATAGAACACACAAAAACTCATGCAGAGATGTTTATAGAAGCTTTGTCCTTTAACAGGTGAATGAAGTATGGTACATTCACAGAATGGAATATTATTGAGCAATGAAAAGGTATGAACCATCTATCTAAACTAAACAACATAGATGAATCTTAAATGATTATTACTAAGTGAGTCTGTAAAGGCAACATACCATATGATTCCATTCATATGACTTTCTAAAAAAGGCAAAACTCTTGATGGAAAACAGATCAGAGGTTGCCAGTCAGCTGCTTGTGAAGAGGAAGGGAGTTGAAGAGGCGAAGCACAGGTGACTATGAAACTATTCTGTTTGATACTACAGTGATGGATAAACAAAACTATGCATTTGTCAAAACTAATAGCAATCCCCATAGTACTAAGAGTGAACTTTATACATGCAAGTTAAAAATCAGTTGTGAGATGTGAGGATCCCAGGAAGGAATGCAGACTGTGAAAAAAGAATCTATATTACAAATGTGCAACATGACATCACTGAAGGGGGTGGGCTGAAATGAGTTGACCTAAGTAACTTGGGAAATGAGTGAAGACTGTAAGACTAAAGACAAAAGGAAATATTTATAGGTACTGCAATCTACTTGGTAAATATTGACCATGTGAGCAAAGTATAAGAATTCTGAAATCACTGTACAGCCAGAACTAGAAGAATTTGAATAAGAAAATAAACATAGTATTGTACTATAACCCAAAGTTTAAAGGAAATAACCAAGAATTCAAATGGATATAAACAAATGACTGAATAAATAAATAAATGAGGGGAAGATATACAAATCCTCTGCAGAGAAACTCCAAGTAATTTATATAGATACTGCCCCTCGAGGAGATGGAGCGTAACTCCCTACTCCTTAGTGTAGGCTATGCATAGTGACATCCTTCCAAAGAGTACAGTATAGAAAGTGGGGAGGGGGGGAGAGTAACTTTACAGTAGAGAAACCTGACAATCTCTGCCTCAGCCAGGTGATCAAAGTGAGCAACACTAGTGATAAGTCATGTTGATAGTATGTACCCTTGTAATGATGTGATGAAAGTGACACTTTACCTCTGTGGTTTTCCTCTTCAAAACCCATGACCCCGGTCTAATCATTAGAAAAATATCAGACAAATATGAATACAGGGACATTCTGTACAATATCTGGCTAATATGCCTCAAAAAGCAAGGAAAATCTAAGAAACATTTACAGCCCAGGAAATTCTAAGGAGACATGATGACTAAATGCAATGGAGCATTATTATAGACAGAATAAAAAAGGACCTCAGGTAAAAACTAAGGAAATATAAATAAATCATGAACTTTAGTTAAGAATATTATTTCATTATTGGCTCAAAAGTGTAACAAATGTAGCACAGGAATGTAAGATTTTAACAGAAGGGTAAACAAGATTTAGGATATACTAGAAATCTCTCAACTGTCCTGACAACTTTTCTGTAAATGTATTCTTAAATAAGAAATTTTATTTACAAAGAAGTGATGTTGATCTAGGTGTATATGTCTAGAACTTTACCTGCATGAAATTAGGATAAAGTCAAGAAACTCTTTAAACTGGCTGTTAAGGAACTAGCTGCCTTATTGGAGAAGACAAGAGAACAATGAAGGTTAGAAACTGCTATTAGAAAGCAAGCACCAGCTTTTCTTCTTTATTGTAATTTCATTACTATTTAATATTACCTCTGACCCTGTCAGTGAAACTACAGTGCTAAAATTTCATTATTTCACTCCGGTGTCAGATTTTTTTTAAATCTAAGCTTTTTAATGGTGAATTCAGATGTTAAGTCAGTGTTACAAACACCTTACTTATTATTTTGTTTTTTGAACTAAAAATAAGAATACTAACCATTTCAATCTGTGGCACCTTTTGCCCAGCTTGACAGAACTGTTCTAATTAAGTATTATTAGGGCGCGCTCTACCTTACTTTGCTCCTAGCTTCTCTAATTGGATAGCAGTTCCTGGTATGCTATGCTTGACAAAATATGCTAGTATCTAAAAATGATTTTTTTAAAAATATTTGACTATTTCGTAGTTAAGTTACATAGTGGGAAATAAAGACTTTCAGTTTAATGTAAGTTTGTTTCAAAGTTGCAGTACTTATACCAGGGACCAGCAAACTATGGCATATGTACTGAATCCATCCTGTGGCCAGCTTTTGGAAGGCCTTTGAGCTAACAGGGGTTTTCACAATAGTGTCCTCCCAAATTCATGTCCATCTTTTACCTGTTAATGTGACCTTATTTAAACACTCTTTGCAGATGTAATCAAGTGAAGATTAGGTCATTTTGGATTGGGTTTGCCCTAATTCCATTCACTGATCTGCATATAAAAGCTGACACAAACACATGGAGATACATACACACAGACAAGAAGGCCATGTGAAGAAGGAATAGAGATTGGAGTGATGCATCTACAAGCCAAGGAACACCAATGATTGCCAGTAACCACCAGAAGCTGTAAGAGGCAAGAAAGGATTCTTTCCTAGGGCATTCAAAAGGAACATGACCTGTCAACACCTTGATTTCAGACCACCTTGATTTTAGCCTTCAGAACTGTGAGAGGATAAATTTCTATTGTTTGAAGCCACCTAGTTTTTAGCAACTTTTTACATCAGCCCTAAGAAACCAATACATATGTTTAAAGGATTGTAAAAACAAAATAATACAAAAACAAAGAAGAATATGCAACAGATATCATATGTGGCCTGCAAAGCCTGTAATATTTCCTGGCTGGCCCTTCAGGAAAAGTTTATGTACCCTTGCCTTAGAGGCTTATGTTAAAACTTTTAGTGGGTGGGTCCATAGCAGCCTTCCATCTGGGGATAACTTGTCCTTACTAATAACGGTTGACCCTTCGGGGATCTCCTCTCCAAGCCCCAGGTGATGAATAAGCACGCTCTGCTCAGCTGGTTCAACACTTCTCTGCCCCACGTGAGTTCTTTGCATAGCCTTGTGTAATCTCAGCCTATACCTGCATGGTTTAGTAGTCAGCTGACTCGATGGGATGCCTGTGCATTTTTTCAGCATTGCTTCTTTGTGGAACTCTGTTTTGCAACTTACAGACACCTCACTCAGCCTCTCCGAATTCTGATCACCTCAACTTAGGGGGATGGTCAGGCTCTGTTTGGGATCCATACCTCTGCTCCCTGGTCTGGAATGTGACATCCAGCAGGGTATAAGGGTATAAGGCTCAAAGCAATCCTGTGCTATTTCCTGTCCAATATCTGTAAATATTTTAAAATATATTTTTGCCCAGTTTTGGACTGCAGAATGTAAATCCTGACCCTGTTGCTTGATCATATTTGGAAGTAAAAGCCCACTAAAAGATAAAAGCCCACTTAGATTTTATCTTTATTCTTTTAAATGTTGGCCAGTATATCTGAGTTTAATAAGAAGAGTTAAGCATATGATCCATGTCTTAACCTGGGATATTACAAAACTTCTTCCCTGTCTAATGCCAGAGTGCCTATTTAATTCCGTAAAACTCATCAATAGCCCAATCCCAGATTGTCTGTTTGATGTAAAAGGTGACTTTCTAGGGAAAGAACAGAAACAGAACAGGGAAGACTTTCTAGGGAAAGAACAGAAACAGAACAGACTTTCTAGGGAACAGAAACCTGTTCCTAAAACCACACTTTATAAAAATGCAGATCTGTTACAGGCTAATCCTCCAACCAAGAAAAAAAAAAGTATTTTCTAAAAAATCCAAGAAATAAGACCAACATTATATTTTTGCTTTTATTTTTTTTTGACACATAAGATGTCTACAATTCTTTGTTTTCTACATAATCAAGTTTCTGATGTTTGAGAGAGGCCCCAAATCATCCAATGCAATAGTGTATATAAATGGAGTCAGAGAGTTATATGCAGTTATACAACTCCCAAAACAAATTAATTAGTAAAATAAGTGAATCATTTCAAAATATTACATTAGTTCTTGGAGGCCTTGCTACAACCGTCTGCTTATATATAAAGACAAATAAAAAGGAAAATATACCAAAACTTATACAGGAAAATCAGTTCTAAGAGGGAAGTTTATAGTAATAAACAGCTACATTATAAAAGAAGAAAGGTCTTAAATAAACCACCTAATTTTATACCTTAATGAATTAGAAAAAGAAGAATAAGCTAAGCCCAAAGTTAGCAGAAGAAAGTAAATAATAAATCTTGGAGCAGAAATGCATGAAATAGACACTAGAAAACAATAGAAAAATTGAAAAAATTTAGTTTTTTGAAAAGACACACACAGTTGGCAAACGCTTAGCTAGACTAATCAACGGGGAAAAAAAGAGAATATTCAAATAAATTTAATCAGAATTAAAGAGGGGACATTACAACTGATGCCACAGAAATTAAAAAAAAAGATTATAAGGGACTCTTGTAAATAATTTTTTACCAACAAATTGGACAATCTAGAAGAGATAGATAAAGTCCTAGAAACAAACAACCTCTCAAGACTGAATCATGAAAAAGTAGGAAGCCTGAAAGACCAATAACAAATAAGGAGATTGAACCAGCAATTAAAAACTTCTTAACCAAGAAAACCTCAGGACCAGATGACTTCACAGTCACAAGTATTTAAAGAAGAGTTAATGCCAATCCTTCTTAAACTCTTCCAAAAAAACTGAAGAGGGAACATTTCCAACTCATTTTGTAAGGCCAGCATCACCCTGACACCAAAGCCAGACAAAAACATGAGAAAAGTACGCACCAATAACCCTGATGGTCATGGATGTAAAAACGTCAACAAAATATTAACAAACTGCGTTCAGCAGCATATTAAAAGGATCATACACCATGATCAGGTGGGATTTATTCCTGGAATGCCAGGATGGTTCAGCATAAGCAAATCAATCAATATGATATACCACATTGACCAAATGAAGGATAAAAAGCACATTATCATCTCAATAAATACAGAAAAAGCATATGACAAAATTTGATACTCTTTCATGCTTTTATACAAAACTATAACTAACTGATTCCTTGTCTTTAAAAAAGGTGAGTTAGCAACAATGAAATATTTTCTAAATATTTACAAGATAGAAATCTAATAGCTCTACAACTCTTTTTCATTTGTTCATATAGAAGAATAGTATACACAGAGTTTATATTTCTCACAATATTATTACCAATTGAGTTTCTCAGGAAAACATACTTTCTCCATTTTTTTTTTTTTTAAATGAAAGCTTTTCCTCCCGGCCCCATATGTTATATTCTTTAAAACCTTGGGAAAATAAAGAGCCAAAAAAATATGTTCTTTTCAGTTTAAATACATCTACTGTTAATTTTTGGTATGTATAGCTCCTTATTGTTGCTGTCTCTTTCCATCTCTCTGGCTCTCTTTATCTTTCTCTCTCTTTAGACACACAAACACACACACACTGTATTAGTTACTGTTCTTTGAGGAAACAAATAGAATATATATGTATATATATTTACATAAACATATGAGATTTAACATAAGGAGTTGACTCACGTGATTATGTAGACTAAAAAGTCCAACAAGCTGCTGTCTGCAAGCTGGAGACCCAGGACAGCTGATGGTGTAAATTTCGGTCTGAGTCCAGAGGCCTGAGAACTAGGAGAATCAACGGTGTAAGTTCCTGTCCAAGGGCAGGAGAAGACCAATATCTCAAGCAGTCAGAGAGTAAGAATTCAGATTTCCTCTACCATTATGTTCTGAGTCCTCACAGGTTGGATGATACAACCACCCACATTGGAGAGGGCCACCTGCTTTATGCAGTCCACCAATTCAAATGCTCATTTCTTTCTGAAACACCCTCACGGACATATCCAGGAGTGATGTTTAACCAGATACTGGGGCATGCCATGGCCCAGTCTAGTTGACATATAAATTAGTTACCATATACACACACATACCCCACACAGTATGTCTCAAAGAGAACAGATAATAATAGCCAACATGTAATGAACAATTACTATATACTAGGATGTGACTTAAGTGTTTTACAAACTCCATCTTATTTAATACTCAAACAATTATTAATACCATTCCCATGGAAATCAAGGTTTGGGTAAGTAATGTAAGTCACGCAGCTTTCCATCTTACTAAAGTCAGGTTGAGGCAGGATTAAAAGCCAGCTCCATATTCTCATAAATAGTATTTTATCATAGAGTTAGATATTATAATTCAGGTTGAGTTTAGTGGCTGACTACTGTTCAGATTTCCAGACTGCAGGACAGTTCATCTGACTTTCTTCTATTTTTATTTTCTTAGGTTTCCCTATTTTCTTCCTTCCTCCCTCCTTCTCTCCCTCCCTCCTTCTCTCTCTCCCTCCTTCCCTCCCCCTTTCTTTCTTTCTTCTTTCTTTCTTTCTTTCTTTCTTTTTCTTCCTTCCTTCCTTCCTTTCTTTCCTTCCTCTTTCTTTCTTTCACTGTTACCACATGCCAACATACATTATACAGTCTTCTTTGTGGATAACTTATTTCTGACTATTTCCTTAAAACAAATTATTAAATCATTTGAACTTGCATAAGGAATTATGATACATAGTACCATATTGTCTTCCAGTTTGTAAATTCTCCTCTATGACTCACCCTATTGGAAATATTATACTATGGTATAATAAAATATGAATCAGAGATAAATAGACATTATATCTTGAGTACCTCCTTTTTTTCTGTAACTTTACTTTAAATCTTCATGTTATTATTGATTAAATTGTATATATTAAAGAGTCTTTAGGCATTATTTAAAATTTAGGAAAGAGGCTCTATGGCAGATTCAATTAAGTAGAATTTCCTTGGAGAGGGCTCAAGGATCTGTTTAAGACAAGAAGTCTCTAGATGATTGTGACGCACAGCAAAGTTTAAGAACCACTGATGCATGCTGATGTTCCAGTGCCTTAATTTGACTCTATCTACTATCAACAGACATAGAACACAGTAACGTGATGCAACTAGCAAACTTCTTCTCTATTACTCGTCCTCCTCCAGGTGATTCTTTTTTCCATTTCAAGGAAATGTTCTTTTTTTTTGTAAGTCCAGATGTATTCAGCTAATTTCAGCCCATAGTGCCAGTAAGTTAGTTATCACACATCAAAATTCCAGCCTACTGTTAACATGAAGTTACTACAGTTGAAAATCAACATTAATTATTGAATATTCTGAAGATGCTTAAGCTATGATGTTTAAGCTTGATAACTATGCTTAAGCTATAATAACTCAAGTATAAAACCAGGTCATAAAATGCAAGAATGTTAGTGGTTCACACAGAGATTCACCCAAAATAAAATATGAATTACAAAGATTGCTTAGATCTTTTTCAAAACAAAATGTAAATAAAAGGTATGTGTGTATGTGTGTGTGTGTGTGTGTGTATCTGAACCACTAGTGAATCTATTTATTAGGTATTTACTTTTTAAAAAAAGCAGCTTTAATAATGTATATTATACATGCTATAAAACTTCACTCATGTAAAGTATACTACAGAGTTGTGTAACCATCAACACAATTTGATTTTAGAATATTTCCATTGCTCCAAAAAGAAGCCTCATGCCCATCTGTAGTTACTCCCCATTCCCACCCTCTCTCCAAACACTAATCTACCTTCTGTCTCTAAAGATTTGCCTTTTCCAAAAATTTCATATAAATGGAATCAAGTAAAATGTATTCTTTTGTGCCTGGCTTCTTTCATTTTGCATCTTTTTGAGTTAAGCTATGTTGTAGCATATCTTAGTATTTCATTACTTCTTATTCCTTAGTAATATCCTGTCATACAGGTATAGCACATTCTATTTATGTATTTATCAGTTGATGGACATTTTAGTTGTTTATTAAAATACAACATAATTGTTTATGTTAAAAATCCTATGGACACTGTAAAAAACTATTTGAAAAATAAATTAATCAATGTGCAAGAATATATATCAATACACAAGTATATATGTTTATCCTATATAATACCAACAAATTAAAAATAAAATTTTAAGATAAAGTACTATTTACTATAGTATGAGGAAGTATTAAATGCTTAGTATTAAACCTAACAAAATATATGTAGGATCTGTACACTGAAATCTACAAAGTATTGCTGTGAGAAATTAAAGAACTAAGCAAATGGAGATAACGTATCAAGGATCAGAAAACTCAATATTGTTAGTTTGTCACTTCTGAAATTGATCTATGAATTCAGTGCGATCTCCATCAAAGTCTCAGTAAGGTTTTGTTTGTAGAAATTTAAACTGATTCTAAAGTTTTTTTGGATATGTCAAGGACCTAGAACAGACAAAACAATTTTGAAAAAAAAAAGTTACATATCTTAAAGTACCTGATTTCGAGACTTATTATGAATATATACATTATAGTATAATGGTAGGTATAAACATAATTGGAACAGAATACATAGTCCAGAAATAGAATACAACATATGTAGTCAATTAATTTTCTACTAAAGTGGCAATGATATTCCATGGGTAAAGGAACATTTTTGTTTTGCTTTTAAACAGTGGCTGCTGGATGACTCCATAGCCATATAAAAAACAAAAACAAAAACCCTGACCCTTATTTCACACCATACGCAAAAATAATGGATGCAAAACAGATAATGGGCTTAACATAAATCTTTAAAAAGCTTCTAGATAAAAAAATAAAGAACACCTTTGCAGTCCTAGAGTAGGCAAGAATATTTTAGAAAGAGCACAATAGGATGAATCATGAAAGAAAATATGATGAATTGTATTTTATCAAAATTAAAGTCTTCTGACCTTCAACAGACACCACTAAGAAAATGAAAAAGCATAAATTGGTAGAATACAGTGATATTAGAGGTATCTGACAAAAGAATTATATACAGACTATATAAAGAATTCTATAAGCTATTCATTTTAAAAAAGCAAAGAAATGTGGTTTAAAAAATGAGTTAAACAGACATTTCTCATAAGAAGATATAGAAATAGGCAATAAGCACAAGAGCAGATATTCAATATCACTAGGCATTAGGCAGTTACAAAGTTAGAATCATGATTAGATACTATTACATAACTTATAGAACAGCAAAAATTTTAAAAGATTGATAATTAAACATTATCAAGGATGTAGTGTGATGTGAATTTTCATACATTCACGGTGGGATTATAAAGTGGCACAATTACATTAGAAAATAGTTCATGGTTTTCTTATAAAATTACTTTATAGCATAAATTTACTTTTAAACATAAACTTAAAACATGATCCAGCCATTCCTTCACAAAGCGTTTACCCAGGAGAAAGGACATATAAATCTGCAAAAATGACATATACAAACATTCATAGCAGCATCGTTCATAATAACAAAAAACTGGATACAACTAAAATGTCCATCAGCTGAAAAATGCATAAACAAATTGTGCTATATCTACAGGATGTAATTTGGTTCAGCAATACAAAGGGTAATATATCTAATTTATGGATTAATATCGAAAAAATATGCTGAACACAGGAAGCCACACACAGCACATACTTCATAATTCTATTTCTATGAAGCTAAAGAAAAGCAAATCTATTCAGATAAATGTGCACGATGACATACAATCAGGAGTTGCCTGGGGTGGTAGATTATAAGAACTGAGGAAAGTTACTAGGAAACTTTTACCAGTGATGGAAATGTTCTATGTCTTGACTGTGGTAGTGTTTACAAATGGTTAGATTGTATTGCATTAGATTTGTTCTCAACATTTATTTTTAAAAATTAAATTAAGAGCTATATCTCAGCCTCTTACAGTGGTTCTGCCATTAATTTATTGAGTAACCTTTGATAAATTGCCTAACTTTACAGGGCTCTTCTAAACTGAAAGAAAACAACTTAGACTAAGAAAATCTCTAAAGTGTTATTTCAGTTCCAGTTTCTAAAATTCTATAATGTTCAATAGTAAGACAACATAATAAAAATATAATAGGCAAAGTAGATATTATTTTTAAAAGTATTCTATATGAAAAGCAAAAGAATGACCTTTCGCCTGTGTTATATGGTAAAAGTAGGGGGGAAAAGTGTGATTGGAAACTGTAATTTCGAAGCGATATATTTGAAATCTTTGTGTGGAAGGTTAATTTTGCTGGTTGCAAATACACATAAATTGAGTAGAATAAGTAGTGTTTCTGGAAGAAACTAAATCGAAGGCATGTTTCACTAAACTGATGACGTGCTCATTTGGTGGATATAATAGCTAAAGCAGCCTCAAGCCAAAAACAGGAGACACGTGCTCTGGGTGTGAATTTTATTTAGGGAAAATGACTCATGTCAATAAGGAGTTGAAATAAAAAATACTCAAATCATGAAAATTAGCCTCATTACTTTGAATTCAAAATTCAATATCATGAGGCAATTTTCCTAGTAAATATAAACTATTTTCCATAGTGTTTACTTTTATCTGATAAGTCATATCTTTTTATTCAAGGCACAAATTGTACCTTTCTCTCCTCCCTTAAAAAATACGATCTACCTCAGAAACTAAAAATGTAAAATTGTTTCCCAGTTTCTTCCATTTAGTGTTATGAGTATTAACAGACCAGAGTGGCAAAAGGACAATAACACCTTAGACATCTGATTGCTAACAAACTTTTCCGACAAACCATGTTGCCATGCGTTTAACTAACTTCCTTCTGGGGATCTAATACCACTTTTGCTTAAACTTTGCTTCAAACTGTTCTTTGCTTTCATTTGAAATTGGGTTTTGATCATAGATCTTGTGCTGTAAAAAGAATTGGGTCCTACCTTTTTATCCCTTTCTTTTTAAAAAATTTCTTTTTTAAAGATCTGGAGCCAACTTGACTCACTTATAGCTATGTATATCTTCATTATGTCATCCTAAGCGCTGAAATCCTTATTTCTCTTTCACTGGGTGTTTCATCAGCTTTTGTCATTTGCACTTGACGTCAGTCAGCAAGAGCTGATTAATGTGGAAAATAACAAGGACTACTTAGAACTGCAAAATGTTGTTCTCTTGAGTACCATTGCTATGTGTGTTCTGTGACAAAGAATTTATGACTACCACGATTATCCTTTTAAAATCAGATAAGCTGGGCAAACCCTGTGCTTTAAGACTTCAAAGGAATGTTTCCGCAGAGTCAGCTTTGCCAATCCCACACTGTCCTGATATTTTGTCTCTTTGTTTATGCTTTTAGTGAATTAAAATAGTAAATTCCAATTACAAACATTGTCAAAACACTTTCATTGACAGGTTGCTTAAGGATAAAGTTTAAAAAAGACACAGAAGAACTATATACTGAGAACCACAAAATAACATTCATGGAATGGAATGGATCTATAATTGAATGCAATTCCAATAAAAATCACAAGGGGTTTTTACAGATATTGAGAAACTAACTGAACAATTCACACGGTGAAACAAGGACCTAGAAGCAAAAATAATCTTGAAAAACATTTTATATCCTACAACATCTGATTTCAAGTTGTGAGGGTAGACTGCAGATCAATGAAACAAAATAAAGGATCCTGAGTTGTGCGCTCTCTCTCTCTCTCTCTTTTTCTCTCTTTCTCTTTCTCTCTGTGTCTCAAGATGGGATTTGCTAGAAAGAACTTTAAGGGAAATCTCTGGTATGATGAAAACATTTTCTATTTGTTGATATGTGGTGGTATACACATGGGTTGCCAAATTTTACCAAACTGGAGTCATGTGCTTAAAATCTCTATACCTTACTATACTTAAATTTTACATGAACTGTAACAAAACAACAAAAATAGAAACAAAGTGACCTGCAAATGAGAAATTATATTTTAAATGACAAACTATTAGAAAAATTAGAGAGTCTGGCTGAATTGAACTGGAATTTAAATATAACAATTTAAAAAATTTTAGTTTTAGCAAAGAGTAGTTAGGTTCAGTAACATTGATAGCAACAATATCAACAGCAGTCTTATTTTGAAAGAGTAGTATGTTTTAAAAATAATAACAATCTGGAAGGGGAAGATTTGTGCAAATATGTAAAATGTATTTGTATATTTAATCATTTCTGAATTATTTTTTGATTTTTAAGTACAGAGAATAACATTACAGACTTCTGTTTACTCATTTAAATCTATTTCATTCTATCAATTGCTCATATTTGCATCAACTGTAACTCTATCAATTGTTTATATTTGTATCAGACTTCTTTTTAAAGAAACTATTCTGATACCATCGATGATATTAATGTACCCTCCTCAATTCCTTTCCCTCCTCCCTATCTACAGAATGCAAATACCTTTAAATAGCTTGGCAATATTTCCCATAATAGACATTAAATTTGTAAGATATATGATATTTATACATGTTTTAAACTCTGAGTAATACCACACTATATAGTCCCTTCAGCATTTATTTATATGCTCACCATTATCTTAATGGGATTTACCTATGCACAAAATTATGTGTGATTTTAACAAACAATAAACATTTAGCTTCTTCTTTTTTTTGACAATAGCAGTATCCTTCTTGTTGGAACGTTTGGGAGCTCAGGGTCTATATAACATCAAGAAGAATGTCTCCATGAATGCCTGGGCCAGAACAGAGAGCAGGTTCTACATGTAGTTAATGCTCTGTTAAAATCTGGATGTTGAATTGGACTCTGGTTCATAAAGAAAAAAAAGCATACTAAAGTGCATGTTGATCTATATGCTTACCATATAGCTTGCTTTGATAATCTGAATTTTTTGCTCACTACAAGGAATGGTAAGGTCAAATTTTCATTGAATAACCTCTGTATTTGTGGACAGAAAAACATTGCCATTTTAAAATACTGTGACCGCTTAACTCCCCATTTTTGCAAGGCCACTTAATATTTCCTGTAGCATGATTATGTGGTATTCCTGAGGTCCACTTATAAAGAACTGTAACTGATACCCATTGCTTTGTGAATTTTTTTTTTTTCCTATTCCTGGAACAAGACCGTTAAAGGGGATGATTTTGATAAACATACAAGAAAGCACAGTTTTATCTTTCTGCTTATAGCACCCAGTTATGAATCACTCTTTAAGCAGCTCTAGTCCTGTGATCAAATTGTGTCTCTAGGCACCCTTCCCTCACAGATAACAATATTGTAAACAGCTAGACTGATAACGCTCACCTCCAAACACAGCTCAGCACCATAAGATACTCAATTGTGACTAACATACTATATTAGTCTGCTGGAGCTGCTGGAACAAAATACCACAGACTGGATGGCTTAAACAATAGAAATTTATTTTCTCACAGGCTAGAAGTAAAAGATCAAGGTATACACAGGGTTGGTTTCATTGAGAACTGACTTCCTGGCATGCAGGCAGCTGCCCTCTTGCTATGTCCTCACATGGCCTATCCTTTGTGCCCACATGCAGAGAGAAAGGACTCTGCTGTTTTTTTCTCTTTACAAAAGGACACCAATTCTATTGGGTGAGTCTTACGACTTCATTTCATCCTAATTGTCTCCCTAAAGGCCTATCTCTGAATACAGTCACATTAGGCATTAGGGCATCAACATATGAATTTGGTGAGAACACCATTCAGTTCATAACACATACACAACCATATAGGATTAAAATTAACAAAACTTACATGATTCAGATAGCCCAGTCTCTGATTTGTTTATACTATTATTTTCCTCCTGACTTAGTTAATATTTACTTTAAGTGGTATATCTATTTTAATAAAAAATTTATTTTACTTTTATAACTTATGCTTTTCTTTGTCAACTGCAAAATTGACATGAAATTTTAAACTATATGTAGGTAAAAGGAGTATTTTAACTTGATCCAAACACTACATGGGATTTTCTAAGGGTGACTCTGTGCACTCTTAAAGTAAGATCTTTTATTATGGCCATTGCTTAGAAAAACAAAATTTTCAAGTTCAGCAAACTTTGGTTTTTGCCTATGAATTATTGAATTTTAAATGATGATTTTTACATAGGTTAAGTGACTTGATTTGGAAAAAGTTCAATCTAGATACAAAAATAATAGTTACACCATAACAAAACAACTTGTGAAATGGATCAGAGGAACAACCCCCAGGGACTTGGAAATGAATTGCTTACTATAGTCTGTAGTAAATACCCTAATTTTTATTTCCAAAACAGTTATATAGCATGGGTTTCCTAGAACAGAGTGTGGCTCTCCCAGCTGGTGTTACTGGTAGAAGAGTGCGTTCACTTAATTTTCTGCCTATATTTACTAAGATGTTTATTGTGAATATTTGTTTCTGTGTTTTTTCCTCCTGCCCTTCAGAGAATCAAGTCTATGTACTGAGCTTTAGCAATGCATTCCCACTGCAGTTTCCTACCTTTTATAAGGGAGAATAACTAGGAGTATAAACAATTTGTTAGAAGCAGATGAATCTTAATATATATTTAGCAAGTACTGGAAACTGAAAAACAGGTTTACACTCCACATTTTGCATTTTTTCTTTATCTTCTCCTGAATATCAAAAATATCTTTAAAAGCCATATATATGAATAGGAAGATTAAAATCTTAGGGGTAATTTATAGTTGATACATAAACAATATTAGTAAGATATCTGTGTGATATAGGAAAATGTTTAATCATACAGTGTATATTGATATTTTTAGAGAAATCATTTAGATTGTTTTTCTAAGTCTCTCTTATGATAAGTTTTGTGGGCACTCAACATCCTGTGAGTTGATAAATCAATAAAATTTCATTAACCATCACAAAGATTATGAAATCTGTAGTTATTTCAGAATAGAGAAGTCATGGCATCAGGCCAATGGCTAGAAAAAAACAAAATACACAGAAATTTAAAAATTAGAGGTAAAATATTCGGCGTTAGTTCCTCTAGGAAAATGTATGCATCAAAACAAATGATGCCTAAGACAGAAAACCTAGTTTTGTGCAAAAATCTTCTAAACCTTTTAGAGACAATCAAGTCAGTGAAATAGAAATACCGTAAAAATATACTTTTATCAATATGTATTATTCATTTTACTTTGCTATTTTTAAGACACGAAAATGTGTTCCATTTGCAAATAAATATTTATCTCAATTATTGCCACTTGAGCATGTAATTTAAAATCAATGTGCACACACATACATTAAATTGTAAGTATTATTGCATCCCTTGCCTGTTAGATGAGTGACTGTAATTTTATCTGTCATTATTGAATGAGAACTTGAAAATAACCAATAAATATGATAGACAAAAAGTGAAAGGGAAGGATATGCTTTGTACTCAGGAGTGCAATTGTAGTGATTGACAAAGCATATTTAGGGAGTCATATTTCAATCACATCAGAAACATAATGTATATACCTCACTGTATTTGTCAGCTTGGGCTGCTATTACAAAATACCACAGACTGGGTGGCTAAAACAACAGGAGTTATTTTCTCACAGTCTGGAGGCTAGAAGTCTGAGATCAGAGGTCTAGCATGTTCAGGTTCTGGTGAGAGCTCTGTTCCTGGCTTGCAGATGGTCGCCTTCTCACTATGTCCACACATGGCACAGAGAGAGCTCTGGTGTCTCTCCCTCTTTTTATAAGGGCACCAGCTCTTTGGGTCAGGGTTCCACCCCTGTCACATGAGGGAGAAGTTTTGATCGTGTACTGGATGTTTTATATGAAAGTTTTATTGATGATTAAAACTTGGTATGATGCTCTTTTCATCCCAATATCATTTTTCTTTTGCTCTGATAGGTACCTAATTTAGAGAAGCTAGTTTTCCTGATAACATTAATTCAATAAGAAATTGAGATAATTTAAATCTAGGCTTTTGACTCTGAAAAGTGAATCTATTTCCAGTTCATCTGTACTGCTAGGGGTCCAACTAAAACCTTGAGTGTTTTCCAGAGACCCTACTCCTTAGTAGACTCTAAATTCTAATCTGTGTTCTTCAAACCTGTCAAAAACTCTGCTCAAGTTATTAGATTCTCAGCCACAGCTTCCAAAAATGCCAAACCTGGGATTTTTATCCTCTGGGAAGGAGTTATCTGGCAGCAAATATCTGGCCCCCTCTCTGTTGTCATGGATTTCAGTCCCAATTCCATACTTCATTGGCAGCTTTTTAATCTATACAACACATTTTCATAACTAATTTTCACCTTTACAAATTGTTTCCAACATTAGGGTTGATCAAGACAACCTAGCACACAAACACCAAAAGAATTATGTGTTAGAAATAATATACGTTTGAAAGACAAGCCCTTAACTGAGTTTTGGGAAGGCAGAGATCACTTCCTATTCATCATTTTATACATGATATAAATTTGCCTGGGACATAGGGAATGTATAATTCATTGCTTCTGGATGTTTTCATAAATAAATGAAAATGTTCATTTCATTTCTCACAAGGAAAAAAAAAAATCAATCCAAGAGCAGGAATCCAAGACATATGATAAAGATTGGTGTTACTAAAAATGTATATTTAGGGCTTCCCTGGTGGCGCAGTGGTTGAGAGTCCGCCTGCCGATGCAGGGGACACACAACAGTGGGAGGCCCGCGTACCGCAAAAAAAAAAAAAAAAATATATATATATATATATATTTATTTATTTATTTATTTATCTACCCTCCTTTATTATTGTCTCACTCTCTTTAAATTAATTCTTTAGTAGTTTTCTACAATATGGATTTGACAGTTCCTACAATCTGTGCTGTAGAGACAAGTCAACTTTGAAATAAAATTATGGTTTAATTATATTTCTCCCAACTAATTATAGCAAGAACCTTGTAATGAAAAAATATTTTATTGATGTAGTTCTCCTATTGCTCACAATTTTTTTTTATTCCATAGGATAAAATAAATGATGGAATTCAGTTTTCACATGAATATTTTTCGAATACCCTTGATTAAAAAAGATAACACTTATTTTTTTTCCCTAAGAAATGATAAATTGGGGAAGTAAGAGAGACCTTTAGGAATATATAAAACCCAATTAAGCATTCTTTTAAGTATTGGGTTTATGTGAGTTAATGTTCTTTAATAAATCAAGCTGAAATTTTCAAAAATGAACAAAATACAAAAGGTAGCAATGGATCACCACATAAATAATTTTTAAAAATCATCCTCTAATCTTTTTTTTTTTTTTTTTTTTTTTCGTATTTTTTTTTTGCGCTATGCGGGCCTCTCACTGCTGTGGCCTCTCCCGTTGCGGAGCACAGGGTCCGGACGCGCAGGCTCAGCAGCCATGGGTCACGGGCCAGCCACTCCGCGGCATGTGGGATCTTCCCAGACTGGGGCACGAACCCGCGTCCCCTGCATCGGCAGGCGGACTCTCAACCACTGCGCCACCAGGGAAGCCCATCCTCTAATCTTTTTAATCATAAAATTGTTCACAAAAGGAAACTTTTCAGTTTTCTTTTGCAATTTTTCAATTTTAA
Organism: Neophocaena asiaeorientalis asiaeorientalis; assembly: GCF_003031525.2. Lineage (NCBI taxonomy): Eukaryota > Metazoa > Chordata > Mammalia > Artiodactyla > Phocoenidae > Neophocaena > Neophocaena asiaeorientalis. Next base: position 2,199,613 of record NW_020173763.1, read on the forward strand.
TTTTTCAAGAGCAGAAAATGCTTTGTGTAAAGAGACAACTTGTTATTACTGTAAAAAGAAAAATATATATACATACTAAATTCAAAGCAACCATTTTTATGTTAAGATTGTGAACACTACAATAAAACTCAGCATTTAAATTCCATTTGAGTCATTCTAAATGCATTGCCAAAGAAGTTAATAATTTGAGAATTCCAAAAGATTCAAAGCAAATTATTAAGCAATAAACCCATTTGTACCCAGAACAACTTAGTGTCACTTACTCAAGGATTATTTAGTTCAAGGATTATCTTGAATCACCAAATTTTTTTCTATCTACTGTATTATTTTCTACAATATTCTAAAAAGCTGTTGTTTTTCCCAACTTAAAAAATAAAACTGACTTCTGGTTTCCTGTCATGCAGCAGATAAGGAGCTTAGAAGTCATAATTCCATCCTAACAAGTAAAAAGCTGAAGCAACTAAAAAATCAACAATCCTCCTTAGATCTGTCAGAGAAGCGAGGTTGCAGGGCAAACCACTGTCCCCAAATTGGAAAGACAGATGAGCAGACGTAGAGTATCAGTACTAACCACGGCAGCAATTTCTGCAGTAAGCACTGTTTGGGTTGAGAAAGCTAACCGTAATTGAAAATTTTCTGGTGGCTCAGCAAGGACAAGTCTGAGAGTTAAAAACTCCTAGGAGGGGCTCCCCTGGTGGCGCAGTGGTTGAGAGTCCGCCTGCCGATGCAGGAGACACGGGTTCATGTCCCGGTCCAGGAAGATCCCACATGCCACAGAGCATCTGGGCCCGTCCGTGAGCCATGGCCGCTGAACCTGCGCGTCTGGAGCCTGTGCTCTGCAACGGGAGAGGCCACAGCAGTGAGAGGCCCGCGTACCGAAATAAAAAGAAAAAAAAAAACTCCTAGGAGATCCAGTCACTGGAGAATATTTACCTTCACATTGTGATTTTTACCTTCAGGAATTCTACAGGTCCTCATAGCAAATGTTAGAGAAAAATCTCAAGCGTCTGGCAGGGGGAGGCAAAATGGAACTATTTTGAAATATTGCAGCACATTCTGCTCCTCTTTACAAGACCAGCCCTCCGGAGAAACAATTTTACCAGAGCCTAAAGTGCTGGGGGTTCTATTAGAATCTAACCCACCTGGGACATGGCAATACCCAACTCCAGCTGGCTCTAATGTTCCACATGAGGAAAGGGAAATGCTCAGCACCAGCCCCCTCTAGTTATCCTATCCCACCAAAATGGGGGGAAAAACCCTGAGAGGCACTGGTGAAGTTTACAATCCCCGGGTATAGACTCACCAAAACACTGAGTCCTAGTCATAGCACTATAGAATGATTTCCCATTCTACTGCCTTCCTATGGCCTATTTACAAGGATTCATTTTACCCAGGTTAACATATAGACCTTTCAACAACAACAGCAACAAAAATATGAAAGAAACGTACTAAAAGAAAAGCAAAAACATAGTTTGAAGAAGCTGAACCAACGTGAAAGCCAGAGTCAGACATGGCAGGAATGTTTGGAATTATCAGACCAGGAATTTTTAGAAACTGTGATTAATATGCTAAGGGTTTAAATGGAAAAGTAGATAACAAGCAAAAACACATGGGTAATGTAAGCAGAAACAAATTTTAAGATAGAAAAAAACAAAAGAAATGCTAGTTTGATTTCTGGTTCCTCATAAAAGGAGCTCTGGGGGCTTCCCTGGTGGCGCAGTGGTTGAGAGTCCGCCTGCCGACACAGGGGACACGGGTTCGTGCCCTGGTCCGGGAAGATCCCACATACCGTGGAGCGGCTAGGCCTGGGAGCCATGGCTGCTGAGCTTGCGCGTCCGGAGCCTCTGCTCTGGAACGGAAGAGGCCACAACAGTGAGAGGCCCGCGTACCGCAAAAAAAAAAAAAAAGGAGCTCTGAAGTCACCACTTTGTCTTAACAACAAGTAGAAAATTGAGAGAATGAAAAAATCAACAACTCTTTTGTGACTCATACGGAGACAAAGAAACAGAGAAAATCACTGCCTCCAAGATCTGAGAAACCAAAAGGCGAATACCAAGAATAATAACTCACCGGATCAGACTCCTGTAGAAAGCCCCTGGAGAGACTGTGCCAGAGTAGAGAAACCAGACTCAAATTGGCGACTTCGTTGGAGGCTCAGCGTGGACAAGTCTGAGTGTAAAAACTCCAGGGGGCCAAGTGATGGGGGCTCAGCACAATTTTGAGAGATTTACCACCATGAGCTCAACAGGCTCCCACAGTAAGTATCAGAGAAAAATCCCCTTCAGCTTCAGACTGTGGAAGTAGAAGAGCAACTGTTTTGAAATAAGCCAGTGCTCTCTCTGTTCTTCTTAACAAAGCCTGCCCTCAGGAGAAATGTTAACCAGTACCTAAATGGCTGGGGAATTATCAGAGCCTAATTGACCTGGGGAAGAGAAATACGCGACCCCAGGCCATTCTAATCATCCTCTCCCACCTAAGGAGAGGAAAAATAAAAACACTTGTCACGTTCACAGTCCAGAGGCATAAGCTCAGTAAAAGGCTGAAACCTAATCATGGCACTATATAAAACTTCCCCTTCCCATACACCTTACCATCATATTACTAAAGCCTATTTTTTTTTTATTGAAGTATGGTTGATTTACAATGTTGTGTTAGTTTCTGGTATACAGCAAAGTGATTCAGACCATATATATATATATATATATATATATAAATATATATATATTCCTTTTTAGATTCTTTTCCAATATAGGTTATTACAAGATACTGAGTATAGTAACCTAAAAGTATACTAAAGCCTTTTTTTTGCAGTTTCTTTTACTAGGTACATCACATCCAGCTATCGCGAAAAAATTAGAAGGCATACAAAAAGGCAAAAAATACAATTTGAAGACTCAGAGTAAACATCAGAAACAGCCATGACAGGAACAATAGAATTATCAGACCAGGAATTCAAGATAACTATGATTAATATGCTAAGGGCAGGGCTTCCCTGGTGGCGCAGTGGTTGAGAGTCCGCCTGCCGATGCAGGGGACACGGGTTCGTGCCCCTGTCCGGGAGGATCCTACATGCCGCGGAGCGGTTGGGCCCGTGAGCCATGGCCGCTGAGCCTGCGCGTCCGGAGCCTGTGCTCTGCAAAGGGAGATGCCACAGCCGTGAGAGGCCCGCGTACCACCAAAAAAAAAGAAAAAAAAAAAAAGTGCTAAGGGCACTAATGGATAAACAGCATGCAAGAACAGATGGGGAATGTAAACTGAGAGATGGAAATCCTAAAAAGAAAGTTAGAGATGCAAAATACTGTAACATAATTGAAGAATGTTTTCATGGGCTTATTAGTAGATTATACACGGCTGAGGATAGAATCTCTGAGCTTGATGATCTCTCAATAGAAAATTTGAAAACTGAAACACAAAGAAAACAAAAATTGAAAAAAAAAAACCCATCTTACTGTCCAAGGGCTTTTAGAAACTACAAAATATGTAATATATGTATACTGGGACCACCAGAAAGAGAAGAATAAGAGAAAATAATAGAAGAAATATTTGGAATAATAATCAGTTTGCATTTTCCCAATTTAATGTCAGATACCAAACCACAGATCCAGGAAGCTCAGAGAATACCAAGCAGCATAAATGCCCCAAACAAACAAAAAACGTAAAACACCTTGGAATATAATTTTGAAAATACATAAAATCAAAGATAAAGAAAAATCCTGAAAGAAGGCAGAGGGAACTCCCCTCCGCCTTACCTATAAAGGAACAAAGACAAGAATTCTTTCGGACTTCTCAGAAACCTCGCAGTGAAAAGAGAGTAGAGTGAAATATTTAGTGTTGAGAGAGAGAAAAAAAAAACCCACTAACCTAGAATTCTATGCCATGCAAAATTATCTTTCAAAATTGAAGAAAAATAAACACTTTCTCAAACAAACAAAAACTGAGGGAACATGTTGCCAGTAAACCTACCTTGGAAAAAAATGTTGGAATAAGTTCCTTTAGAGAGAAGAAAAATAATATAGATCAGATACTTGGATGTATATAAAGAAAGAAACAGCATCAAAGGATTAGGTTAAGGTAAAATAAAACTTTTTAAAAATTCTTAATTGATCTAACAGATAACACTTTGTTCAAAATAACAATAGCAACAATATATTTCATGTATGCTCATGTATATAAGTAATAAACACACATATGTACATATATATGTATACATATATGGTTATATATAAGTGAAATGAATGATATAAATGACACAAGGGACAGGAAAGAGGAAGTAGGATTATTTTGTTATTGTAAGGTACTCACACTGCCTGTAAATTAGTATAGTATTATTTGAAATAGACTTGGATTAACTGTAAGTGTATATTGCAAAATCTAGGGCAACCACTAAAGAAAGTTTAAAAAAAAAAAAAGAGAAGTATGATAAACATGCTAAGAGAGAAAATGGAATAGTATAATTACATTTTATGTAATATATATAAATAATAGTATAATTATGCTCAATTAACACCACAAAATGTACAAAAAGAAAATAGAACAAATGAGCCAAATATAAAACAATAAACAATATGGTATATACTAATCCAATAATATCTGTAACCACTTTGACTGTCAATGGTCTAAATGTGCCAATTAAAAGAGACTGTCAGAGTGGATTAAAAAATAACTGCTAACCATATGTTACATGTAAGACACTCACTTTAAATATAAATACACATGTAGAGTAAAAGTAAATAGATGGAGAAAAAATACGATGTGAAGATGAATCAAATGTTAGCAGGAGGGGCCATATTAATTTCAGACAGAGAGGACTTCAAAGCAAGGCAAGTTACCAAGGATAAAGGGCATTACAAAATGATGAAGGGGGTCAATTCTCTAAGAAGACTTAACCATCCACCATGTGTATACACCTAAAATCAGAATGTCAAAATACGTGAGGCAAAAACTGATAGAACTGCAAGGAGAAATAGATGAAATAGATGAATTCACTAACATAGGTGGAGACTTCAACACCACACTATCAGAAATTGAAAGATCCGGCAGGCATCAAATCAGTAAGGACATAGATGAACTCAGCAATCAGCAATCAACTGGATATAATTGACATCAGAGAAAACTTCGTCCAGCAAAGGCAGAATACGCATCCTTCTCAGGCTCACATGCAACTTTCAACAAGATAGACCACATTCTGGGCTACCAAATACACATTTAATTTAAAAGAAGGAAATTATACAATGTCTACTGTCAGACAACAATGGAATTAAGCTAAAAATCAATAACAGAGAGATAAATAGAAAATCCCCAAATACTTGGATGTTAAACAATACACTTCTAAATAACACATAGGTAAAAGAATAAATCGCAAGAGAAATTAAAAATTACTTTTAATGAAATTGCAAACAATCTTCCAAAACTCACACAAGAAGAAAAAGACAATCTAAATAGGCCTATACCTATTAAATTGAATAATTAATAGGCTTCCAAAACAGAAAGCATCAGGCCCAAATAGGTTCATTTATATATCCTACTAAACATGTAAAAAGAAATTATACAAATACTCTACAAACCCTTTCAGAGGATGGAAGTAGAAGGCACACCTCCTAACTCATTCTATGAGGCCAGCATTATCCTAATACTAAAACCAGAAAAAGACATTTAAAAAAGGAAAACCATAGAGAATATCTTTCATGAATATAGATCCAAAAATCCTCAACAGAACATTAGTAAAATGAATTTAACAATGTATAAAAAGAATTATACACCATGACCAAGTGTGATGTATCCTAGGTTTATAAGGCTGGTTCAACATTTGACAATTAACTAATATAATTCATCACATCAACAGACCAAAAAAGAAAATCCACATGATCATATCCGTAGGTGCAGAAAAAGAATTTGACAAAATTCAAACGTCCAATCATGATTAAAACTGTCAGTAAAGTAAGAATAGAGGGGAAATCTCTTGACTTGGTAAAGACTAAATTTATACAAAAAAAAAAAAAAATCCTACATCTAACATCATACTCAATGGTGAGAAAATTGAGGCCTTCCTACTAAGATCAGGCACAAGGCAGGGATGTCCCTTCTCACCACTAATTTTCCACATCGTAGTGGATTCCCTTGCTAATGCAAAGAGGCAATCAAAGGAAATAAGATACACAGGTTGTTAGGAAGAAATAAAATTGTCTTGTCATAGATGACAAATGTACGTGTAGAAAATCTGAAAAAAAAATTGACAAAAATTTCTAGAACTAATAAGCCATTATAGTAAGGTTGCAGGATACCAGGTTAGTATACAAATTCCAATCACTCTTCTATATAAAAGCAATGAAAAGTAGAATTTGAAATTTAATCACAATTCCATTTACTTTAGCACACAAAAATATGAAATACTTAAGTATAAGTTTAACAAAATATGTACATAATCCATTTGAGAAAAAATATAAAACTCTGATGAACAAAGTCAAAGAACTAAATAAATGGAGAGATATTCCATGTTTATGGAAAGGAAGACTCAATATTGTCAAGAATCTAGTACTTACCAATTTGAACTATAGATTCAATGCAATCCCAAATAACTCAGCCAGTTATTTTGTAGATATAGACAAGCTAATTCTAAAGTTTATATGAAGAGACAAAAGACCCTGAATAGTAAACATAATACTGAAGGAGAATAATAATGTTGGATGACTGACCTGATGCTACCTGACTTCAAGACTTACTATAAAGCTACAGTAATAAAGACAGTGTGGTATTGATAAAAGAATAAACAAATAGATGGATGGAACAGAATAGAGATTCTAGAAATAGACCTATATTAATACAGTCAAATGATTTTTGACAAAAAAGCAAGAATAATATAAGAGTAATACAAAAAGTAATACTCTTCTCAACACATGGTGAGAGGACAACTGGATATCTACATGCAAAATAACAAATCTAGACACAGACCTTATACCCATCATAGAAATTAACTCAAAATGGGTCATAGGCCTGAATGTAAAACACAGTACTATAAAACTCGTAGCAGATAACATATAAGGAAATGTAGATGACCTTGAGTATGGTGATAACTTTTTAGATACAAGATCAAAGGCACAATACATGAAAGAAATCATTGATAAGCTGGACTTCATCCAAATTAAAAATTTCTTCTCCGAGAAAGACAATGTCAAGAGAACGAGAAGACAAGCCATATACTGGAAGAAAATATTTGAAAAAGATACATCTGATAAAGGACTGTTATCAAAAATATACAAAGAACTCTACAATAACAATAAACAGCCTGATTTTTAAAAGAGCCAAAAACCTTAACAGACACTTCACCAAAGAAGATATACAGATGGCAAACAAGCATACAAAAAGATGCTCCACATCATACATGATCAAGGAAATGCAAAATGAAACAACAATGGGATACTGCTATACACCTATTAGAATGGCCAAAATCCAAAACACTAACCACACCAAATGCTGATAAGGTTGTGGAGCAACAGAACTCTCCTTCATTGCTGGTGGGAGTGCCAAATGGTATAGTCATTTTGGAAGACAGTTTGGCAAGTCTTACAAAACTAAACATACTCTTACTGTACAATCTAGCAATTGTGCTCCTTGGTATTTACCCAAAGGAGTTGAAACATTATGTCTACACTAAAACATGCAAGAAATATTTAAAGCAACTTTATTCATAGTTGCCAAAACTTGGAAGCAACCAAGATGTCCTTTGGCAGGTAAATGGATAAAATGTGGTAAGTTGTTCACAATGAAATACCATTTAGTGCTAAAAAGAAATGCATTATCGAGGCATGAAAAAATATGGAAAAACCTTAAATGCATACTAATCAGTAAAAGAAAACAATCTGAATGGCTACACACTGTACGATTCCAGCTATATGACACTCTGGAAAAGGCAAAACTATGCAAACTATAAAAAGATCAGTAGTTACCAGTGGTTGAGGGGAGACAGTAATGAAGAGGAGGACTACAGAGAATTTTCAGGGCAGTGAAACTACTCTCTATGACACTATAATGGTTGATATATCTCATTATACATTTGTCCAAATCCATAGAATGCATAACACCAATAAATACTGAGATCAACTATGGACCTTGGGTGATTGTGATGTCAGTGTAGGCTCATCAATTGCAACCAAAGTCCATTGTGGTGTGGGATGTTGATAGTGGGGGAGTTTGTGCATGTGTGAGGACAGGGGGGTATCTAGGAGCTCTGTATTTTCCACTCAATCTTGCTGTGAACCTAAAAATACATTTTATTAATTTTAAAAAAGCCATCTCTACCCACTTTAAGTACCACCCTCCGTATTGCTTTTCTTTTTATATCCAAAGTTTCAATTTCCAATTCCTCTCTTGACATTCTTTCTTGAAACTACCATAACAAGATTTTGGCTATGTCACTTTACCAAAATTCTCTTAGCAGTGTCACTGACCTCCATATTTTTAAATTCAATTCTCAGTCTTTATTTCATTTGACTATGTATTAGCCTTTGATACAGTCATTTAATTGTTAGGTCTTCACAGTCTCCCAGTTTTTTTCTTTACTTGTTGGTGTCTCTTTTTCACTTATTGGTCCTTAATATGCTTCCAAATTTCTTGTTTGAGTGTTACAGAATCATAACTTCAACCACTTTGATTTACCATCTACACCCACTCCAGAGGTGACCTCATCCAGTTTCATGTTGAAATCTGCCAAATATACGCCCAGTATTGATCTTTTCTCTGAACTCCAGACATAAGCATAATAGACTTTTCTACATTTCAAATGTAACACAGCCAACTTCAATTTCCTAACCTTCCCTTTCAAAACTGTTCCTCTCATAATCTTCCTTTTATTACATTAAGGTAATCTCATTTTCCAGTTACTCAGGTAGAACTGTTCGGCATTATCCTTGACTTCCCCTCCTGTGCTGTATCTAATATATTGACAGATTTTAGTTCTCAGGATATCCAGAAGTCCAACATTTATCACCTCCTCTGCTGCAACTTTGGACCAAGCGACCATTGTATCCCTGATTCCAATTTTTGCCATCTCTCCACCACCTTGCAGTTTATTCTCAAAATAAAAGCCAGAGTGATTTTTTAGAGCATTAGCCACTCCTCTGCTCAAAGCTCTCCAACTCACTTAAATCAGTAAAAAGTTAAGATACTTACTTTGACCTACAGAACCCTACATTTTCTGCTCTTTTGTTATATCCCAGTCTCATCTTCTAATATTCTCCCCCTCACTCATTGTATCTTTTAACATTATACTTCTTTTTCTCCTCGGATATTACAGGATAACGCCATCCTAGGGCCTTTGAACTTGCCCATCTTTCTGACTGTAATACTCTTCCTCCAGACCTGCCTAATAGATTACTCTCTCAGCTACACTGGGATTATAATCAAAAATTACTTTACTGAGCCTTTCCTGATTATCCATTTTCTTTCTCAGAACTTCTTGTACCTTTTCTTTACTTCGTTTGTCCCTGGAATCCTTATCATTCACTATGCTATATATTTTACATATTTTTTTTCTTTTTCTTGCCGAAATACAAGTCCTTAAGTTCTTTTAAAAATAAAATTTTTAGGGCTTCCCTGGTGGTGCAGTGGTTGAGAACCTGCATGCCAATGCAGGGGACACGGGTTCGAGCCGTGGTCTGGGAATATCCCACATGCGCGGAGCAACTGGGCCCGTGAGCCACAACTACTGAGCCTGCGTGTCTGGAGCCTGTGCTCCACGACAAGAGAGGCCACGACAGTGAGTGATCCGCACACAGCAATGAAGAGTAGCCCCAACATGCCACAACTTTTCGCACAGAAACAAAGACCCAACATAGCCAAAAATAAAAATAAATAAATTTAAAAAAATAAATAAAATTTTTAGTCTCTTTTGTTACCCCTTATATCACGAGGCCTGGTACCTTCTCAAAATGTTTTTGAAGGACAAATACAGGAATTATAATTTAAAAATTCATTATAAAAATAAATTTGTTATTAATTTACACCAAGGGTAATTTCTGAAAAATATTATTTACTAATTTAAACACAGATTTAGCATTTACCATTCTTTAGTACCAGATGTTAACTTTTCTGCTATATTCTTTATGTGAATTTTAATGTGGATTGGGTTCCTAGGCTTCTCCTTAATTTATATTCACAATTGAAAAAAATCACATATCCTCTATACAATTTACTACAACCATTTATTTTTGAGGAGAAAGAATTGTTTGCTTTATACTAAATATGTGTCAGAAAAATCAGTTTGCAAGAAAAATAAAATCTTAGGACTAGAATAGATTTTCATGCTATCTGGCTGAACATTCTCATTTTTCTTGGAAATATTTTTAAACTTAGTATTTGCTTGGATAAATATTGCAAATCACAGCTAGGCTAAGTGTGTTTATTCATCCCATCCATTTCAGGGCCAACAATAGCACATTTCTCAATTTTTCTAACAATTAAGGCTAAAATTGCTGGGTTGGAAAGAATAGATGAAAGTAGATGGTGGTAAAAGAAAACTGATCTTCATAAAAGTTAAACTATTAAATTACCCAAATCACATAACCAATATACATAATAGCAAAATGGGACTATTACAGCAATAAAATTCATTTTTGGGTAGCAACAAACAGCACATAATGGATTCTTGGCCTTCTTTCCAGCCATTATAATCACGATAGAATGCTTCCTGGGTTGTACTGTCATTGGCCTGTATAGCGAAGGCAGGTGAAACGGTGCTAATTTGTTAGGCTTACAAAGACAAAGGCAATTATAGTTTGGTATTTAATGTCCATCCTTCAATTAGAGAAAATAATTGGGAAGAAAAATAGAGATAAATAAAGGCCTCTGATACAATTGTCTAGCTTTTTCCATAGAGCAAAAACATTTTTTCATTATCTTCATACACAAATGTTCATGATACCTTCTGCCAATGAAACCTAATTAAAATTCTAATATCAAACTGTCCTGAGATTGAAGATCTACCTACTTGCTTGTCCCATCACTGGTAACATAATTTCTTTGAAAATGAAGACTTAATCCTGTTACTTACTGGCTTAAAATGCTTCTGTAGTGTCTTTGGTTTTTTAATAAATTAGATTTAGCATCCCTCCTCTGTCTATCCTCTGATCTCATCTCCTCTAAAGTCACTATTAACCCTATTCTTCTTCTACATCAACTCATTTACACAGCCTTGAATGCCTCTAAAATTCCAATAGTTTCCCATCCTTTCCCTCCTACCTGAAAACACTTCTCCCCTACTCCATGTCATCTTAATTGGTTAAAGCCAATTAAGACCAAGCTGAAGTATCACATTTCTTGACATCCTCTTACTTGTTTAGGGACATCCAATGCATTGTTTAGGTCCATGACACTTTTTTTTTAAATTAAAAAAAAACCTCTCTCAGCCATTGGACTTTGAAATCCTTAAGCAAAATTGTAATAGTCTTTCATTTTCATATTCAATGTGCCCGATCATGTGCTATGTATTTAGTATATGCTTGGTAACTCATTATTTAATGAGCTGCTTAACATTTTTACCAATCACACCAAGAATTATACCTGTTCATATTTTCAAAAATCATATAGTAGTTCTATATTCTTATCACTAAAACTCCAGGTAAAGGAACAGATTTGAGGTATCTGACCAGTGTTAAATATTAAACAGTCCACAACATGAATATAAAACAATTTTCCTGACAATTACACACTACTGAATAGTGTCAATTATCAACATACCTGCACATATATTAACTACACTATTAATAGGTACTAATTAGTACATTCAATAAATGTAAGCTTAAACAACAACTGCCACACATTTTATAAATGTAAAAATAAATTACCTAATGCAAGCAGTGTTAGTGATGCTGCTGGAAATAGCTCTTTTGCTTTGCTCACAGGAATAAAAATCAGTACAAATTGTAATTTCTATTTGGTGATGCACAATAAAAGACTTGAAAATGTGGTTACTTTTAAACTCTAAAATTCCATTTCTAAAAGTTGTTTCTCATAAAAATTTAACTGTGTATTCTCCTGTGCACATATATTATTATAAAATAATAATAATAGTGATGGAAATTTTACATTGAAATAGTTTTTGATAAACATAACAAAAATACTGAGAATTTTATATAATATGGACAATATTCTCAATACAGATTTTACAATTATTACAATAGTCCACACCACTGTCTACGTTAACTCTTCTTTTTACACCTAAGATATATTGTAATGTCACTATAGTAATGTCAATAAATAGTCTTGTGGACATCAGGTGGACATCAAACAGAGTAAGTCAAATTTATTTTTCAAAGTATCAGAGTAGTGAAAACAGTTTTTGCTTTGGAATCTACATCTTTAAATATGATGCTCACAGAATATTTCCATGTCTTGAAGGTGAGGCATATATAGGACATAAAGCTAAAAAGGGATTATTTAAAGTGGTGATCTATAATCCTAGAGCCAAACAAACTACTGTATACACACACACACACACACACACACACACACACAATTTATCTTGATGGATTAGATCAGGACTTCTGAGAATAAGCATCAAAAATAATACTATTCCCCAGTGCCTGGAACAAGCCCGCGGCTAGGCAGAGCTGGAACACCTGGCTCGGGGTCCCTCCCCTCTGCCGTCACTGAGCTGCCCGCAGTCCCAGGGCAGCGCAGCTTCACTGTGTGGCGGCTCTGGAGGGGTCCCACCGGCCAAAGCCGTGACCCGCCTGGGGACCGCGGGCAGTAGTTTCAAGGGGTAACTTAGAAGAGACCTTCAAGATGGTGGAAGAGTAAGACGCAGAGATCACCTTCCTCCCCACAAATACATCAGAGATACATCTACATGTGCAACAACTCTTACAGGTAGAACACCTACTGAATGCTGACAGAAGACCTCAGACCTCCCAAAAGGCAAGAAACTCCCCACGTACCTGGGTAGGGCAAAAGAAAAATGAAAAAACAGACAAAAGAATAAGGACGGGACCTGCACCAGTGGGAGGGAGCTGTGAACCAGTGGGAGGGAGCTGTGAAGGAGGAAAGGTTTCTACACACTAGGAAGCCCCTTCGCGAGTGGAGACTGTGGGTGGCGGAGGGGGCGAGCTTCGGTGCGGAGAGCGCAGCAACGGGGGTGTGGAGGGCAAAGCGTAGAGATTCCTGCACAGAGGATCAGGGCCGACCGGCACTCACCAGCCCGAGAGGCTTGTCTGATCACCGGCAGGGACGGGCGGGGCCTGGGAGCTGAGGCTCGGGCTTCGGAGGTCGGATCGCAGGAAGAGGGCTGGGGTTGGCGGCATGAACACAGCCTGAAAGGGGCTAGTGCACCACGGCTAGCCGGGAGGGAGTCCGGGAAAAGGTCAGAAGCTGCTGAAGAGGCAAGAGACATTTTCTTGCCTCTTTGTTTCCTGGTGCGTGAGGAGAGGGGATTAAGAGCGCTGCTTAAAGGAGCTCCAGAGACGGGCGCGAGCCACGGCTATCAGCATGGACCCCAGAGACGGGCATGAGACGCTAAGGCTGCTGCTGCTGCCACCAAGAAGCCTGTGTGCGAGCACAGGTCACTATCCACACCTCCCCTCCCGGGAACTTGTGCCTCCCGCCACTGCCCGGGTCCCATGATACAAGGACAACTTCCCCGGGAGAACACACGGCGCACCCCAGGCTGGTGCAACGTCACGCTGTCCTCTGCCGCCTCAGGCTCGCCGCACATCCGTACCCTTCCCTCCCCCTGGCCTGAGTGAGCCGGAGCCCGCGAATCAGCTGTTCCTTTAACCCCGTCCTCTCTGAGCGATAAACAGACGCCCTCCGGCGACCTACATGCAGAGGCGGGGCCAAATCCAATGCTGAACCCCAGGAGCTGTGAGAACAAAGAAGAGAAAGGGAAATCTCTCCCAGCAGCCTCAGGAGCAGCGTATTAAAGCTCCACAATCAACTTGATGTACCTGCATCTGTGGAATACATGAATAGACAACGAATCATCCCAAATTAAGGAAGTGGACTTTGGGAGCAACGATATATATATATTTTTCCTTTTTCTCTTTTTCTGAGTGTGTATGTGTATGCTTCTGTGTGTAATTTTCTCTGTATAGCTTTGCTCTTACCATTTGTCCTAGGGTTCTGTCTGCTGGGCTGTTTTTATATTGGGGTTTTTTTTAGTATAGTTTTTAGCAATTCTTATCATTGGTGGATTTGTTTTTTGGTTTGGTTGCTCTCTTCTTTCTTTGCATCTTTTTAAAAATACTTTTTAATTTTTAATAATTATTATTTTTATTTTTTACATTAATAAATATTTTATGATTATTATGTTTCCTTTCTTTCTTTCTTTCTTTTTTTCTCCCTTTTGTTTTGAGTCGTGTGGATGACAGGATCTTGGTGCTTCGGCCAGGTGTCAGGCCTGGACCTCTGACGTGGGAGAGCCAAATACAGGACATTGGTCCATCAGAGACCTCCAAGCTCCACATAATATCAAATGGCAAAAACCTCCCAGAGATCTCCATCCCAACTCCAAGACCCAGCTCCACTCAACGACCAGCAAGCTACAGTGCAGGGCACCCTATGCCAAACAACTAGCAAGACAGGAACACAACCTGACCCACTAACAGAAAGGCTGCCGAAAATCATAATAAGGTCACAGACACCCCAAAACACACTACCAGATGCAGACCTGCCCACCAGAAAGACAACATCCAGCCTCATCCACCAGAACACAAGCACTAGTCCTGTAAACCACGAAGCCTACACAACCCACTGAAACAACCTTAGCCAATGGGGGCAGAAACCAAAAACAATGGGAACTACAAACCTGCAGCCTGTGAAAAGGAGACCCCAAACACAGTAAGTGAAGCAAAATGAGAAGACAGAGAAAAACACAGCAGATGAAGGAACAAGATAAAAACTCACCAGACCAAACAAATGAAGAGGAAATAGTCTACCTGAAAAAGAATTCAGAGTAAAGATAGTAAAGATGATCCAAAATCTTGGAAATAGAATGGAAAATGCAAGGAACGTTTAACAAGGACATAGAAGAAATAAAGAGCAGACAAACAATAATGAACAACACAATAAATGAAATTAAAAATTCTCTAGAAGGAATCAATAGCAGAATAACTGAGGCAGAAGAACGGATAAGTGACCTGGAAGATAAAATAGTGGAAATAACTACTCCAGAGCAAAATAAAGAAAAAAGAATGAAAAGAATTGAGAACAGTCTCAGAGACCTCTGGGACAACATTAAATGCACCAACATTTAAATTATATGGGTCCCAGAAGAAGAAGAGAAAAAGAAAGGGACTGAGAAAACATTTGAAGAGATTACAGTTGAAAACTTCCCTAATATGGGACAGAAAATAGTTAAGTCCAGGAAGCACAGAGAGTCCCATACAGGACAAATCCAAGGAGAAATACGCCAAGACACATATTAATCAAACTATCAAAAATTAAATACAAAGAAAAAATGTTAAAAGCAGCAAGGGAAAAAACAACAAATAACATACAAGGGAATTCCCCATAACATTAACAGCTGATCTTTCAGCAGAAACTCTGCAAGCAAGAAATGAGTAGCAGGACATATTTAAAGTGATAAAAGGCAAAAACCTACAGCCAAGATTACTCTACCCAGCAAGGATCTCATTCAGTTTTGACAGAGAAAAAAACCTTTACAGACAAGCAAAAGCTAAGAGAATTCAGCACCACCAAACCAGCTTCACAACAAATGCTAAAGGAACTTCTTTAGGCAGGAAACACAAGAGAAGGAAAAGACCTACAATAACAAACCCAAAACAATTAAGAAAATGGTAATAGGAACATACATATCAATAATTACCTTAAATGTAAATGGATTAAATGCTCCAACCAAAAGACATAGACTGCCTGAATGGATACAAAAACAAGACCTGTACATATGCTGTCTACAAGACACCCATTTCTGACCTAGGGACACATACAGAGTGAAAGTGAGGGGATGGAAAAAGATATTCCATGCAAATGGAAATCAAAAGAAAGCTGGTGTGGCAATTCTCATATCAGACTAAATAGACTTTAAAATAAAGACTATTACAAGAGACAGAGAAGAACACTACATAAGGATCAAAGAATCAATCCAAGAAGAAGATATAACAGTTGTAAATACTTATGAACCCAAAATAGGAGCCCCTTAATACTTAAGGAAAATACTAACAGCCATAAAAGGGCAAATCGACAGTAACACAATCATAGTAGGGGAATTTAACACCCCACTTTCAACAATGGACAGATCAATAAAAATGAAACTACATAAGGAAACACAAGTTTTAAATGGTACATTAAACAAGACGTACTTAATTGACATTTATAGGACATTCCAGCCTAAAACAACAGAATACACTTTCTTCTCAAGTGCTCATGGAACATTCCTCAGGATAGATCATATCTTGGGTCACAAACAAAGCCTTGGTAAATTTAAGAAAATTGATCGTATTAAGTATGTTTTCTGGCCACAATGCTATGAGACTGGATATCAATTACAGTAAAAAAAAAACCTGTAAAAAATACAAACACATGGAGGCTAAACAATGCACTACTTAATAAGCAAGAGAACACTGAACAAATCAAAGAGGAAATCAAAAAATACCTAGAAACAAATGACCATGAAAACACAACAACCCAAAACGTATGGGATGCAGGAAAAGCAGTTCTTAGAGGGAAATTTATAGCAATAAAATCCTACCTTAAGAAAAAAGAAACCTCTCAAATAAACAACCTAACCATACACCTAAAGCAATTAGAGAAAGAAGAACAAAACAACTCCAAAGTTAGCAGAAGGAAAGAAATCATAAAAATCAGATCAGAAATAAATGAAAAAGAAATGAAGGAAACTATAGCAAAGATCAATAAAACTAAAAGCTGGTTCTTTGAGAAGATAAACAAAATTCATAAACCATTAGCCAGACTCATCAAGAAAAAAAGGGAGAAGACTCAAATCAATAGAATTAGAAATGAAAAAGGAGAAGTGACAACCAACACTGCAGAAAGGATCACAAAGGATCATGAGAGATTACTACAAGCAACTCTATGCCAATAAAATGGACAACCTGGAAGAAATGGACAAATTCTTAGAAAAGCACAGCTTTCCAAGATTGAACTAGGAAGAAATAGAAAATATAAACAGACCAAACACAAGCACTGAAATTGAAACTATGATTAAAAATCTTCCAACAGAGCTTCCCTGGTGGCGCAGTGGTTGAGAGTCCGCCTGCTGATGCAGGGGATGCGGGTTCGTGCCCCGGTCTGGGAAGATCCCACATGCCGTGGAGCGGCTGGGCCCACGAGCCATGGCTGCTGAGCCTGCGTGTCTGGAGCCTGTGCTCCAGAACGGGAGAGGCCACAACGGTGGGAGGCCCGTGTACTGCAAAAAAAATAAAAATCTTCCAACAAACAAAAGCCCAGGACCAGATGGCTTCACAGGCAAATTCTATCAACATTTAGAGAACAGCTAACATATATCCTTCTCAAACTCTTCCAAAATATAACAGAGGGAGGAACACTCCCAAACTCATTCTGCGAGGCCACCATCACCCTGATACCAAAACCAAACAAAGATGTCACAAAGAAAGAAAACTACAGGCCAATATCAGTGATGAACATAGATGCAAAAATCCTCAACAAAATACAAGCAAACAGAATCCAACAGCACATTAAAAGGATCATACACCATGATCAAGTGGGGTTTATCCCAGGAAAGCAAGGATTATTCAATATACACAAATCAATCAATGTGATACACCATATTAACAAATTGAACAATAAAAGCCATATGATTCTCTCAATAGATGCAGAAAATGTTTTGAACAAAATTCAACACCCATTTATGCTAAATATCCTCCAGAAAGTAGGCATAGAGGGAAATTTTCTCAGCATAATAAAGGCCGTATATGAAAAACCCACAGCCAACATCATACTCAATGGTGAAAAGCTGAAAAAGATGAGGTTGTCCACTCTCACCACTATTGTGCAATATTTCTTTGTAAGTTTTAGCCACAGCAATCACAGAAGAAAAAGAGATAAAAGGAATACAAATCAGAGATAAAGTAGTAAAGCTGTCACTGTTTTCAGATGACATGAAACAATATCCTAAAATGCCACCAGAAAACTACTAGAGTTAATCAATGAATTTGGTAAAGTAGCAGGATACAAAATTAATGCACAGATATCTCTTGCATTCCTATACACTAATGATGAAAACTCTGAAAGACAAATTAAGGAAACACTCCCATTATCAATGCAACAAAAAGAATAAAATACCTAGGAATGAACCTACCTAAGGAGACAAAAGACCTGTATGGAGAGAACTATAAGTTACTGATGAAAAAAATTAAAAATGATACAAACAGATGGAGAGATATACCATGTTCCTGCAATGGAAGAATCAACATTGTGAAAAGGACTATACAACCCAAAGCAACCTGCAGATTCAATGCAATCCCTATCAAACTGCCACTGGCATTTTTCACAGAACTAGAACAAAAAATTTCACAATGTGTATGAAAACACAAAAGACCTCTAATAGCCAAAACAATCTGGAGAAAGAAAAACAGAGCTGGAGGAATCAGGCTCCTAGACTTCAGACTATACTACAGAGCCACAGTAATCAAGACAGTATGGTACTGACACAGAAACAGAAATATAGATCAATGCAACAGGATAGAAAACCCAGAGATAAACCCACACACATATGGTCACCTTACTTTTGATAAAGGAGGCAAGAATATACAATGGTGAAAAGTCAGTCTCTCCAATAAGTGGTGCTGGGAATACTGGACAACTACATGTAAAAGAATGAAATTAGAACACTCCCTAACACCATACACAAAAATAAACTCGAAATGGATTAAAGACCTAAATATAAGGCCAGGCATTATCAAACTCTTAGAGGAAAACATATGCAGAACACTCTATGTCATAAATCACAGCAAGATCCTTTTTGACCCACCTCCTAGAGAAATGGAAATAAAAACAAAAATAAACAAATGGGACCTAATGAAACTTAAAATTATTTTCATAGCAAAGGAAACCATAAACAAGACCAAAAGACAACCCTCAGAATGGGAGAAAATATTTGCAAATGAAGCAACTGACAAAGAATTAATCTCCAAAATTTACAAGCAGCTCATGCAGCTGAATATCAAAATAAACCAAACAACTCAATCCAAAAATGGGCAGAAGACCTAAATAGACATTTCTCCAATGAAGATATACAGATTGCCAACAAACACATGAAAGGATGTTCAACATCACTAATCATTAGAGAAATGCAAATCAAAACTACAGTGAGGTATCACCTCACCCTGGTGAGAATGGCCATCATCAAAAAATCTAGAAACAATAAATGCTTGAGAGGGTGTGGAGAAAAGGGAACACTCCTGAACTGTTGGTGGGAATGTAAGTTGATGCAGCCACTATGGAGAACAGTATGGATGTTCCTTAAAACCTAAAACTACAACTACCCTATGACCCAGCATTCCCACTACTGGGCATATAACCTGAGAAAACCAAAATTCAAAAAGAGTCATGTACCACAATGTTCATTGCAGCTCTATTTACCATAGCCAGGACATGGAAGCAACCTAAGTGTCCATCGACAGATGAATGGATAAAGAAGATATGGCCCATATATACAATGGAATATTACTCAGCCATAAAAAGGAACGAAATTGAGTTATTTGTAGTGAGGTGGATGGACCTAGAGTCTGTCATACAGAGTGAAGTAAGTCAGAAAGAGAAAAACAAATACCGTGTGGTAACACATATGTATGGAATCTAAAAAAAAAAAAAAGGTTCTGAAGATCCTAGGGGAAGGACGGGAATAAAGACGCAGACCTACTAGAGAATGGACTTGAGGACACAGGGAGGGGGAAGGGTAAGCTGGGACGCAGTGAGAGAGTGGCATGGACATATATACACTACCAAATGTAAAACAGATAGCTAGTGGGAAGCAGCCGCGTTGCACAGGGAGATCATCTTGGTGCTTTGTGACCACCTAGAAGGGTGGGATAGGGAGGGTTGGAGGGAGGGAGACGCAGGAGGGAAGAGATATGGGGATATATGTATATGTATAGCTGATTCACTTTGTTATAAAGCAGAAACTAACACACCATTGTAAAGAAATTATACTCCAGTAAAGATGTTAAAAAAAATAATACCATTATCTCATCTTGAAACAACATTTTTTCTTATTTTTCCCTTTGTCTTTTCCCTATTTTTCCTTTCTTCTCTTCTCTTTTCTTTTATATTTCATTATTCTGAAAATGTTGGCTATGACCACTAACTTTGATTCACAGACAATTAATGCAATATGATTCCCAGTGTTTAAAAGGCTGCTGTACCTTTCATGCTCATTGGATATATTTATATGCCCTATTCACCACTAAATAGTGTCATTTCTAATTGTCACAAAATTAACATGAAAATGGGCTTAGAAATGTATAAATCTCTTATGACTTTTAAGGGTAAATATTTATTTAAATTTTTAAAGGTTACTTTCCATTTACAGTTATTACAAAATATTGGTTATATTCCCCATGTTGCAAACTATTGGGTGTAAGATAGGCTTGAGGGTAAATATTTTAATATATTTATTACTCATAAAGAAATAATCAGACAAATCCATATTATGGTATGTTGCAGAAGACAAGTAACCTATTCAAAATGTAGCAATTTTGAAAGAAAATATAAAAACTGTTTAAGATAAGTACAATGGAAGAAAAATAGCAACAAAATATTTTATGAATAATTAGAATCTTGATTTGAATTTTTAAGCTATAAAATATATTTTGGAACAAGAAAATAATTTTTAATTTAGGCCTAGAAATATTACATAATGGAATAAAATTATCATTTATTTTCTTTTGTGTGATAATAGCATGATAGCTAGGTAGAGAATATCCTTTTTAGGAGATACATTCTGAAGTATTTAAGGTTGAAGTATCAGGAGGTCTATAGCTTACTTCTACATGGGAGAGAGAGAAAAGAGAGATTAATTCAGTAAATAAGGTAAAATGTTAATCACTGTTAAATTTAGGTAGAGGATAGATGTGTTTATTTTCCTAATCTTATTTGTTCTTAATTTTCATATGAAAAGTTCTGAAATATATGTTTGCTATTAACTCAACATTCATTCATTACAAAACATTGAAATACAGAAATACAGATAAGGAGAAGAAACACATCTATAATTCTATTACCTAATCAACAGTAATTACTATTTTACAGCCCAGTATAAATTCTATCATTCTATAATATAATTTTATTCATACAAATACTATCTTTGTGCAATTTATTTACATGTGGCTTTATAGCTTGCTTTTTAAGCATAAAGTGCATTTTTAACAAATTTTGATTTTGTGATCATTATGAGCATTTTCATTTTGCATTCTTTATGAATATGCTCAAAGTGTATTAACACTGCTTGGAAATCGTACTGAAACTTCCCTAGTCCATTCACTTCCCCAGTCTCCTAGGTGAATACTGAGTGCCTTCTCTCTTAAAATCTTCAACTACCCACCTCCTCTTCTCATTCTTAAAAGATGAATTTGGTTTCTATTTCATTCAGTAAATTTAAGTGATCAGAACAGAACATCCAATGCCACAATCACACAGTTGTATGTGTCCATGAGTATCCACCACATACATTATTTTCTTTTACTCTTACTCTGGATATACTGTCCACACCACTGGCTAAGACCAATGTCTCCAGTTTCATACTAGACCATATGACTTATCTCCTACTTGAGGATATTCTTTTCACAAATGTCTATTTTCTCTTCTGCATTATCATCCCTTCCTCTTCCTGGAAATTTCCCATCAATGAACATATATGTTTTAAAAATTCTCATAACAACATTTACCCATCAGGCTGCCACCCAGTTTTCCTCCCTCCTTCTAGAGAAAAACTTCCATTCTCTTCTGAACACTCCATGTCATTTATTTGTCCTTTTGAAGGTTACCAATCACTTCCATGTGCAAGTCACCCATGTAAAAATAGACCTAAGCTCCAGTGGTGGGTACTGAGGACTCATCTCACTGGACTTCTCAGCAGCACTTGGTAAGAGTAATTAATCTCTTGCTCTAGAAACATTCAACTGACATTCATAATCTCATATTTAACCTTACTTTATTCCTCCTTCTCAGTCTGATTTGATGTCTTGTCCTCTTTTCCATGGTCTATAAACATTGGCGTACTCCGGGGCTCTACCCTTCCATTTCCCTTTGCTAGCTGCACTTACCCCTTTGGTGATCACAACCAGTAGATATCTTCCATCTGTCTACATCTTTCTTAATATCTCTCAATAACATTATATACTATCCTATAAAGAAGTCCTATATAGCTTTTCTTAGATTTATTTCCAGACAACTTATAGTTTTCATGCTATTGTATTTTAAATTTTATATTGTGTTTGTTGCTGGCATATGATGGACAATTGTGAGGTTGCTTATGAAAAAATATTTCTAAATAAATGTTATGTAATTGGATTGAGTATTGTTCTTGAATTAAATCAATGTTATATAAGTAAGATCATTCAATAAATTTCTGAGCTTATTCTACATTCATCCTGAAGTTTTCCACCAAGGAGCAGTGTCTAAATTACCTTTTATTTAAATTCTTGAGGTGTGCATCCTTCTTATAATTATAAGTTACCTTCCACAATATGGTGGACATAAGTTACCTTCCACATAGTGGACACTCAAATACGATTTGAGGTATGAATGAATAAGAAGAATGTGAATGAGCAGCCCTGAGGAGAGACACTTATTCAGGTCTCCATTACTAAATAAATTGCATTATTTAACAATTATTTGGGTTAATGTTTGCCAATGGACTGATGAGATTATATGATTGTCATAGTTTTATCCCATAATTACACAATTTCAGTGATGTAATTTCTTGTACATAGAAGTTTAATTAAATAGTTGTTGGATTAATAAAGGCAGAGGCAAATGATATATATAATGAGAAGAAAAAATAATTATGATGATCTCTACCTAATGAAAACATAGTAAGAAATAAAAATAAACAAAGTCTTCAGAATCCACCAAGTGGAAAAAAACAGTAGAAAGTGGTTGGATCCTAAGTCTGAAAGACAATAAGTAATCATTTAAGTAATTATTATCATTAAATGTAATATGCATCTTTTATATATCAGATAAGATGCTAAGACATTTACACAGCTGATCTATTTTAGCCCTCCAAATTCTATTTTGTTGAGGAGGTAGAAGTTAGAGATGTTAACATGTCTGAGCTGAACAACTAGTAAGAGACTGCTTAGAACATCTGTCTATGCAGACAATAACTAGTTGTTCTCCAAGAGTTTGGATTAATTTTTTGAAATCCATTTACTTTTCAGAATTATTTCAATGGTCAGACTCTAAGCTCAGATCAATTGATAAATGAATAATAAATCTAACCTGATTAACATGTGAATCCCTGAGCTTAGAGTCTGACTTATTAATGGTACTACTTATTCTCTGTACAGTGTAAGACTGTGGGGAATTCCCACTTCAGTTGTACCAAATTTTGATTTTTTAATAAAAAGTTCAAGCTAAGACAGAAGCACTATAAACAGGTCAGGAAAGCATCCTGAGTTAGGCCACATTTATAAATATCTAAGAAAAATAATATCCAAATATTCTCAAATTGTTCTTCACACAATACAGAAAGTGTTCTTTAAAATCATGTACTTTCCATAAGGAATACAGCCCATACTGCTTAGCCAGTATTCACACATTGTCAGTTGAAAGACAGTTAATGTATGTGCAATTTTATTGGACAATGAGACAGCTGCATTGCTTTATAATCAAAACGATGGAAAAACTTCACTCAGAAATGTAATCACAAAGCACAGCTTAGCAAAATTTAGAATTGTAAAATAATACACATTTCTGATCAGGTCTGGGTAAACCTTTCATTTTTGTTGCTGTCAACTTTCTGACAAGAACAGCTTCTCAGTTCTGTTTGAGAAAATAAAAGTGTTTTCAAATGAATGTATTTCTGACAAAGCAGACCTTAAGTCATTTTTTGAATCTTACTATTTGACCATTAATCCTATCTATGGTTATATATAATTCATATATATGTAAAAATTACACATTGATATCTATAGAATAAAGTTATTGAAGGTGTATGTTTCTAGGTTTAACAAGCCCTAGTTTGTCTCAATTGTCAGTTTTATAGTCTACAATGCTTTAGAAAGTAAACACAGATTTACGGTCATTCAAAGGCAGGCTTTCTCACATTAGTCAATACCAAATCCACGTTTCAATCAGTTTCCGTTGGGAAATCTGCAAGCTTTGCCCCCTTTTGCAGTGCCTACCTACCCCCACTGTGGATCTATGTAGGTGTTGGCCAGCATTGCCCAAGTATCTCTGAGAAAGCTCTCTGCTTCATACATCAGTCATCTCTCCTGGTCATAACTCTCAGAACAAAGCCTCTCCTTCTGGTTGGGCAATTCTTGGAAGTACAATTTTCTGAATTATAGAACAATAAATAAGGAGTATGTTTTTGCAGACATTAAGAATGTTACACCTGAATAAAAAGACATTAAAATAGATGCCTGAAATGCACCCAAACTCAGAATCTTAGAAAAAAAGTGAATTAAAGTTTGAAATATTCAACCAGTTTTCTCTGTAAACACAGCATCTATAAACAAAATAAAAAAGTGATCCTGGGCTTCCCTGGGAGCGCAGTGGTTGAGAGTCCGCCTGCCGATGCAGGGGACGTGAGTTCGTGCCCTGGTCCGGGAGGATCCCACATGCCGCGGAGCGGCTGGGCCCGTGAGCCATGGCTGCTGAGCCTGTGCGTCTGGAGACTGTGCTCCGCAAAAAAAGAAAAAAAAAAAAAAAAAGTGATCCTCACGAAGGCATATTTCTTACTAATTTGACTATATGAAGTAAAAGAAAATTATAATATTGTTTCATTGTTTCCATTTTATTCTTGAGGTATAAAGGTTCGCACAAAATGCACAAAAGCTTTAAACCATGGATGGTAAAGAATCAAAAATTTTCTTTTTCTATTAATTAGTAAATGTACTAATACAGAGATGAAAAAGGATGATAATATAAAGTAACATCTGTGAACCCAGTTTCCTTATTACTCCTTACTCCTATCTATATTTGTGTCATTCTGTACCCTGCTTCTTCAGCTGTGATGAGTAAACCAAAACTCTCCCTTTCACTTTCTTCTCCTGCTGTTTATATTTGTGTTTCAAAGGAAAAGCAAGGAAGGAAGAGTGGAGAAGAAGTTTTGATTTAGTTATCTTACATGAAGGAACCAAGAATCATCTAAAACATTTTAAACAGTGAGATGAATAATCAATGAGAACATACTCCTTGACATATCAATAAATCTTGAGCTCTCTTTCTATAATTATACTTATAGAAAAATTTCAACTTTCCCATTTTATCTATTTAAGAAAATATATGCATTGGCAAAATTGTAATTATTTTTTGAATTTTATAAAAGTTCTGAAAACATTCTTCCCAAATGTCTCTATCCCAGTTACAAGAGTGTTCAAAATTTAGAATATACTGATCATCTTTGTATTTTCTTGAACACTGAAAAACAAAACATCTCCATGTGTTTAATAATGTATTTAATGATTGAATTGATACTTTAAAAATGTGTTCTTTAATTTACATTTGAAGAAGTGAAATTTTTTTCACTTTTTAAAAAATTAAACTTTCTCCCTTTTCAGTCTGGAAAATTACATTCAACTGTGTTTTCTTTTTTATTTTTTTGTATTAATTCTTAGAGCAATGTAATGTTTTACTCTTTCAGATTTAAAAGACAACTTTTATAAAAGTTTACTTAATTTCCTAATTTCTAGCTTGAAAGAAGGGAGTTAGTGAAACAAGATACAGTTCTTCCTGTTGCAGTTGTTCCCAAAGTTGTAACAAATACTCATCATCTCTTTCCTCCACTAGCCATTTCTGATCCCCCTCACTCTCGGTCAGCAATCCTGTAGTTCCCACCTTGTGGGGTAACTCAGTTAAATAATATGTACTGAAGATACTCTATGTCAACCTCGAATTGAGGCACTGAATGTGCATTGATGAGAAAAAGGATAGAATTCAGAGAAAATCCTGACCCTATTGGACCCACAATTCTCATCCTACCTTTTCCTAATACTGATTTCTGACCTTAGAGCGGTGGGGTTTTTATTTATTTATTGTTTTTGTACTGACATATTTTGACACTCAAAATTCTTCTAGAGTTTCCCTTTCCTTTCCTGACTTAATTTTACTTAAATGTTACTTCTGGTGATGCCACCATTAGTTACTCTTGCTGTCTTCTTGGATCTCTAGATTTCACCTCTTTGGATCATTTGGACTCAATTAACTCTGTCTCCCAAAATAAAATATATTAACAATTGTACTCTCTAGACTGTGAACACTTAAGTGATTATTTTTCTACAGTTATTTTATAGTAAAAAGTATATTGTAGTTAATAAATAGCAAATGTTAAAAAATGTTAAACCAAATTGCTGAGAGAAAAAAGCAAGAATAAAAATCTAGAATAAAGGAATAACTGCTGGAACAATATCTATGTGGAGCCAGGAGGATGTGATCTTGACAAAGGTGCAGAGACTCGTCTAAAACAGAGGAAAGGCCTCTTACTTTGGTACAGAGAATAAGAAGGCAAGAATAGTTGTGGAGGCAGATTTTGTATATATGGAGTTTAGGAGGTTCTGTCTAGTGGTCTCTGAGATATAGGAATTGAGTGCATCTGCTGTGAACTAGGTGATTTGATGAAAATGGAGAAAAGTACTGAAAACAACTGGTAAAGAAATGGGAGAGAGTGCTGACCAGAAAGATTGCAAGGTGGAGTTTAGGGTCTTGTTGAGATTGAGATGCTAGGATTTGTAGTGGCACCAAATAATGAGGCTCTTTTATGTTTAATGTCAGTCTTGGCTGCACTTAGCAGCTTGCTGATAGTTCCTCTATAAAAAGGCATTCCAAGAAACATTTAGAAAGAGGAAGGAAATTTCTAGCTGTAACTTGGCAGATGTTTGTGACTGTTTATTACTGAGAACAATATTTAACTTTGTTTCCTAGAAAACAAAGCAAAATTTAAGCTAATCTGTTATATAATATCAATACTTAAATAAACATCAGTATATAGGTCTCTCTGGAGACATAAACTTTCCTGTGAGAAAAATTCATGAGTAATCTTTTATCATGGTTTATCAGACAGACACACACACAGAATATTAACCAAAATAATGAAGTTTTTCACATGATATTTTGACCATCAAGAAATAGTCTACATTTGGATATTTCTTTCATTATGACATAAAACTCTAAATATGCTTCAGTTAGAGTGTTGAATTTTAAGTCCCAACTACTGCATTTCATTTCTGTTCTGGTCTTAGAAAGAAACATATGCAGGAAAATAAATCTCCAATATAGGCAAATCAATAATCAGACAAGGCTCTCACAGAAACTACCCTACTCCCAGCCCTCCGTGGCTGAATCCAGTACATGGACCTACCAGAGGTGCTTGCTCTTACCTCTGAAAAGTCGTACGCAGGTTGGTATTACAATATGGAAACAAAAAATGAGAGAACGTCCTCTGAACATGATCTAAATTGGTTAAAAAAACGGATAAGTAGACTTTGGTTCTTAACTTTGAAACAGCGATGCCACCCATTAATAAATAAAACCTGGGCTTATAAGCATCTTAGAAACCTTCCAATTAGAGAATCTAGAGCAGCTGGTGATGGATGATTGGCCACAGATGAAGGCAGAAG
Source organism: Neophocaena asiaeorientalis asiaeorientalis (assembly GCF_003031525.2). Lineage (NCBI taxonomy): Eukaryota > Metazoa > Chordata > Mammalia > Artiodactyla > Phocoenidae > Neophocaena > Neophocaena asiaeorientalis. Next base: position 2,227,383 of record NW_020173763.1, read on the forward strand.
CAAGAGGATGAGGACAAAGAGAGAAGGAATAAATTTCCCCTCCTGTGGGTCAAGAAGGAAATTTTTAAAAAAAGAGAGACCATAAATGTGACCCTCCTCCTCAACCTTTATTAAATGAGAGAACAAAGACTTTGAATATTAACAAGACTCACAAATGATTTTTAAGCAAACTAACACTTAAAAACCAGAGATCTGAAAGAATAGCTGATTAGCAATACCTCCAGACTTTCTTTCAAATAATAATGATCTCAGTGACAATTTTGGCGTAAACTGAAAAGAAACCAGTTTATTGTCACATTGTCACATGAGTGCCTTGTATCCTAATAAATATTTTGTGTTACTGACTGAAGTTAAGTTCTTATTCTTCAGTATAAAGATGCACAACATTCGCTGTGAAAAGTTGGTAGCCTGAAAAAAGGCTTATTCTGACAGAAAAGCATCTATTCTTACATAAAATGGAACTCAGTGGTGATTAAAAATATATTAACTGCAAAAATATGAATGATATAAATAATTCATATCCAACAAGTCTGATTTAACTGCATTGTTATTCTAAAACTGATAAAAACAAATACAACACAATTTGTTGTAAATTTGCAATTATATAGACCAAATCCCCTTTACATCAAAATTCTTAGTCATACATAAAATACCAAAAATGTATATCTCTTTTGAAATTATGAGTTAAATTACAGAGACAGGTTTATTTTTCAGGAAACAGAGTGATTTCCATGTTTTCATTCTCTTAAATTAACTTTTTATAGTTTTATAAGAATTTCAGCTCTTTGTCTAAAATTGTTTTCTTTATGTGTAAGTCACTCTATCTGACTATGTACTTAAAAATTTTAGACTTATAGGATATGGACTTCCTGGAATTCTTATGGTTTTTGCCAACCATATTTTGGAATACTTTTTTCTTCTGAAATCCCAATGCATCTTTTGTAAGGGTGCATTAGCTGTATCAGAAGTCAGAGTAAACCTATAATATGGACAAAAGATTAAAATATCAACTAACTGAAAATTAGGAATGAATATACTGTGCTTTTTAGGTACTTAGGAACTGTATTAGTTTGCTATAACAAATTACCACAGACTGGTGGTTTACAACAGCAGAAATTTATTTTTCTCACAGTTCTGGAGGCCGGAAATCAGAAATCAAAGTGGTAGCAGGACTGTGCTCCCTCCTAAGACTCTGGAAAATTGACTTGGGCATAAATAGATACATGTTCCTTAATACATTTGTCTTATCTACACAGTGACACAGATGTCCAAAAACATAGGTTGTGTGTATTAAAAATGCTGTTGTGGTGACTTACTTTCTTAATTTAATGAATATACATATTTTCAGGTCAACTTGAGAGTTATATTTAGGATTTCCAGTTCTGTTGTTGAAGATCCTTCTCCAATTTTTACTTAACACAGTAATTTGCTTATATGGTTGATTCTGAAAAGTATGCTGAATATGTTTGCATAGTATTAGGAATTAATTTTGTGTCATACTTTTTATCATAAGTCTATAACTATTAAAATGATACACCAATAATATTTAATATTTATGGAGCATGCACTATGTGTCAGATATTTTTTAAGTGCTTTAAATTAATTATATTATTTAATTTTTATACCAACTCTATGTGGTAGATATTACTATCCTGTCCATTTATAGATGAAAGTAAGAGAGAAGGAAGTAATTACCAAAAGTCAACTGTCTTGCAAAAGGTAGAGTTGTAATTTGACTTCAAGTGAGGGCAAATCTAGAGCCCCTGCAATTTTACATCATGTGTCAAATTTGGCCATTTTTTTGTTTGTTTGGTTGGTTTTTTTTGCGGTGTGTGGGCCTCTCACTGTTGTGGCCTCTCCCGTTGCGGAGCACAGGCTCCGGACGCGCAGGCTCAGCGGCCATGGCTCACGGGCCCAGCCGCTCCGCGGCATGTGGGATCTTCCAGGACCGGGGCACGAACCCATGTTCCATGCATTGGCAGGCGGACTCTCAACCACTGCGCCACCAGGGAAGCCCCTGGCCATGTGGTTTTACAAGAGAAAAAAATCCTTAGTTCACATTACATTCATCTGTTAGATCAGGCATTGACAAGTTATGGCCCTCAAACCAAATTCTACATATCACTGTTTTTGTAAATAACAGCAAAACCCATTTGTTTGTATATCATCTAGAGCTGCTTTCTTGCTAAGACATTGTGGCCAGCAGCACCTAAAATATTTACTAAATAGCCCTTTTTAGAAAAAGTTTACTGACCACTGGTCTAGATTATCATTATTATAATATAGTACACTTGACTTTCATATTATGAAACATTTTTCAAATCAGTCAAAAGTAGTAAATATTTACAACATGTTATCATTGATGCTTCATTATATTTTCAGATATTGTAGACTCATACTGTTATAAAATCTCTTAACTCAAGATTCATGATAGTGAAATTGAATTTGTAACAAAAAAGTCCCAGCAAACCAAAGTCCAGGAACATAGGGCTTCACAGTGGAATTCTACCAAACATAAAGAAGAGCTTATTAAAGATTAATACACATAATCTGTTACTTTTCTATACACTAATAATGCACTATCAGAAAGGGAAAACAAGAAAACAACTGTTTAAAATTGCATCAAAAAGAATAAAATACCTAGGAATAATCTTAACCAAAGAGGTAAAATACCTATAGTCTGAAAACTATAAAACGTTGAAGAAGGAATTTGGAAATAATACAAAGAAATAGAAATATATCTCATGTTCCTGGAATGGAAAAATGAAGATTGTTAAAAGGTCCATACTACTCAAAGCTTCAGATTTAATGCAATTCCATGCAAAATACCCAGGAGATTTTTCACAGAACTAGAAGAATAATCCTAAAATTTATATGGAACCTCAAAAGACCCTAAATTTCCAAAGCAATCTTGAGATAAAGAACAAAGCTTGAAGTATCACACTCCCTGGCCTCAGACTATACTACAAAGCTACAGTAATGAAAACAGCATGGTGCTGGCAAAAAAAAAAAGACACATAGATCAATGGAACAGAGTAGAGAGCCCAGAAATAAACCCACACACCTATGGTAAATTAATCTACAACAAAGGAGGAAAGAATATACAATGGAGAAAAGGCAGTCTCTTCAATAAGTTATGCTGAGAAAACTGAATAGCTACATGTAAAAGAATGAGATTAGTACATTTCCTCACACCATATACAAAAATAAACACAAAGATGGATTAAAGACCTAAATGTAAGACCTGAATACATAAAACTGCTAGTGGAAAACACTCTTTGACATAAATTGTAGAAATATTTTTTGGATCTCTCTTCTATAGCAAAAGAAATAAAAGCAAGTATAAACAAATGGAACTTAATTAAAAGATTTTGCACATCAAAGGTAACCATTGACAAAACAAAAAGACAACCTACTGAATGGGAGAAAATATTTGTAAATGATATGACCAATACCCTCATTCAAAATATATAAATAGCTCATACAATTCAATGTCAAAAAAACAAACAACCTGATTAAAAAATGGGCAGAAGAACTGAATAGACATTTTTCCAAGAGAAGACATACAGATAGGCAACAGGCACATGAAAAGATGCACAACATCGCTAATCATCAGAAAAATGCAAATCAAAATCACAATGAGATATCGTGTCATACCTGTCAGCATGGATATCATCAAAATGATCCCAAATAACAAATGTTGATAAGGATGTGGAGAAAAGGGTACCGTTGTACACTGTTGGTAGGAATGTCAATTCCCAGCCAGTATGGAGGATCCTCAAAAAATTAAAAACAGAACTACCATATGATTCAGCAATTCTACACCTGGGTATATACCCAAAGAAAACAAAAACACAATTTGGAAAGATATATGCACCCCAATGTTTATAGAAACATTATTTACAATAGCCAAGATGTGAAAGCAACCAAGCATCCATCAACAGCAGGATGCATAAAAAAGAAATGGTATATACATACAATGGAATACTAATCAGTCATTAAAAATAATGAAATTCTGCTGCTTTCAACAGCATGAATGGGTCTAAAGAATATTATGTTTAATGAAATAAGTATGACAAAGAAAGACAAATAATCTATGTTATCACTTTTATGTGGAACTTAAAAATAAAACAAATGAATATATATAACAAAATAGAATATTGAGAACAAATTAGTGGTTACCAGTGGGGAGAGTGAAGGGGAGAAAGGCATGATAGGGGTATGGGATTGAGAGATACAGACTACTCTGTATAAAATAGATAAGTAGCAAGCATATATTGTACAGCACAGGGAAATATAGCTATTGTTTTGTAGAACTTTAAATGGAGTATAATCTATAAAAATATTGAATCAGTATGTTGTATACCTGAAACTAACATACTATTGTAAATCAACTATACGTCAACAAAAATTTATTACAATATTTACTGAAATATTTAATATTATATAATTTATTACATATTTATGCTCTAATTAAAGATCTGTAATGAGGAAATATTTTATTTATAATTAATTATTTTTTGAATTATGTAGGAAACAACTTTAATGTATGATAAAGTATTAATAATAATTTATATCACAGAATTCTGTGCCTGGTACCCCAAGGAAATCAATCCAATGATTTTCTCAACATAGCTACTCTGATTTTCCCTTTCAAATTAGTGAGGTGTCAGATAATTTCTTTCACCTTCCCAAATTCCAGAGTCATCAAGTCTTTGTCTGTTCTGTGTTGGCCAGGACTTTGCAGTGTATCTTCTTTCCAAACTCTTGAATTTCCACATTATTTCTTATATATTTTAATATTTTCTTTTGTAGTCTTCTTTTTAAAATTTTTCCTGATAAAGTTAATATGTTATATTTCTACATAAATTTTTAAATGTTTTCTCGTTATAAAAAATTGAAATTAAAAAGCAAATTATTGTGATAAAGTATTTATTTGAGTATTTAATACAAAATGAACTGATGTATAATATATGAAATATTTTATTATTTCATTCTTACCATCCAAAACCAGTATATTACTTTCAAATCTCTCTCACTATACATACATATATATAACATATGATATATAATATAAATTTAATAAAATGGTTAGAACCAATGTATATATATCATATAATATATAATATATATATAATATATAATATATATACACACACCTGCACACACACATGCACACAGACAACCAGATAGAAAACAGAAAGAGAAATTGCTTCCTTTTCCCAGTATTAGTACTCTTTACCTCCTCATATATTATTACACTGCCGCTAGAAAATATCAATTAGCAAAAGGGGCTAAACAATAGTCTTTCTCCTTAGACTCAAAACAAAAGTAGAATTTTTTAAAGTATAAACAGTAAAGTTGAAGACATAGAAACTATCCAACATGAAGATGGATGTTAAAAAAGAATCAAGGAGGGCTTCCCTGGTGGTGCAGTGGTTGAGGGTCCGCCTGGCGATGCTAGGGGATGCGGGTTCGTGCCCCGGTCCGGGAGGATCCCACGTGCCATGGAGCGGCTGGGCCCGTGGGCCATGGCCGCTGGGCCTGTGCGTCTGGAGCCTGTGCTCCGCGGAGGGAGGGGCCGCGGCAGTGAGAGGCCCGCGTACCGCAAAAAAAAAAAAAAAAGAATCAAGGAAAAGGATGGATGAAAAGAGCATCAGTGAATCATGGTATAACTTCAAAGAGCCTTACATATGTGTAATTGAAGTCCTTAAAGGAGGGATGGAGTGTCAGAAAAACTACTTGAAAAAATTATGGCAAAAATAATTCCAAATTAGATGAAAACTATAAATGCACAGATTCAAGAAACTCATCAAAATCATTGCAAGAACCATGAAGAAAACTGCATCAAGACACATAATAGTCAAACTGCTCTAAAACCCTGATAAAAACCGTTAAAAGCAGCCAGAGTAGAAAGACACATTATATAAATGGGAACAAAGATGAGAATGACAGTAGAAGTCTTCTTTAATGTAATGAATGTAATAAGGGAGTGGGGCAAAATGTTGAAAGGAAACACCCACCAGTACAGAATTCTATACTCAGTGAAAGTATCTTTTAATAACAAAGGCAAGGTGAAGACTTAGGAGCTAGAAAGTGAAAAGAATATATCTCCAGCAGACTATCACTACAAGGAATGTTGAAGGAAATCCTACAGGCAGAAGAAAGTGATATCAGGTAGAAATATGGGTCAAACAAAAGAATGAAGAACATTAAAGTTTTATTGAAACACACACACAGTATACAAGCAGCAAAGAGAATGAAAAAGCATCCACCAAAGATGACATTTCAACAAATTCCTTATTGAAGGAATAGTAATAGAAAGTTCTAATAAAGGCACATCATGGGAGAAATGATGACCTAGAATATGTGCAGAGAGAGGGGAGCTGTGGTCACGAGCAGCCCTGTGTATCTGGAAGAACACAAGAGAGGTGCAAGTGTCCAAAAGAACTGGTTGATTTTAAGACTTGGAAAGGTATTTAGAACTCAAAATAGTTGTTCCTAGAAAGTTCTGTGTATGAAACAGGAAATTCCTCTATCAATTCACAGAAGTAATGTCACAGAAGAGCCATAACTTACCAACATAATTAGAGAGGAGGTTATTTTTACTCACATATAGAAAAGTATGGAAGTAGGCCTTTCAGAAAGGTCCAGCATGTTATTAAAGACTCTGAATCCTATCCTTTCACTAGAATACTTATTGTTCGACTTATTTTTCCCCTGTGGCCTCATGGTGGCAATGCAGCTCCAGGAACGACATTCCTAGTTCAGGCGGAAAGAAAGAATGATGAAAAAGGTGACTGGTTTATTTTAATCATGGAGAAAAAGCTTCTACAGAGACTTCTTCCTACATCACATGGCAAGAATGTATATGTGGCTACTTCTAGCTGAAAGGGAGGCTTGAAAATATTTCAGTCGTCTAGAATCCTTATAAGAGAAAGGCAAAGGAGAATGGTGTTTAGAATGACTCCATGTGACTTTATAAGAGCCCATATCATAAAACAATAACCCTGAAACAAAGAAGCCAAAAATATAAGAAGGCTAGAGAGGAAATTAATCATTCAAATGGAACAGAGTATTCACTAAAAAAAATTACTTCACAATATTCTAATGGGCATTCCACAGTCTTGCAATAAATTGCAAAATATATCAAAAATTTTATAAATTTTTATTTTGTAAAATAATAACAATAAACTTTTTAAAAGTTTTTTAAATCCACAAAATTATCATTTTCTGCAGAAAGCAGTATGTGGGAAATCATCATTTTCTGTAAGAAGCAACCTGTAAGGACATACTAAAGAGTAAAATTAGGAATGGTTTTTAGTCTAATAGCTCCAGATCTCTGTTATTTGAGAAAAAGTAATCCCTCTCTCTCTCTCTTTCTCCCTCTCTATCTCTCTCTCTCTCTCTCTCTCTCTCTCTCTCTCTCTCTCTCTCTCTCTCTCTCTCTCTCACACACACACACACACACACACACACACATAGAGTCACTCAAGGCCACAAAACAAAAATATTTCACTAAGAATGAGGGATATTTTTCACTACTACAGATCTATGTCTTCCATTCCTCACATGAAACAACTGCCAATTGCTGGTCTGGTAGGAACAGTCTTATTCAAAAATTATTAATAAACCAAAAAGAACTATTCAAAAATTATTAATAAACCAAGTGGAACCAGCACAGAATCAAGTAAATGATAGTGCATGATTTTAAAAGAAAAGATAAAGGAATAATGCAATCAAATTGATGGTGAAGAGCACTTCACAAGAATAGAGCAGTAAAGCAATTAAAAGTCAAGATACAAAATATACTGCTTTAAAATTGAGGGATTTCAATATAGAATTCAAGGCTTGGACATAAAAATTCAGGGAAGATATAATGGGTGAATAGATGAGACAAAATATTAGCTGATAGAACTCAGAAAAGAAATTAAAGAGAAAAAAATCAGCACAGAAACAGCAAACTTTTTAGAGATATTAAAAAAAATGTAGAATGGGTGTTGAAAAGGGAACAAAAATGAAATATAAAATAACTTGTGAAAAAGAATATGGAAAAAATAACAGCTATAGAGGACAAATAAGGGAGAATATATACTTACAGTGAATACCCTTTAAGAGGAAAATAAAATAAAAGCATTTGAAAAAATGTTTCAAGCACACGTTTGAGGGTTAATCAATATACTGAAAGAGTTCATATTGTACTGTAAGATAGATGGATCTGTTAGCATTGAGACAGGTCTTAAGAATTTTCTGAGGTTTAGAGATGATCAAAAATTCCTTGAAGTATTCAAGCAGGAAGACTAAAGCATCCATAAACAGTGCTATATTCCACTACTGCACCCTGAGACAGCCTCATTGTGCATGGGCAATTGCCCTTTCTGATTGATTGGTGCCTGTGCCATTTCAATTACCCAATACTTGAATATCACCTCTGTGCATAAAGAGGGAAGAACACTAAGAGTAGAATTCTCTAAAGCAATATCAGATGCTTCAAAACAATAGAGCAATACAATCAAAGTTTAAAGGGAATTTAGAAGAGAAAACATAATAATCTAAGAAAAATGGAAGGGAGGGATAAATGATTAAGTCAGGAAATAATGAATAGGAAAATAGAAAGACAGTAACACTCTCAGATAAATTCAAGAATTCGGTCTTTGAATTTTCTAACACATAGACAGAATTCATGTAAGAAGAAAAAGAGAAGAACTACAAATTTTTAAACTAATAAATGAAATTTGGGGAACAACAAAATTCAGTGAAAATTTAAAAACAATCCTCAGAGATATCTTTGCATAATGCTGTATAAAAACATTTAATAATAATTGGGGGTTCATGAGGTGATATATACTAAAAATATTGACCAAAGAAGAGTAGAAAAACCTAAGTGGATTTTTTAGTTATAGAAGAAACAGAAAAATTTTTTTCAAGTTTCCTTTCTTTGAAAGCATGAATTCTACAATTTCACATTTAACTTCTATCAAAACTAAAAGTAACTCATTACTCCAGTGCTATTTCAAATATGCCAGATCATAGAGAAGAAAAAGTACAATAAAAAGTCTTTGAAATTCATTACAAGTCTCCATCAAAATGTTGACCACAGAATTGGGATACTATTTCATGGTCACCAAAAACTGCAGACCAGTCTCCCTTCCCCATATTTGAGGATCACAGTGATGATTCAGTAGGAATAACTGTCAATAAAATTTGCAATAGTAATAAAGAGGGGAAAATTATGACCACCCATCCATTTAGGCTGAAACAGTCTTAGATAAAATCATCATCTATTTTTGTTAAATAAATCAGATTGATGTTAAACTCACTTTTCTCTCACAACCTACAGTTCAATCTGTCCACAAATCCTGTCAGCTGTCAAAATATAACTAGACTTGAACATTTCTTATCACATATGCTGCTTTTACCATAGTCCAATCTATATAACATCTTTCCTGTTTATTGCAAGAGGCTCCTACTTACTGGTTTCCTTATTTCAAATCATGTGCTCCTGGGGTCTACTGTCAAAACTGCAGCCAGGGTTTCCCTGGTGGGGCAGTGGTTGAGAGTCCACCTGCTGATGCAGGGGACACGGGTTTGTGCCCCGGTCTGGGAAGATCCCACATGTTGCGGAGCAGCTGGGCCCGTGAGCCATGGCTGCTTGACCCTGCGCGTCCGGAGCCTGTGCTCCGCAACGGCAGAGGCCAGGCCTGCATACCGCAAAAAACCCCAAAGAAACAAAGTTGTACTTATGGTAGCAATTATTGTTAATTGTATTTTCAAATATATTAAAGTATATTTTACCTAAATTCAAGGGATAATGCAATGCATGATCGGGTTTTTTTTTGTTCACAAACAGGTTAATTCTATTTGTTAAAACTCATATTACCCAACATTTAATGTATTGCTCCATTTTACTGAGAAGTTTTGATTAAAAAATAATTCTAAAAATGTATTTTAAGGTCTTAATTTCACTAAGTCTTCCCACTCTCTAATAGAACCTGATCAAGAGAATTAAATTATACCTTCAAGTTGTAGTGATGTAAATCCAGCTTCAAAAGAATCTAACTGATTCCGACTCTACCATTCAACTCAATTAGAGTGTGTTTAGTAACTGTAAGATATTGGGCAGTTTACTAAACTGGAAAAGACAAGAGTAGTTATTGCTGTGTAGAAATGAAACTTGCTTTGACTGATTCTATTACCTATTCAGGACATGTTATCCAAACTTGCAACCAAAGTAATTAAATACAAGGTAATACACTATTGAACAAAAAGTCTCTGATTTGACGATGGGAATAATAAGTTGCATGACAAAAAGCTTGTGCCTGACAATAGATTTACAGTGTATAAATCAGGAAAATTGAGACTGTCATGGTAGCTACAATGACTTCTGACACTAAGTTGCAGGAGTTAGTGAAGATTTCCCAGGTTAAGGATACGCTCTTTAATAAGACTGCCCTCCCTTCAGAAACCAGCTGCTAGCCTAGGGGATCCCAGGCTATCTGTACTTCTGAGCAATTGGCTACAAATCCTGGGCTTCTTACTAACCATTCAGGTACGATAATTCACTCAACGTGCTATACTTATGATTAAAATTTTATTATAGCAATAAGGATACAAATCTGAGCCGGTGAAAAGAAGAGATACATATGGTGATGTCTAGGAGAACTCAAACTTGAAGGTCCTGTGTCCTTTCTCTTTGGAGTCAGGAGGTGTCATCCTCCCAGAAGGATGCACAGAATATTGTTAACCAGGAAAGCTGCCTCAAGCTTCAGGTTCATTACATAAAAATGATTGATTGAATCATTGGCCACATGACTTGAGCTCAAATTCCAGCCCCCATCCCCTACCCAGAGGTCAGGCTTATATCATCTGTCTCAAAGTTCCACACTTCTAATCACATGGCTGTACTTTCTGACGGCCAACCCACATCCTGAGTCATCTTGTTTGCATAAGCTATCTAGGGACCCACCCCTTCATTATCATAAACTCATCTAATCTGATGGCCTCATCATGAATAACAGAGACACTTCTATTACACAGGACATTACCAGGTTTTAGGGTTTCCCTGCTAGGAAGTAAGGACAAAAGTCAACAAAGTTCCTGATTATCCAAAGCTACAGAGCAAATCCAGGCCTGTTCTCATTTTGGCAATGAATAGGTCTGGCTACATGCTCATCTAATTTTAAAAATGATATAGAGATGTACTTTGTTCCTACGTCATGTCAAATTCTTGTATCATTTTTACTTTTATAATACTAGTTATATTACATTTGACAGAAACATAAGTTGAGTTATATTAAAACTGTTCTTCCACAATATATATCAGCTTTCAAAAATTCCAGGTAAAACAGTGTAATTACTTCCAAGAAACAAAACTTTTGGGCTGGCCAAAAATTTCGTTCGGGTTTTTTCTGTACGATATTACAAAAAACCCAAACGAAATTTTTGGCCAACACAATAACTTTAATAATTTAAAAACTGTCCCTAGGGTCATTGATTCTCCAAAGATTTCTGATTTTTTGTCTTCTTTTTAATTATACGTTTCTCCAAAAGATGTTGTTCAAAATTTTTGATAGACTTGTGACATTTATGTTTGTACCCTTTCTTTAAAGAAAACTTTGCAGAGAACCAGTGACATTCTTGATGAAACTATTGATACGAAAGGGTGAAAAATATAAAACAAATCACAAAAATAGAAAAAAATACTAACTTTTACTTACAGAAAAGAAATGTACCTTTTGGAGGGAATGGAAAAAATGTTTTTGGAAGAAAGCAATATTAAGAAAACAGAAACCTCTAAATTATATGACATGCTCCATAAATCATTCTAGTTTATTTTTTGTCTATTTTAAAAAAGAGAAACATTATTAAAAATAAAGTGCCTTTGTGATGTGGAAATATTCAATCAAAACTTGGGCTTTGAAGCAATGTAGACACTTGTACTGATTTCAGAATTTCTATCTTAAATTTTATTTCAAATTGCATATGTAACAGTTATAAAAATTATTTCAGAAATAAATGTTTACTGCCTGTGAAGTGTTGCGGAATATGTATATATGTATACACATACATATATATGTATATAGAGAGACAGAGACAGAGAGACAGACAGAGAGAAATTGATTTATACTAAGGAATTGGCTCATGTCTTTATGGAGACTGGTGAATCCAAAATCTGCAGTGTGGGGCAGCAGGCTGGAGACTCAGGAGAGCTGATGGTGCAGATAAAGTCCAAAAGAAATCTCTTGTGACTTCTCTCTTACTCCCTATTGCTCGGGGAAGCCAGTCTTCTATTCCATTTAGGCCTTCAACTGATTTAAGGAGGCCCAACCACATTATGGAGGACAATCTACTTACTCAAAGGTCACTATTTAAATGTTAACCTCATCCAAAAACACATTCTAAGTTGACACATAAAATCAACCATCACACCCTAAGACTACTGAATGACAGTTATCAGAATAGATATCTTAACACAAATATTAACATGTAGTTTCTAAATAGTTTTCCGCTATGTATATTTCAATAACTAAGACTGCATAGCAGATACATTGCTGTGTATGTGTGTGTATGTTTATTTGTGTGTATGTGTGTGATTGTAGATTAACAGTAAATTCTCTGAGTGAAACAGTGAAGAACTACTGTCGGTTTTATTTTTATAATGAATAAAAATTTATAATTAATTATATTTTCTAATTTGTGTACATATAAAGTAAAAAATAAATGCAATATTTCTTTAGGAATTGATTTAATAGAAAAAATATTTTATTCTGTATATTATATTATTTCAGTTTACCGACTACTTCTAGACATAATATTTCATTTGATTATCAGCTGCAATTCCAATGCCACATAATCAAGAAAAGTGTGATATGGCCAAGGAAGGCCTATATCTGAAACCTGAAGTCCTAGAGTTCTGCCTGGGTTCACTTTTTTTGTCTGGGTAAAAGTTTGCGTGGAATCATATAATCTCTCTAAACTTCAGGTTTCAAATATGTAAGCCCAGAAATAATAATGACAGGTAACCCACAGCATGGGACAATCAAATACATTCATGCATGTTAAACCATTTTGTAAACTGTGAACATGTATCAGCTAATATGGGCCATATTTATTACCTAAATTCATATAACTAACAAAGAGTGAAGCTAAAGGAGGGACCCAGTTGGCCTGATGTTTAATCCAGTGCCCTTTCCCTAATACCACAGTTTCTGCAGATAGAATATGTCATTTTTCAGATATGATACCAAATAGATTAATTGAGTTTTAAGAATCAGTAGAATATCACTAGCAGCAGTAGTGGTGGAAGTTGTGATGGGGGGAGTGGGAAACTCCAAAGTACAGAGTGAGAGATGTTACACGTGGTAAGTGGGCTCAACCAAAATTCATTTAGAAAACAGCACAGAATGCATGCATCCATCTGATTTGAAAATCACACCTGGGACATTACTTCCTGGGATGTATGTGTGTTGGGGATGGGAGATAGGGCAGAATTATCATTCATTTAAAAAGTTGAGAAAACCTGGGTTAGAGGTAAGAGTCAAATATCTTGGACACTCTGTAGACCAGGATTCTGCGGTAGAGGTAATTTGGGAATCTGTTCATGAAAAGGATAAAAGTATGCACACTATTATATTAAACAGAATATGTATATGTAGATGAAAAACATTCTGTAAAAGATTGTAATGTGGTATTTCATCAATAAAATAATAATTCCAGAAACTTCAGATTATGGATAATTTCTTCGTGAAAACTAAATTTGGAAGGAAAGATGTGGTTCTTCTCTTAGTTTTAAAAACGTCAAGAGCAGTGTGTCATACCTGGGACCTTTAAAACCCAAGTCATTTATAACCAGAACAACACACAGTAGTAAAATTGGAGGTGTGGGAGCCAAATTAGTAGATTAAAAAAATAATCCATTTAGTAACTGTATTCTTTACACTCTTAGGATAATCGTATTTGCCTTAGCCTTAATTTAAGCATTAAAGAAGATACTGTATTTAAAATGTTTTAAAGTAGTGAATAACACACTCGATAAATGTCGCCTATTGTTATTACTATTATATTTAAACTTATAATGGGAGTGCTGTGGTAGAGTCAGTTAATTTTCATTTATGCCTCAGAGTCATCATCTAATTAAGGAGTTGAGTTAATTAACTAATTGGAATCTCCTCTAACTCTTGAAGTTATTGCTCTTCCACCATTTCTGAAACTACTGTTGGGAAACATTAGAAAAAGAATAGCTTTCCAATAACAGCCAGTTAGAAACAAGTAATAAATCTATACTGAAAAGAATAGATATAAGATATTCCAGAGTCCCTATGTTTAGGTCTAATTACAGCTTTCAAAAACTACACAGGTATCGAGTAAATTTAAGAAGGCATTGAGCAGTATTTTCATTTTGTTGGGAAGCTTAAAAATGAACAATACAGAAGTAATGTTTATAATTTATAGAGTGTGTTGTCTTTACCAAACTTTTTTTTACAGAGAAATTTGAAACATAAATGTTTTTGTTAAAAATGGGCTAACGATATGTTTTTATCTGGTAAAGTATAGAATGTAGGAGGTGAAAAATTAGGAACAAATGAAAGGAGGCAGAGAAAGAATCTCTTGTTATTCTTTCATTTCCTCCTTTTTTGATACCATTTTATCTTGCTTGGTTATAATATTTTTTGTTTTATATATGTATAAATTAATATAAACTAAAACATATTCTTATTTATGCATGTATATATATATATACACACACATACATATATACGTACATATACATCTTTACTTATTGTCTAGAGTTTAGCTAAGCTGTTCCATGGTATTGTTGCCTTGACAACCATTTGGTTTGGCCAAACAGCAGCAAGGGCCTTAAACTGACACTAGCCCCTTACGCAACCCCATGCCCTGGGAAACAGCTTGCAGAGTCACAAGCAAATTTAAATTCCTGTTACGAGTTTCCCAACAGCCCTTGGGATCAAAAGTCACACTTACTTCTTAGGGCCTTCCCCTTGTGTGCCTCTAAGATGAGACCCCAGTGGAGCTTACTAAAACCATGCTCTTTTTTGTTTGACTTGACCAATTGTGCCTTGGCCTGGGAACTCCAAAGTGCTCCACCCACAGACCCTAATGAAGGACCCCAGGTCCTGTCGCTCTCTCTGCCTGCACTCTGGCTTCACCTCCCTGAGGGGTCCCTCGAGGTGTTCCATGTACTTCCCCCAAGACCTGTGACTAATAAACTTCTCCATCTCAATCCCTCTTGTGGTCTTTTGTTGAACCACAGCTCACCATCTGGCACCCTCTGCTCCACTTAACAAATGTTAATTTCACAAAGTCATAAGTCTTATTCAAACATATATAACAGGTGAAAAGCATAAATGTAAATAAGTTCCTTTCATTTTGTAACTTACACGTTATGGTAACCCATTTGTCTTGTTGATCTTTTCAGCATTTATTTCCTTCATAGAGCAACACACTGATTTCCCTCAGATATTTGCAAAAAGTGAAACGTGTTGCTTCTGAAGGCAGGTGTATACTCAACAGTGGACAGAGAGCACCCCTGCATGTCAACAGAAAGGATCTCTGAAAGTTAGAAGGATGAATAGAGTGGGTAGCACAGGTGAGCTACCAACACCATTGAGTTTTCAGCCCGCGTCTGGCATGCTGAGAAAGAGGTAATGTGGATTTAGAGCAATTGCATACTTACCATTCGAGATTGTTAAGAGATTGAGTATCTCATATATCGACTTGTTCAAGTTCTGTAAGCCCCTGAATAGTGCTTTTAAGTAGAGCAATTAATATTTTTCTTCATTAACTTTAATTATGCTTAGAAGCCTAGAAATCTTGGGGCAATTTCAAAAAATAAGCATGCTTACTCTGTGGATTTTCCCAAGTTTTCACAAATCGGCAACACTAAAAACATCAGTATGGGCCTCATTAAGAAGAAAAGAAAAGGAAACCATAGAAATCTAGATAAAGTATGTTAGTTTAAGGTTATAATCAAGTATTGGAAAAGTGAAACAAAGAAAGTATAATAACTGATTTCATATCTTTCTACTATTCTTAATATATAATTCTATGTAATGAGATATATTAAGTACAGAGATTTTCTAAAAAAAAAAATTAGTATCTTGAAGGAAATGTTTAAGAGGCAATCAACAGATGTACACAGAGCACAAGTTAGTATTAGAAGTGCATTTTCACTATGATAATGGCAACAAATGCAACACTTTGCTCTTATTAAGAACTATAACATTAACATTCAAATCACTGTATCAAGATTTTGACCAATTGGTGCATTTAAATATTACTAATATGCTTAAATAATTTTCTTATCCAGCTTTATTATTTTATACTGAATCTGAAGTAAACAATTACAAAGTGATATAGAAAATGTCTATTTTTAATTAGCATCATTTTTCTATAACTCATGTTTGATATCAGCATACATGTGTTATAACAATCAACTTTTCTTTAATATTTACATAATTCAGGAGCTAAAGTATTTCATTTATATAATAAAAATACATTGAATTTTCTACTAATTGCCTAAGGTTTTCACATTTAGCCAATTGCATCTGCACTGATCACAGTGTTTTACAAAGGAAAATGATTACCTTTTGAAAGAAAAGGAAAGCTATTTCTTTCCCCCTTGCACTAAAAAAAAATTGACAATATATAAAAATATTTTAATAAATCTACATTAAAAGAAATACCAGTAAAGAAGAGAAAAAAGAAATTCATAAAAGAGGGAAAAATATAGTGAAATGTTTTTTGGTACAAATTCATTACATATAATAAAATCTTAATATCTTAAACTTAAAATAATGCTTTCATTTAAAACCAACAGCAGAACTTTTCAGTTTTAACTTGAAAAATACAGAATGTGTTGCCTGTCATTATTATATTACTTAATATTATTTAATATAATTTTAAAATTATATTTAAATATATTGTATTAAATATATTATTTAATATAATATATCAATTTCATATATTAAATATATTATATTAAACATATTTAATATAATTACTTAATAGTTTCAAAAGTTCATTATATAGGCAAGTATTCAATGCCTTTTAGATTTTAAGAAAATCTTAACTTTCCTGTATAATAATATTTACTATTCTCCCTTCGTGTTTTTATGATATAGTAAAATTAAAATGTAGACTTATAGTGGTAGAAAAAAACTGGTAATTTCTTTCCTAATATCACTGCTTTTCTTTTAAGAAATTTTGGTTAAAGTGGCTTTTCCACTGAATTGACTGATGCTATCATTATTTGCAGTGAATGAACTTGATATTTTGACATTGCTTATGAGCATTAGCTCTAGAACTAGACCTTGCACATCATAGGGTCACAAGGTGAACAATTTGATTGAAGTATATTTGAAATAAAAATGTTAGAATTATCTAATTCTCCTCTCCTGCCTCATTTTAATAATTCTTTGTAGGTTTGGACCAGACCCCATGATAATAGCCTCTCTCTTCCAAAGGCTTTGTTAATAAGTTTTTGAAGTTCAGTCATTAATGCTAGAACCATACTTTAGCTATATGCAGAAGTTCTGTATAATTATATCAGTGTAATGCTGCTGTTCAAAGTGTCTTATCTAAAAAGAATAGAGAAGGTGGTAACATCTCCTTCACAACAAGTACTCATAATATTAACTCCAATTGTTGTTTGTCAGTAAATTTTCATAAAATTAGTATACTGTTTTCCACGGTGTTTGTTTAATGCATAATCCATCCTTTTGTCTTCTTAAATCATTATTTAAATAATCTCTTCAGACATTGTTAAAAAATGGTAAATTAATGACCCATTTTACCTTTACAAGATTTGTACTAAATTATTACTAGGTTAACATGGGTGATGTTGGAACTTTACCTGTTATGTAGATAACCCATCTGAGTGGAAGTAAGTCAATGAGCTCAGAAAATTTTAAATGTAACATGAAGTATCATTGTTTTGCTCACTCAAGCAGTCCCAAAAGAGACATATTATTTGAATGTGAAGGTCTCAGTTTCCTTTATTTCATACAGAACTTTAAAGAACTGTACACTGACACACAAAAAATCCTGCCACTGCTAATATAATGAGTATCATTTTCTTTTACCATTCAAGAAATTGATATATATATATATATATAGTTACACAGAAATGTGACACATTCTAAACTTCTTTATGCATGATCTATCTACCTATCTATCTATCTATATATCATGTATCTATCTATCTATATAATATGCCTTGTCAAAGCCCTTCAGCTGAAAATCAACAGGAACATAATAGTGGTCAATTGATATGGGTGTATGGTTCATTGCAGTAAGAGAGAACCCTCACCATGGGTGATCATGGGCTCAGAGGATGTGAGAAAGAACTTACGGGCTTGGGACTTTGGTTTGATAATTTGGGGGAGGTCCAAGGAAGCAGAGATATGCTCTAGATCAGGGGCTTTCAGAAAATGGGGACAGATCTATGATTAGATTTCTTAATAAATCTTATCTATATGGAGGGCAAATTAGAGCCTGGATAAAACTGTAATTAGTAAACAAGTAGTAACCATTATTTTCACTGAGAAAAGGGGATATTTGGTATTCTGTAGTTTCCACAGTGATGACGTTTTTGTCTCATTTTACATTGTTGTATGATGTTTATGTTCTGTAAGATTGTTTATATCTAACTGGCGAAGAACATAGCCTAGCTATGAACATGTGATTAGTTTCTGATGTCAGGGATATCTTTATTTCTCTCTTAGCTTATTGCCATAAAATACATAGATAGCTAGTGATACATTAATATGAATGATAGAAAATAGATAGATGAATAGAAATACTCATTCTAAATCTCTCTGTGAATCTCCATCATTTATCTATCCATGTTAATGTACATGTATGTATGTATATGTGTATACAAAATATGCCTAATATTGCTAAAACTTTTGCATATTATGTCACTTAAACTATAATATATGTTTGTTATCTAGGAATCCATTCACATCCAGCAAATACTTATTAAATAATTACAATATTCTGAGTGCTAGAGGTACAGCAGTACAACCAGAGTTTCTTTTTTCATGGAGTTTATATTCTAGTTGGAGGAAGAAAGACAAAACCTACAAGAAAGTATTTAATGTCTCAGATAATAATAAGTTATATTGAGAAAAATAAAGGAGAATAAAGGACATTAAAAGTTTGGGAAGGAGGTAATATACTATTACATGTATGATGGTCAGGAAGTTTTCACTGCATTAATCCCAGGATCTTAAAATAGTAGGGAAACCCATCACATGGATTTTGGGGGAGAACATTCCAGGTAGCAGGAGGAGAAAATTCAAGTGTCCTGAGAGAGAAACATGTACTGCCCATCAAAGAGCATTGATTAAGCCATCAGGATCCAGGAAGGTGACTCAGGAGAGAAAAGTTGGTGATGAAGTCATTAGGGTAGTGGGCATGTCTGATTATGTCAGATTTTACATCAGTTTTAAAGATGGGTGTAGTATAATGGGTTTAGCTTTCAGAAAAATCACAGTGGCAACTGATAGAGAATAGAGCTTGAGATTTAGTTAAAGGTGAAAATGTTAAGAACTGTTAAGAGCAATTGCAACAATTTAGGGGAGAAATATTGTGGCACGGATCAGAGTGGAAACAATGGATACAGTAAAAACGTGATCTCATTTTGAATATCTTCCAAGGTAGAACATGTACTGGTGGCAGGTCCTAGCTCCAATAAACACCATAATGGAGTTCAGGAAAGATGGGAGATGGGATGAGATTAATAAATATGCAGTATGTATGTGTCCTAAGGTCTGAAGTGGGTCTCTTGTAGACAGCATATATACGGGTCTTGTTTTTGTATCCATTCAGCCACTCTATGTCTTTTGGTTGGAACCCATTTATATTTAAGGTAATTATTGATGTGTATGTCCCTATTACCATTTTCTTAATTGTTTTGGGTTTGTTTTTGAAGGTCTTTTCCTTCTCTTGTGTTTCTTGCCTAGAGAAGTTCCTTTAGCATTTGCTGTAAACCTGGTTTGGTGGTGCTGAATTCTCTTAACTTTTACTTGTCTGTAAATGTTTAATTTCTCTGTCAAATCTGAACGAGACCCTTGATAGGTAGAGTAATCTTGGTTATAGGTTTTTCCCTTTCATCACTTTAACTACGTCCTGCCATTTACTTCTGACTTGCAGAGTTTCTGCTGAAAGATCAGCTGTTAACTTTATGGAGATTCCCTTGTATGTTATTTGTTGTTTTTCCCTTGCTGCTTTTAATATTTTTTCTTTGCAGTTAATTTTTGATAGTTTGATTAATATGTGTCTTGGAATGTTTCTCCTTGGATTTATCATGTAAGTGATTCTCTGCACTTCCTGGACTTGATTGACTACTTCCTTTCCCACATTAGGGAAGTTTTCAACTATAGTCTCTTCAGATATTTTCTCAGACCCTTTCTTTTTCTCTTCTACTTCTGGGAACCCTATAATTCAAATGTTGGTGCATTTAATGTTGTCCCAGAGGTCTCTGAAAGTGTCCTCAATTCTTTTCATTCTTTTTTCTTTACTCTGCTCTGCAGTAGTTGTTACCACTATTTTATCTTCCAGGTCACTTATCCGTTCTTCTGCCTCAGTTATTCTGCTATTGATTCCTTCGAGAGAATTTTTAATTTCATTTATTGTGTTGTTCATCGTTGTTTGTTTGCTCCTTAGCTCTTCCAGCTCCTTGTTAAATGTTTCTTGTATTTTCTCCATTCTATTGCTAACATTTTGGGTCAACTTTACTATCATTACTCTGAATTCTTTTTCAGGTAGACCGCCTATTTCCTCTCCATTCGATTGGTCTGGTGGGTGTTTACCTTCCTCCTTCATCTGCTGCATATTTCTCTGTCTTCTCATTTTTTTTAACTTACTGTGTTTGGGATCCCCTTTTTGCAAGTGTCAGGTTCGTAGTTCCCATTGTTTTTGGTGTCTATGCCCAGTGGATGAGATTGGCTCAGTGGCTTGTATAGGCTTCTGGGTGGAGGGGACTGCAGATGGAAAAAGATATTCCCTTCAAATGGAAATCAAAAGAAAGCTGGAGTAGCAATTCTCATATCAGAAAAAATAGACTTAAAATAAAGACTATTACAAGAGACAAAGAAGGACACTACATAATGCTGAAGGGATCAATCCAAGAAGAAGTTATAACAATTGTAAATATTTATGCACCCAACATTGGAGCACCTCAATACATAAGGCAAATGTTAACAGCCATATAAGGGGAAATCAACAGGAACACAATAATAGTAGGGGACTTTAACACCCCACTTTCACCAATGGATAGATATCCAAAATGAAAATAAATAATTAAATACAAGCTTTAAATGACACATTAGACAAGATGGACTTAGCTATATTTATAGGACATTCCATCCAAAAAAAAAAAACAGAATACTCTTTCTTCTCAAGTGCTCATGGAACATTCTCCAGGATAGATCATATCTTGGGTTACAAATCAAGCCTTGGTAAATTTAAGAAAATAGAAATTGTACCAAGTATCTTTTCTGAACACAATGCTATGAGACTAGGTATAAATTACAGTAAAAAAAAAAAAAAAAAACCTGTAAAAAACACAAGCATATGAAGGCTAAAAATTATGCTATTAAATAATGCAGAGATCACTGAGGAAGTCAAAGAGGAGATCAAAAAACACCTAGAAACAAATGACAATGAAAACATAATGAACCAAAATCTATGGGATGCAGCAAAATCAGTTCCAAGAGGGAAATTTATAGCAATACAAGCCTACCTCAAGAAACAAGAAAAATCTCAAATAAGCAACCTAACCTTACACCTAAAGCAATTAGAGAAAGAAGAACAAAATATCCCTAAGTTAACAGGAGGAAAGAAATTATAAAGATCAGATCAGAAATAAATGAAAAAGAAATGAAGGGAACAATAACAAAGATCAATAAAACTAAAAGCTGGTCCTTGAGAAAATAAACAAAATTGATGAACCATTAGCCAGACTCATCAAGAAATAAAGAGATAAGACTCAAATCAACAAAATTAGAAGTGAAAAAGGACAAGTAACAACTGACACTGCAGAAATACAAAGGATCAGGAGAGATTACTACAAGAAACTGTATACCAAAACAAATCACAACCTGGAAGAAATGCACAAATTCTTAGAAAAGCACAACCTTCCACGACTCAACAAGGAAGAAGTAGAAAATATAAAGACACCAATCACAAGAAATGAAATTGAAACTGTGATTTTAAATCTTCAGGACAAGAAGCCTTCACAGGTGAATTCTATCAAACATTTAGAGAAGAGCTAACACCTACACTTCTCAAATTCTTCCAAAATATAGCAGAGGGAGGAATACTCACAAACGTATTCTACAAGGCCACCATCACCCTGATACCAAAACCAAACAAAGATGTCACAAAAAAACTACAGGCCAATATCACTGATGAACATAGATGCCAAAATCGTCAACAAAATACTAGCAAATAGAACCCAGAAGCACATTAAAAGGATCATACACCATGATAAAGTGGGGTTTATCCCAGGAATACAAGGATTTTTCAAAATACATAAATCAGTCAATGTGATACACCATATTAACAAACTGAAGGATAAAAACCATATGAGAATCTCAATAGATGCAGAAAAATCTTTTGACAAAATTCAACACTCATTTATGATAAAAACTCTCCAGAAAGTAGGCACAGAGGGAACCTACCTCAACATAATGTAGGTCATGTATGACAAACCCACAGACAACATCATTCTCAATGGTGAAAAACTGAAACCATTTCCACTAAGATCAGGAACAAGACAAGGTTGCTCACTCTCACCACTCTTATTCAACATAGTTTTGGAAGTTTTAGCCACAACAATCAGAGAAGAAAAAGAAATAAGAGGAATCCAAAGAGGAAAAGAAGAAGTATAACTGTCACTGTTTGCAGATGACATGATACTGTACACAGAGAATCCAAAATATGCTACCAGAAAATTACTAGAACTAATAAATGAATTTGGTAAAGTGGCAGGATACAAAATTAATGCACAGAAATCTCTTGCATTCTTATACACTAATGATGGAAAATCAGAAAGAGAAATTAATGAAACACTCTCATTTAACCATTGCAACAAAAAGAATAAAATACCTAGGAATAAACTTACCTAAGGAGAAAAAAGAACTGCATGCAGAAAACTGTAAGACAATGATGAAAGAAATTAAAGACAATACAAACAGATGGAGAGATATACCATGTTCTTGGATTGGAAGAATCAACATTGTGAAAATGACCAAACTACCCAAAGCAATCTACAGATTCAGTGTAATCCCTATCAAACTAGCACTGGCATTTGTCACAGAACTAGAACAAGAAATTTCACAGTTTGTCTGGAAACACAAAAGACCCCAAATAGACAAAGCAATCTTGAGAAAGAAAAATGAAGCTCAAGGAATCAGGCTCCCTGACTTCAGACTATACTACAAAGCACAGTAACCAAGACAGTATACTGGCTCCAAAATAGAAATATAGATCAATGGAACAGGATAGAAAGCCCAGTGATAACTACACTCACATATGGTCTCCTTATCTTTGATAAAGCAGGCAAAAATATACAATGGAGAAAAGACAGCCTCTTCAATAAGTGGTGCTGGGAAAACTGGACAGCTACATGTAAAAGAATGAAATTAGAACACTTTATAACACCATACAGAAAAATAAAATCAAAATAAATTAAACCTAAATGTAAGGCTAGACACTATAAAACTCTTAGAGGAAAACATAGGCAGAACACTCTGTGACAAAAACCACAGCAAGATCCTTTTTGACCCACCTCCTAGAGAAATGGAAATAAAAGCAAAAGTAAACAAATGGGACCTATTGAAACTTAAAAGCTTTTGCACAACAAAAGACCCATAAACAAGAGGAAAAGACACTCCTCAGAATGGGAGGAAATATTTACAAATGAAGCAACTGGCAAAGGATTAACCTCCAAAATTTACAAGCAGCTTATGCAACTCAATATCAAAAACCAAACAACCCAATCCAAAAATGGGCAGAAGATCTAAATAGACATTTTTCCAAAGAAAATATGCAGATTGCCAACAAACACATGAAAGGTTGCTCAACATCACTAATTATTAGAGAAATGCAAATCAAAACTACAATGAGGTATCACCTCACAGCAGTCAGAATGGCCATCATCAAAAAATCTACAAACAGAAAATGCTGGAGAAGATGTGGAGAAAAGGGGACCCTCTTGCACTATTGGTGGTAAATTGATACAGCCACTATGGAGAACAGTATGGAGGTTCCTTAGAAAACTAAAAATAGAACTACCATATGACCCAGCAATCCCACTGCTGGGAATATACCCTGAGAAAACCATAATTCAAAAAGAGTCATGTACCACAATATTCATTGCAGCTCTATTTACAATAGGCAGGACATGGAAGCAGCCTAAATGTCCATCGACAGATGAATGGATAAAGAATATGTGGCAGATGTATACAATGGAATATTACTCAGCCATAAAAAGGAACAAAATTGAGTTATTTATAGTGAGGTGGATGGACCTAGAGTCTGTCATACAGAGTGAAGTATGTCAGAAAGAGAAAAACAAATACCATATGCTAACACATATATATGGAATCTGAGAAAAAAAAATGGTTCTGATGCACCTAGGGGCAGGACTGGAATAAAGACGCAGATGTAGAGAATGGACTTTAGGACACAGGGAGCGGGAAGGGTAAGCTCGGACGAAGTGAGAGAGTGGCATTGACATATATACAATACCAAATTTAAAATAGATAGCTAGTGGGAAGCAGATGCATAGCCCCGGGAGATCAGCTCAGTGCTTTGTGACCACTTAGAGAGGTGGGATAGGGAGGGTGGGAGGGAGATGCAAGAGGGAGGGGATATGGTGATATATGTATACATATAGCTGATTAACTTTGTTATACGGCAGAAACTAACAGAACATTGTAAAGCAATTCTATTCCAATAAAGATGTCAAAAAATAAAGAAAGAAGGTATCAAAAAAAAAAAAAGAAATATACAAAAACACATAGAGATGCATTTCCAATGGATTTGGGGTTACCTAAGTTCTTTTGGGTTCTTGCATTCTTGAAATACTTAGGGAAAGAGAACAAGATTCAAGTGATTCTCATAGTCTCCAAGGTAGAGCTGGTGAAGTTGTGAGTGCTGGAAAGGAAGTGGGCTGACAGTTTCATCAGGCAAGGAGGTGTCAATAGGATGCAGCCTTGAAAATGTGGAGAGATAAAGGCAAGTATTTAGGTCAATATATATTCATATTAGTATTCTAATAGCAAAAAATAAAAACAACCCAAGTATATCATCAATTGTATTATATATTTTCATGTTGAAAAGCCCATATTCCCATGGTTATTTAATTATTATAAGAAGCCAAATGGAAAAAGAAGAAAGCAAACCACCTGCAATTTATATTTAATTTATTTGAAAACTAAATGTGTACCAGAAAAAGGAAGGAAGTTAACCAAATGTTAACAATGGTAATTGTTTTTAGGATATTATTATTTCACTTACTTAGTAATATATTTTCTCTATTTTCTTCCAAAGCAATATATTAACATTACAATTAGATAAGTTCTTGTTGATACAAAATTTGACAGAAACAGAAAAATTATTTGTTTTCAACAGATATTCACTGAGCATATGCTATGTGCTTCTTTCTCTAATAGGAGTTGGAATACTCTGGAAAGGGAGAGAAAATTTCCACATCCTCATAAAGCTTAGTGTCAGGCACTAAGCAAACAAGCAAGCAAACAACTGAACAAAAGTCTGACAATGAAAGGGGCTACAGAGAAAAGCAGAAACAAATAACTGAATCCAAACAACCTAACACAGCTAAGGAATGCCCTAAATATTGTCTTGTGGATCAGTTTAATTGAGTATTCAGGGAAACATTTCTTAGGTTGCTAGATGACACTGAAAACTGAAAAACAGGTAAGCTTAACCTTTAACTTTTACAATTGTGCTTATCTTCTCACTTTGAATACCCAAAAATGTAATGTTTAGGTAATATCAATATGAATATAAACAAAACAGTTTCCATTTTTATTTTGCTATTTAATTTCTTCATGCAAATAATATTCTCTGACTACATTTGATACCCAATGGAGAAAATCAGTGGTTGATCGACTTTTAGTTATTTCTTTACATTTTCCTATGGTTAATAGGAGCGGTTTTACTTATTTCTTTAACTTTCTATTCGGCAAGGGTATTAGACCGCTGGATAACCAGGTAATGAATTAACAAAGGTTTCTCTCAAAGTTATAATATCAGAATTTTAGTGATGACTCAGGAATTACCTTTTCCTTCTTAACATTTAGCTATTGGTTTTTAAGCTCTTAACACAAACTAAAAGATTCATACACGTTGCCATAAACAGAAAAAAAATATTTAACCGATGTCATAAAAACTTGCTTAAGAATAGAAGTGTCTTAGCCAATTTCAGTCTGGCTTCCCTGAACTCAGAAAGACATATACCCCTTGGTTTTTCTCTTGCTTGTCAGATTACAAATAGACTTCATTGCTGGAAAATTTGTATATAAAAATTTTCAGATATAACCAAATAAACATGACTGTAACATATTTGCTTAATTTTCTCTTGCACATACTGACTAATGTATATTTTTTCGCTTTAAAAATAGATTCAAACAAAAACAAAATATAAGCACTCTGCTGGATTTATTCATGTGAAATTATTTCTTATACGTATTTTATGACTGTAATTTTAGGTACATGATTTTTCATATTACAAGTTACATTTTACAGCACAATTATACATTTAATATCAAAATAATGCTGCTTAAAGATCTTATTATTCTTTCATATGTTATCTAAAAAGCTAAAATATAAATATTTAGATTAATGACAGAATACATTAGATTATTATATATATTTCATTAATTTTATATGTAAAAAATCAAATTAACATAATTAAAACTCAAAGTAATTCATGTTGAGAAAGTATTTCTTTATGGATTTCTGTTTACCTTCGTGCAACTATATTAGAATATTTTCAAAATATGACATGGACATAAGCTGAAGATAGAGTAATCAGAGTATTCATAAGAAAAGGAATAGGGCTCTATTATGGAAACTTAATATATAAGTAATTTTTTTTCCATAATAGCCTCAATAAAATGTATATATCTCAGCCTCCACTTTTGGAAGGAAGAGTCAACTCTTGGGGAAATACAACTTCTTCTTATCTGTTATACAATGTGTAAATAAACCATGTTGTACATTTTGTGCTTTTAAATGCTTATCCGTATTAACACAAGTTAAACTTTAAACCAATCTACTTGCAGAAGTGAACATTTTATTATACTATAGGAAATAATTATTAAACATATATCGTCTCTTACCTTAAACAATTCACTAATCTTTCAATTTTGACTTTTTTAATTGAAGTGGTTAATGGGATACCAATTTTGAAATATGCATAATTCTATTGTCAAGGTAAAATATGATCTAACAAATACAAAAAATGTATTGAAACTGAATATTCATAAAACTTTTTAAAGATCACAATCTAGAAACTATTCAATATCTTTACCCACTTTCTACTGAGCACAGAGTAACCCTTCATTAACACATGCATCATTATTAAATGTGCTAATTTTCATCAAAGCTCTGTGACTCTATCCTTTGCCCATATGACTCTCAAAGCCTATGAGATTCACTTTAAAAATAGGGGATTGAACCTGATTGCCTTTAGGGTTTGTTTAGATTTATAGAGTGCTTATGAGTGTGGACTCAGGAGCCAAAATACGTGGAACTGAATCCCCAATTCTCAATTTAATCTCTGTGTGGCTTCTGTAGTTTGTGAAAAAAAATGGGGGTGATTAGAATTATATTTTGAAAGCACAGCGTGTTTGTAAGACGATTGAACTATTCTATAATTGGGCTATGGGGCCATATAGTTTTTTTGATGGGTCAGATAATATTTCTATTCAATCACAAGGCTTATTCTCTTTATCTAAATTCGAGATGTGGGCAAGAATAGCAAAAGTTTTCACTTGTTTATATGTTATTATTGATTATTAGTTGTTGTGCAGATTCCTTTATAATCTTTAGAAAGATCCCAAAACTGTGCACAAATAAGATAAATCAAATGGTTTATTTATGAAATATTATTTCACAATTAATATGTATCATTAGATACAAATATTCTAACACAAAATAGTGACTGCATTCTCTAATCATCTTTTTAAATGAGAACAAATTATCATTGATCTTATCTAAATGAAACTCATAAAACTCATGTACATATAGTAGGTCAAAAAGGAGCAAATCACAAATGTAATATTTTTGGCTATCTTTTCTAGATACAAGTTGTTCATAACAGTGTTAAAATAAAGCAAATATGCAAATTATACAGGGTTATTTACATGCACATTGCACAACAGTAAATCCCCACTGTGTTTTCATCCTGAGTCTTATTTCAACATCATTATCACTGACAGGGCAGTATTAAGTAAGGCAGTGTTAGCTTTTAGGAACACATTTATGATTTACTAGTCAATTATTTACAATCCTAGAGAAAACAGAGACATTTAAATGCACACAATATTTATAGATGCTCTAGCTACCACTGCTGCTAAAAGAAGTCAGGCAGAAGAATATGCTTTATGTCATAAAACCAAGTAAAAACTTGCCTTTGTAAATTGGGAGAATCTTGACTTTTCTGGAAACTTGTTTTTAAAAGGAAACTAAATGTTACTACTTAGAAGTTAGTTAACTCTGGTAATAATGGCTTTTAAACAGAAAATTAATAGCACTAATTTAAACTTAGTTTTGAAGTATCCTCACTCAGATTTTTTAAGGGTTTGCCTTTATTAGCTGAACCAAAAATTTAAGCAAAGTAATTGCATGCTTTCATGTGGAACAGTATTTTCTGATTCTAACGTAAATTAACAATGTGACTTTTCAAAAATAGTGTATGAATGCACTCCAAGATTATTTAAGTAAAATAAAGAATATCTTCAATATTGTACGTTAAAAGGGAAAATTTGGGAAATAACATATTTGCCAAGGTTGAAGTATTGTTTCTGAAGGTAAGGTGGTGGTGGGTTCTAAAGTCTTACATGTGGTTTCAAATTCTGATTTCCTCATTTCATTTTGATTTATTTTGAACAATTAAAAAAATTGTGAGTTTTTCTTTCTTCATTTCGTATATGGGAATAAGAATAGAATCCACCTTGCAAAGTCATTTGTGGATGCATGTGATAACCTATGTAGAACACTCAGCATAGTAACCTTCATAAAGGAAGCCATAACATGAATGGTTATAATTCAAGTAAGGATGCTGCCTTTCTTTAAAAATTTGTATTATAAAAACATTTAAATGTTTATAAAAGCAGAGAATTATTTTAAATGCATGGCAAATTTTAGAATTAACCAACGTGACTGCATAATTTTAAGTACATGGCAAATATCATCATGAGCAAAATAAGAAACCAGATGAAATAATGTATATCAGAAGCAGAAATGTAATAATTCTTGCATAAAAAAGTCATCTCAAAATAGAAGATAAAAGAGTACTAACTCTAAAGAAAAAGTAACTAGAAACATGAACAGAACAAATGTATTTTTAACCATATGAAAAGATTCTAAACCTTCATAATAAGAAAAATGAAAATTAAGAAAACATTTTTCACCTATCAGATTAGCAAAATGAAGAATTTGAAAACACTCTTATTGGCAAAGTTATGGAAAATTCTCACATGATGGAAATAAGAATCAGTACAATCTCTATAAAAAAATGAACTTGACAATAACTAAAAAACTGTTTATCTGTTTACTGTTTGGCCCAACAATCCCATTCTAGAAATACATCTCAAAGATCCATAGGCAAAAATATGAAAACACAATATGTATAAGACGCCTGGTAATAGCAAAAGCCTGAAAGCAAAGAAAGTAGCCATCACTAGGGGACTGGCTGAATAAACAATGGTGCATCAAGGACATAGAATACTGAGAGCAATAACAAACAAAAATAACCTTAGAATATTACTAGGAATCCAGTATGGCATGATCTTCAGAGAATATTATTAATTGAAAAAAGCAAAGTTGATAAAACTGTTTATACACTCAGTACTATAAGAGAGATGTTAATACAAACAAGTATATATACATATGTATGTTTGTATATGTAAATACATGTAAGATATATTTCATATAACTATATATATTATGATATATATGACACAATATGAATTTCTTATTTCTTATATAGAATAATAAACAAGATTTAAAAGGAAAGATTATTTAATAGGAGGAAAAGAGCAGGGTTCAAGGGACAGAGATAGAAGCAGTATTTCTTTAGATTATTGTTTTCAAATACAATTTAAATTTTTCTGGACTCTAGAAATGTAGCAAATATCCAATACTTTTAAAAATTAAAACTGTTTATGGAGTCAATAAATACTGTCCTGAAAATAACAGAGTATTTTAATTTAGAGATTTTTCAGATGTATGTAAAGTAAAACATATTAGAACAGGATATAGTGAAATATTATTTTCACTAAATATTATTCTACTGAGTTTGTTCCTATATTACTGTGCTTGTCTTAGAATTAATGTCACATGAAGGCTAGAAATAGGATGAAATACGTTTCTACATTAGTGTGTCAATAACAAAGATAATATCAAAAATTATTTAATGGTGCTAACAATAAGAAAGAAAGAAATTCTGTAGAATGAAACTAATCGTGATTATTCCAAGTGTCCGAATATATGTTGGTATTTGTTCTGAAATGAAAAGCCTAATACACACCGTTTGCTTTTAGACTGATTTAGGCAACATCTTTCACCTATTCCCTCTAGCAGTGATCCAGGTCCTACACTAAAAATGTTACACAGGGGACGAGGGGAAGATGGCAGAAGAGTAAGACGTGGAGATCACCTTCCTCCCCACAGATGCACCAGAAATACATCTACACGTGGAACAACTCCTACAGAACACCTACTGAACGCTGGCAGAAGACCTCAGACCTCCCAAAAGGCAAGAAACTCCCCATGTACATGGGTAGGGCAAAAGAAAAAAGAATAAACAGAGACAAAAGGATAGGGAAGGGACCTGCACCAGTGGGAGGGAGCCGTGAAGGAGGAAACGTTTCCACACACTAGGAGCCCCTTCGCGGGTGGAGACTGTGGGTGGTGGAGGGGGGCGGAAGCTTCGGAGCCACGGAGGAGAGCACAGCAACAGGGATGTGGAGGGCAAAGCGGAGAGATTCCCGCACAGAGGATCAGGGCCGACCGGCACTCACCAGCCCGAGAGGCTTGTCTGCTCACCCGCCTGGGCGGGTGGGGCTGGGAGCTGAGGCTCCGGCTTTGGTCGGAACGCAGGGAGAGGACTGGGGTTGGTGGCGTGAACACAGCCTGAAGGGGGTTAGTGCGTCACGGCTATCCGGGAGGGAGTCCGGGAAAAGGTCTGGTGCTGCCGAAGAGGCAAGAGACTTTCTCTTCCCTCTTTGTTTCCTGGTGCGCGGAGAGGGGATTAAGAGCGCTGCTTAAAGGAGCCTCAGAGACGGGCGTGAGCCGCGGCTAAAAGCACGGACCCCAGAGATGGGCATGAGACGCTAAGGCTGCTGCTGCCCCCCCCAAGAAGCCTGTGTGTGAGCACAGGCCACTATCCACCCCCCCCTTCCGGAGAGCCTGTGCAGCCCGCCACTGCCAGGGTCCCGGGATCCAGGGACAACTCCCCCGGGAGAACGCACGGCGCGCCTCAGGCTGGTGCAACGTCACGCTGGCCTCTGCCGCCCCAGGCTCACCCCACACTCCGTGCCCCTCACTCCCCCCGGGGTGAGTGAGCCAGAGCCCCCGAATCAGCGACTTCTTTAACCCTGTCCTGTCTGAGCGAAAGACAGACGCCCTCCGGCGACCTACACGCAGAGGCGGGACAAAATCCAAAGCTGAGCCCCGGGAGCTGTGAGAACAAAGAAGAGAAAGGGAAATCTCTCCCAGCAGCAGCAGATTAAAGCTCCACAATCAACTTGATGTACCCTGCATCTGTGGAATACATGAATAGACAACGAATCATCCCAAATTGAGGAGGTGGACTTTGAGAGAAAGATTTATGATTTTTTCCCCTTTTCCTCTTTTTCTGAGTGTGTATGGGTAAGCTTCTGTGTGAGATTTTGTCTGTATAGCTTTGCTTCCACCATTTGTCCTCAGGTTCTATCCATCCGTTTTTTAAAAAAAATGTTTTTCTTAATAATTATTTTTTAATTTTATAACTTTATTATATTTTATTTTAGTTTAGTTTATCTTTCTTTCTTTTTCCTTCCTTCCCTCCTTCCTTCCTTCCTTCCTCCCTCCCTCTGTCCGTCCGTCCGTCCCTCCCTCCTTTCTTTCTTTTTTTCCTTCTTTTCTTCTTCCCTCCTTCCTTCTTTTCTTTCTTTCTTTCTCTTTCTTTCTTTCTTTCTTTCTTTCTTTCTTTCTTTCTCTCTTTCTTTCTTTCTTTCTTTCTTTCTTCCTATGTCTACTAATTCTTTCTCTGTACTTTTTCTCCCTTTTATTCTGAGCCGTGTGGATGAATGGCTCTTGGTACTGCATCCAGGAGTCAGTGCTGTGCCTCTGAGGTGGGAGAGCCAACTTCAGGGCACAGGTCAACAAGAGACCTCCCAGCTCCACATAATATCAAACAGTGAAAATCTCCCAGAGATCTCCGTCTCAACGCCAGCACCCAGCTTCACTCAACGACCAGCAAGCCACAGTGCTGAACAACCTATGCCAAACAACTAGCAAAACAGGAACACAACCCCACCCATTAGCAGAGAGGCTGCCTAAAATCATAATAAGTCCACAGACACCCCAAAACACACCACCAGACGTGGACCTGCCCACCAGAAAGACAAGATCCAGCCTCATCTACCAGAACACAGGCAATTGTCCCCTCCACCAGGAAGCCTACACAACCCACTGAAACAACCTTAGCCACTGGGGACAGACACCAAAAACAATGGGAACTATGAACCTGCAGCCTGCAAAAAGGAGACCCCAAACACAGTAAGATAAGCAAAATGAGAAGACAGAAAAGCACACTGAATATGAAGGAGCAAGAAAAAAACCCACCAGACCTAACAAATGAAGAGGAAATAGACAGTCTACTTTAAAAAGAATTCAGAATAATGATAGTAAAGGTGATCCACAATCTTGGAAATAGAATAGACAAAATGCAAGAAACAGTTAACAAGGACATTTAGCAGAAACTCTGCAAGCCAGAAGGGACAGGCAGGACATATTTAAAGTGATGAAGGAGGAAAACCTGCAACCAAGATTAATCTACCCAGCAAGGATCTCATTCAGATTGGATGGAGAAATTAAAATCCTTACAGACAAGCAAAAGCTGACAGAGTTCAGCACCACCAAACCAGCTTTATAACAAAAGCTAAAGGAACTTCTCTAGGCAAGAAACCCAAGAGAAGGAAAAGACCTACAATAACAAACGCAAAACAATTTAGAAAATGTGAATAGAAACATACATATCGATAATTACCTTAAATGTAAATAGATTAAATGCTCCCACCAAAAGACACAGATTGGCTGAATGGATACAAAAACAAGACCCTTATATATGCTGTCTGCAAGAGACCCACTTCACACCTAGAGACACATACAGACTTAAATTGAGGGGATGGAAAAAGATATTCCATGCAAACAGAAAGCAAAAGAAAGCTGGAGTAGCAATTTTCATATCAGACAAAATAGACTTTAAAATAAAGACTATTAGAAGAGACAAAGAAGGATGCTATATAATGATCAAGGAATCGATCCAAGAAGAATATATAACAATTGTAAATATTTATGCACCCAACATAGTAGCACCTCAATACATAAGGCAAATACTAACAGCCATAAAAGGGGAGATTGACAGTAAAGATCATATCTTGTGCCAAAAATCAAGCCTTGGTAAATTTAAGAAAATTGAAATTGTATTAAGTATCTTTTCCGACCACAACGCTATGAGACTAGATATCAATTATAGGAAAAGATCTGTAAGAAATACAAACACACGGAGGCTAAACAATACAATACTTAATAACGAAGTGATCACTAAAGAAATCAAAGAGGAAATAAAAAAAATACCTAGAAACAAATGACAATGGAGACACGATGACCCAAAACCTGTGGGTTGCAGCAAAAGCAGTTCTAAGAGGGAGTTTATAGCAATACAAGCCCACCTTAAGAAACAGGAAACATCTCGAATAAACAACCTAACCTTACACCAAAAGCAATTAGAGAAGGAAGAACAAAAAATGCCCAAAGTTAGCAGAAGCAAAGAAATCATAAAAATTAGATCAGAAATAAATGAAAAAGAAATGAAGGAAACGATAGCAAAGATCAATAAAACTAAAAGAAGTTGAAAACTCCTTTTCAGCAGGAGTCATGAGCTGGTTCTTTGAGAAGTTAAACAAAATTGATAAACCATTAACCAGACTCATCAATAAAAAAAGGGAGAAGACTCAAATCAATAGAATTAGAAATGAAAAAGGAGAAGTAACAAATGACACTGCAGAAATACAAAAGATCATGAGAGATTACTACAAGCAACTCTATGCCAATAAAATGGACAACCTGGAAGAAATGGACAAATTCTTAGAAATGCACAAGCTGCAAAGACTGAATCAGGAAGAAATAGAAAATTTGAACAGATAAAACACAAGCACTGACATTGAAACTGTGATTAAAAATCTTCCAACAAACAAAAGCCCAGGACCACATGGCTTCACAGGCGAATTCTATCAAACATTTAGAGAAGAACTAACACCTATTCTTCTCAAAAAAATGTCATGAAGAACCTAGGGGTAAGACAGGAATAAAGACACAGACCTACTAAAGAACGGACTTAAGGATATGGGGAGGGGGAAGGGTGAGCTATGAGAAAGCGAGAGAGAGGCATGGACATATGTACACTTCTAAACGTAAGGTAGATAGCTAGTGGGAAGCAGCCACATAGCATAGGGAGATCAGCTCGGTCCTTTGTGACCACCTGGAGGCGTGGGATAGGGAGGGTGGGAGGGAGGGCTACACAAGAGGGAAGAGATATGGAAACATATGTATATGTATAACTGATTCACTTTGTTATAAAGCAGAAACTAACAAACCATTGTAAAGCAATTATACCCCAATAAAGATGTTAAAAAAAATGTTACACAAATATCCTTTATAAATAGGGTAATATTTATCTTTTCTATGGAAAGAGAGGGAAAACTTTTGAATGAGTTATGTCTCAGACAATTTACAACTTATTTTCACTGTGTTTTCATAGGTATTTTTTCCAATTTTGCTTAAATTATTTGCCAACTGAGAAGACAAAATTGCAAAAAATGCTGTTCATCCAAAACTGATTATGGTAACAACCTGTAGCTATTTTGCTTTAGAAAAATCACTATCGATTGTCTTTACAACATCTGTTCCATTTCTTCTTTCTTATCAATCAAACCCCAATTTTATTCACTCTTCTGTGAGCGGACAAGAGAAGCTGGGTCTTTTTGGAACCACAGGGAGTGAATTATGGTAGGTCTAATTTGTTCTTGGTGGTCTTAATCCCCTTGATAAATAATAGGTTTTAGCATTGTCATGTGATGCACATTTGTCCAATGAAACAAAAGAGAAAGCTTTCTGCAGATTTTCTCAAAAAGTCTTTCTTGTCCTTACACAGGGAGAGGAGATAAAAAAGTTCCCATTTCCTTTGACAGTGTTACTACCTGCATACAGTGCCTCTTAGTGTGACAACCATTTTGGAACCATGAGGAAAAGAAATGTAAGAGGACAATGCTGGGATGGTGGTACAGATAAATATAAAAGAACCTGGCTTTCGGGAATATTGTTGAGCCATTGAACTGATCCAACTGTGGGACTGCACTTTCCCAGGATTTCCATTACCTGAAATAATACATGACATTATTTTAAGTTATTTTGAGTTTGTTTCTTTTTAGTTGCATCCAAGTGCTTATCAACTGAATTATTTTATATTATAGAATTGTCTTTTCTTCATTTTTTCCAAACCATGGCAAGCACTTTTCTCCCTAAATTATTGTTTTCAATACATTACCTAGAATTGCCCAAAAACTCAATATATCAAGTTTAATCTTCTATGCCTACTTTTTAAAGGTCCTATCAGCTGCTCAAGTTCTTCCTTTTGCAGCTAAGCCTATTAACTTTCTCTCTTCTGTGATTTTCATATCTGTTTATTTTCTCTTGTTTCTCCAATATTTTCCATTTTCCTCTTTATTTAAATATTACCAACCCATTTTTTACCCCAAACAAGTCCCACACACCTCACTTATTAGATCTTTTTCCCTACAGTACTGCATCCAACGTCAGTTCATTTAGCGACATGGAAAACATGTATATATCACTGTCTCATTCTACCATATTTAGTAGAAATATTAATGGTAATGAAGACCTCATTTCTTTTCAACAGGAGTCATGAGCAAAGACATGCCACTAAATCAAGTAGTGTTAAAAATCCAGAAATAGCAATATTAAAACCACCAAATCAATAAATATTATTTAGTAAGAGTTTATTGTGTATAGGAGAACAGTTCACAAACTGGGAGCTTTCAAAAATAAAAACTGAAATGAAGCTCAGGGGCATGAAGTTATAGAATGGTTTATATAGTAAAGCTAAGGAAGTTGTTAACCTTTACAATGACTGATTCTCACAATGGGGGTTTATACATGGCAGGAGACTGGTTAAAACTGATATTCAAATATAATTTCTTTAAAATATTTCTTTGTGACTATATATTTATTTATGAGGATAGTAAAAATTACACTTTAAAAAAATAAATTAAATTAAAATTTTTAAAAAGGTGATTATCTCATACCATATTTAGGAAGATGATTTAAGTGTCTCTTATGTTTATCAGAGGTATTTACAAGACATAACCTAAGGTAAGTTTTGCTTATGTTCATGAAATAAGCTATGTTTAATTTTGCTTATGTGGCTTAAATGGTTCTGTCTGCTCAGGTAGTCCTCAAGTCTGGTCTCCACTTTGTATTTAATTTTAACAGTACTAAGCTTAGAGTTACAGTATTACGTTTCCAAATGTACATTTAATCGATGTGCTAAACTTCAATGAGCTAATTTTTTGCACATGAGCATTAAATGTAAACAGAGGATTAGTAGTATTACACAGTAAAAATAAAAT
This sequence comes from Neophocaena asiaeorientalis asiaeorientalis, assembly GCF_003031525.2. NCBI lineage: Eukaryota > Metazoa > Chordata > Mammalia > Artiodactyla > Phocoenidae > Neophocaena > Neophocaena asiaeorientalis. Next base: position 2,264,576 of record NW_020173763.1, read on the forward strand.
CTTAACTTGTGATTAGAATTATATAAATCCATTATAAGGACTAATTTTGTGAATGGCCACTATAAAATGTTTTTATAGTATAAATGTCAATGAATAAATATTTGTACAGAGTCAAAAATTGGGTCAATGAGCAGTTTTGAGGGGTAATCTTTTTAAAAATTGATCCAATTTTATAAATTAATGCACAAAAGAATAGGTTTGCAATCATAGTTCTGTGAAGGTTAAAAAGCTATATTTAGGTTTCTATAAAATTTATATTCCACATTTTCAGGTTTTGTTCTTGCCTAAAAATGTCATTGCCTATCATTAAGAAAAAGCAAGAAAGTTCAGAATGCAGTACCTTATGCTAACACAATTTGGATTCATTGGTAAGAATGAATTTTAGCTATAACCCAAAATAAATTAGGAAAACTGGTATAATTATTCATATAAGAGAAAAAAGCGATTTCTTTTTTGTAGTACTTGGAGAGTAATAGACACAGTATTTTGTTGATTCAAAAGCAATCATGAGCAATGCTTAGAAGACATGTTTGTTACTACAAAGTACTTTGACAAAGTGTTAGACCCTATGCAAAGACAATTTACTAAGTAGCATCTCTAAATTTTAGGACAATGTAATTTAAGATACATGTTTTTAGTATTTAATGTTTTATTTTATCTGAAAAAACCAACAGTAAAAATAAAATTTTATTGTTTACTGAATAAAATTCCTTAGAATATAAACAATATGCTAATCTTTTAAAAAAATCTATACTTATTAGAAATTAAAGAATGACTTTCTGTAAATGTTTTCAGGAAAAATGGTTTAATTTTGAAGAAAAACTGGTAAAACATCTTCCTAATTTTTATCTTTGCTGTTTAGCCATATACATGTATCTTAACCACTGCAACACCAGGGAAGCCCTGAAATTTTTATATTTAAGGCTTCCAATATTTCATGTCAATAGCTAATGCACATTGAATCCTGATAATAGTGTTATGTCACCATAGAATGTATTTTATTAACAACAATTAAAGTTAATAATAGTTGGTAACAATTTTTGAAATTTTATTTTTTGCTAGATAATATCCTAAAGTCTTTACAGATATTAACCACATTTATTTTTACAATAATCCTCTTAGGAAGAACCATTAATAACCCAGTTTCACAGTACAAAAATTGAAAATAAGAAATATTAAATATGTGACTGGTTCAAGCTGTGATAATTTAAGTGTCAGAGCTGAGAAATAAACTCCAATCTATTTTCCAACATTTTACTATATTTATAAGTAATGAAATCAATCATTCTATTTTATTAATACAGAAAAAGTTTCCAAAGGCAAATTCGTCGGCATAGCCAAGATACAGAGTAATTCAATCACAAAGAATATTAATGGCCATATAGTAAAAATATGCTTTGAATGCTAAAATGCCATCTTCTTTAACTAGTGTGTTAGTGTATAGCTGCTAAGTGAAATATGCACCTGAGACAAACTATAAGGTCAATATTATAATGTGCTGACTGCAAGGAAAATATGTTCTTGATTTTGGATTACATGTGTCTCCATATAAGTCAGTCATTAGAATTTATCACGTAAAGACTCACAGACCATATCTAATCTCTATTCCAAAGGACACCAAAGATAATTATTAATATTCCTTTGATTCTTCTGTTTTCTAGTTCAAACTCTGATAATGAGATTTAATGGCTGTGGTTAATTTACTGCAAGCACATGCAAAATAAACAAGTGTCAGAGATTTTATTTAACTTACTAACCAATAGGCATTAAAATTGAAACGAAAACGTGAGAAGTTTAGTATACACGGGCAATTTAATAAGTACATTTAAGAAAAGTACAAATTTATGTTTGGATACAGAACTGGTTAATGTCCAACAGGGCAATAAGCCACAATATCTGGGGCTATACATTCTGTGGTTATTCAAATCTCTACTAGACAAAAATCTGCAAGTTAACTTCCACCCCAGAGTTTTAAATTGTCTGTCTAATAAAATGCTCAGAACTGTACTGGCCAATAATCTTTTATGACAATTTCTAAGAATTTAGATAATTTTTCTAACATTGCAACTAAACATTCTTTGAAACTTAAATGATCTCACTTCAATTCTACTTCAGTTAAATTTCCTATGCCTTAACTTAAGTCACTTAATCTATGAAATCTTAGAATTCAGCTTGCCTGTCAATTACTACCTTTTCTTGTTATTTTTTCTTTATGTCCACTCCGTTTAAACTTTATAAAGACAGCCAGCACTGTTGTTTACAATCAGTGCATAAACTGGCTACTGACTCTACTTTTTATAAATATTACCTAAAACTGTGGTTCAACACTTTAATCTCATTTCTTCTAAAATTATACCACTTATTGAGGTATGATTGATATGTAAAAGATTGTACATTAAAAAATGATATGACATATAAAAAGCGGTATTTAGTGTATATAACTTGAGGAATTCTTGAGGGTAAGTACACACCCAAGAAACTGTCACCACTGTCAAGGCCACAAACATAGACATCATCTCCTAGTTTCCTCCAGGCTTTTTCTTCTTCTTCTACTTCCTTTTCCTACTATTATTATTATTTAATACATATTTATTTATTATATGTAATATATAAGTATAAATATGTTACATATAATGGTAAAAACACTTAACATAAGATCTATCATCATAGCAAAATTTAAGTATACAATACAATATTGTCAGCTATGGGCACTATGCTCAATAACAGATCTCCAGGACTTATTTATCTTGCGTAATTGAAACTATTCTGCTCTCTGCTTCCATGAGTTTGACTATTTTAGATTCCACAGACAGGTAAAATCTTACAGTATTTGTTTTTCTCTGACTTATTTCACTTAGCATAATACCCTCCAGGTCAATTCATGTTGTCACAAATGGAAGGATTTCCTCCTTTTTTTAGGTCTGAATATTTCATTATTTGTATATACCACTTTTTAAATCTTTTTATCTATTGATGGTCATTTAGGTTGTTTCCATATCTTGGCTACTGTAATACTGTAATGAATATGGAAGTGCAGATATCTCCCCAAGATCCTGATTTTATTTCCTTTGGATATATAATGAGAAGTAGAATTGCCGGATCATGTGCTACTTCTATTTTTAATTTTTTGAGGAATCTCCATACTCTTTTCGTTAATGGCTGTACCAATTTACAGTCCTTTCACCTATTTACCAGGGTTCCTTTTTACCACATCTTCCCCAGCACTTATTATCTTCTCTTTTTTTTGAAAATTGCTACCTAAAAGATATGAGATAATGTTTCCTTGATGAATAGTAATATTGAGTACATTTTCTTATATCTGTTGGCCATATGTTGTCTTCTTTAGAGAAATATCTATTCAAATTCTTTTTATTGAATTATTTGTTTTTTTGCTATTGATTTGTATGAGTTCCTTTTATATTTTGGATATTAACCCCTTAACAGATATATGATGTGCAAATATTTCTCCAATTCTGTACATAGTTTGCTTTTTCACTCTGTGGATTATTTCCTTTGCTATACAAATGCTTTTTAGTTTGATGTAGGATCATTTGTCTATATTTGCTTTTGTTTCCCATATTTATGGTGTCATTGCCAAAAAAATCATTGCCAAGATCAGTTTCAAGGAGTGTTTCACTATGTTTTCTTCTAGGTTTATGGTTTCAAGACTTACATTTAAGCATTTAATCCATTTTGAATTGCTTTTTGTGTGTAGTGTAAGATAAGAATCCAATTTTTTATTTGTGACTACTTTCATTTCTTTTATCAATGTCTTATAGTTTTTAGTGTACAGATTTTCACCTCCCGGATGGAGACCTGTGTACAGTGTTTTATATTCCTTGAGTCTCTGATCCAAACAAACACTTTTCTATTCAGCTGGAATGAAATGATAGTCTGACTCTATTCTAGTCCTTTTCCACTGACTGGAAGAGCCAAAACTCTCTAGGAATGGGGGGAATCATGAATGGGATGAGGGCATCAAATAATGTTTGAATCTTATTTATTGTGCCATCAGCAATCTACTTTTAACAACATCAACTTTGCTCCATATATAGAGCTCTCTAGAATGAAATTATTATTTTTCAGCATTAACCAAAGACAATCTCAAAAAATTTTAATGTTTCTTTTGACAGATTTCTACAATTCTTTCTTTTTGAGACTTCTCTACAAATTTAAATTCTGTTGTTTACTTTGTCAGAATACATTTATATCATTTACTTATGTAGAGAAGTGAATATCTTCTTTTCCTAATCTTGTTCTAATTTAGAAAAGTAGTAATTAAAAATCTGAAATGTATTGATTAACTGTAAATTAAAAATTACACTAGTTCATGCTATGTTGTACATTTTGATAGACACTTAAATCCATCCTCCAACACTGCAAAACACTAGTGCAAGCTGTATCTATTTTTATAGTTTTAGACCTTTGAAGCATAAAACTGACAAGGTATTAATTAAATGAAGTATTTATTAATAAACATGCTGAAAAACATTCCTTAAATACCAGCCCAGAAATTCTAAAATTAAAAATACACACTCAGGGCTTCCCTGGTGGCGCAGTGGTTGAGAGTCCGCCTGCCGATGCAGGGGACACGGGTTCGTGCCCTGGTCCGGGAAGATCCCACATGCCGCAGTGCCCGTGAGCCATAGCCGCTGAGCCTGCGCGTCCGGAGCCTGTTGCTCCGCAACGGGAGAGGCCACAACAGTGAGAGGCGTACCGCAAAAAAAAAAAGAAAGAAAGAAAGTCTTTTGAGTGCATATTTCTCAGGAGTTAGAGAAAAGTTCTGCTTTCTCAGAGTGAAGTGCCTCTTGTTATTTTTATGTTTAAAGAGGAAACACTAAAAAATTTTCCTTTTAAAGGAAACTCACTGTGAAAATGCTATAAAAATGAATTGACATTAAATAATAGACAAAGTTGAAAAAAAATTTTGTATTCTAAAATCCCTAATGCTACTATTTAAATGTAGTGAATTGAATTATCTTAAATTTTTGTTTTCATTTTACTCTTCTTTTTTGTTTAGAATTAATGCTTTTTTTAAGATTCGAACATGTGTTATTAGACTAACTGGCTTTATTAATGTTAGAATTAATAAATGTTATGATTACAACAGATCTAACACTTTATGACAGGCTGATTGCAGGTATTTATCTTGGAAAACTTGTCGTAACAAAATGAATAAACCAAGATATCAAATCTTACCATTCTTAAGACACATTTATTATCTGCTGACATATTAAACACTATCTTTACTGGCTTTTGGAAAATATTGTTATGATTTAATTTTCATCAAAATAATGAACCTCTGGGCAAAGTATAAAATCTTGTAATAGATCTTAAGCTCAGTTCAAAAGCAACCAAGCACACTACCATTGTATCAGAAGGTGTCTGTGTAATTATAAGGACATGACATAATCTATAACACTGTGATTGAATGTGAGCATTTGACATATTATTGTCAGATGCAAGAGTTGAAAAGATAGGAGATGAAGCATGGAAGACAGAAGGAACAAAGTTCAGAAAGCTGTAAGAACAGGGTCAATCTACGATCTTTTAATGTGTGAACTGTCTTTTCCTTTTCTTTCTAATTAATCTACTTTTTCTTTGAAAATAAAAAGAAGATACCTTCAAGTTCAAAGAACTGTGACTTATAGATGTCCTGTCAAATACAAAACAATAAGACTTAAAAATCAATTTCAGTTTAAAGAGTCAAGTGTTCTATTTTCTTTTCTAGTTCTATATCTCATTTAATTTTGTGACTTCAGTCTCTATGCATACATAAAGTTGATGTTTTTAAAAATTCAGGATGATAAAAGATTCATCATGTCAATTTCTAAATAAAAGAACTATATTAGACTTTTGATAATATCCAATTAAAGTTTAATTGCCATTAGGCATTACTTTAAAATAATTTTATATATATCAATAATACTAATATATATCATATGACTCAGATTTATTATTATTTATCACTTTGAAATTGTATGTACAAAATATGTAAAATTTATTATAATGTTAAATCCCTATATTTTAGAAATTCTATGATAGTTTTGGGAATATGAAAGCATTGAGAGTGCCAATTATGTGCAAAAAAATGCACATACAAATACAAAGTTAACACAAAATATTATTTTTCCCATTTCAGATTACTTAAAATTTTCTATATAATAAATCAACTTAAATTTTCATTCATTAAAACTGCTCAAAGACCCAAATCTTTATGTCTTGTTAATGCAATGTAATCAACTGACCATATCCTGACCGATAGTTACTAATAGTAACAGCAATCACCCATTCTGGTGGTTTCCCAGTAGCCCATAATTAGCCCTGATTAGGTATTGTCATTGTCTTTCACAACATAACAACTTTGCTCTTTATCTTGCTGTAGACATAAGGAGGATAAATCTATATCACTGGGGAAAAAAATAACAACAATAATGGTGGGGATGTTGGCAGAAATTGTATTCTAAGCCATAGTCAAGGGATACCATTTGACAAAATTCTGGAATAGCTTAATTGTACACTACTTGAAGAGCCCTACCATATTAAGGACAAGAGCTTTTGAGGAATTGAAACATAGGCAGCACACGTTCAGAAAAGCCAACTGATTTTATATAGTTTTCTTATGTTTAATGGATCTGATAAAACACTAGGTGAAACTATATAAGAAACATTAACATTGCTTACCTAATTTAGGCTCAATTGTTTTTTTCTACATAAAAACAAAATCAATATAAAGCATGCTAGTTCACTTTCATTTTCATTTCTGCCAAAATATTTGAAATAAATTTTTTACTTAGAAATATAGTGTTGCAGAATGGAATATACAAAAATATCAAGACACCAATTTTGCCTGAAATTAAAAGATAATAGAGCTAGAAATGACAGCATCATGTTCCTCTATATGTTTTACCAAAAACTTCCAAAGGGGGCAGGAAAAAAAACCTCAAGAATCAGGGAATGGTCTACACTAGTGTTAAATGCTGCTGAGAATCAAGTACTGTGTATTGATTTAGCGACTTCTAGGTCATTCAAGATGTCAAGTAGATTGACAATTATGGTACGTAAAATATATAAGGATTAAGTAACTAAAAGAAAATGGACACTTTTATCTTTTAATTGTGTGTTCCATACATACATATTTTCTGAGTACTTATTTTTTTAAAAAAATCGTCAATTTAATATTGTCAGTAATTTTTATATGGTATTTTTTTCTTCAAACCTAACTTATGGTACAAGTTGAATTTTTAAGAAAGAGTGAATGGAGTGTCATTATCCCAGCCCTTGATCTACTTTGCTCCTGTCTGATTCTCTATCTTCAGGTGTATGCTGGTGGTAGAAAGTTAATGCTCATAGTGTTTAACTAAATTTTTATCAGCCACCCAACATGAAAGGCTTTTTGGACTTAGATGGGATGGCTGGTTAGGTTCTGTGGCTATTTTAGAAAACCATATACAACTTGTGGTCCATTTACTACACTGTTGTGAAACTTTCAAAACTAGGATTCCTAGAATCCACTGCTTACAGGACACTTTTTAATTTTGCTCCCTAGAAAATGATTTTCTTCCAAAAATATAAGAAAGATATTCCTGTTTCTATACCCCAACCAATTTTCGGGTTGTTATAAGTGGTTGTTTTTCTCTGAAAGGGAAAAAGAAAGGCTATGATCAGACAAAAAAGACAACAACTCCATCTGCCACTGAATATAGCCTCATTCACTGGGTGGACCATTATCTGATTTCAGTGTAGTGTGGACAGTATCTACTGATAACAAACTGTGAGCAAAGTAGAATCAAAATCTCCTTTTGCTTTTTAGAAGCTTATTTGATGACACTTTAACTTTTTTCTGATTCTAAGTGATTTACTCAGGATTATAGTTTTAAATTCAAAGCATATGTTACTGCTAGTGGACACTTTGTCAGACTTTAGCTTCTTATGCACTCCTCTTCTGTCTACAAACTAGAAATCAATATTACTTGTGAATATAGATGCAAATATCCTCAATAAACTGTAGCCAACCAAATTCAGCAGCATATTAAAAGGATTACATAACATTACCAAGTGGGATTTATCCCAGGAATTCAAGGGTGTTTCAACATAAGAAAATTAATTAATGTAATACACTAAATTAACAGAACAAAGAAAACTAATAACAATAGTTCATCACAATTGATGCAGAAAAAAGCATTTAACAAATTACAACATCTTTTGATGGTAAAAACTCAGAAAACTATAAATACAGAAGACTTCCTCAACATAGTAAAAACATTTATAAAAAACCCAAAGCTAACATCATACTCAGTGGTGAGGGATTGAAAACTTCCTCCCTAGGATCAGAAATAAGACAAAGATGCCCACTTTCATGACTCCTACCCAACAATTTACTAGCATTTCTAGCTAAAAAAAAATAGTCAAGGAAAGAAAAGCACTAAACTGGAAAGGAAGAAGTAGAATTTTAACTATTTTCTGATTACAAGATCATCAGAAATTTGTGGATTCCTATAGAGTCCACAAAAATTTCTACTGGAGATAATTTTTAAAATCCAGCAAAATCATAAGTACAAGATCAATGTAAATGTCAGTTGTGTTTTTCTATACCAGCAATAAACAATCTGAACAAGAAATTAAGAAAACAATTCTATTTACAATGGAATCAAAAAGAATAAAATACCTAGAAATAAATTGAACCAAGGAAGTACAAGACCCGCATACTGAAAAAAATTGCTGAAAAAATTTAAAGAAGACCTAAATAAACAGAAATATATTCCATGTTCATGGATGGTCAAACTTAATCATATTATGATAACAATACTACCCTAAACAGTCTACAGAGTCAAGGCAATCTCTATCAAAATTTCTAGCAAATCCTTAACAAAATTTTAAGAAATAGAAAACTTGATCCTTAAATTAACATAGAATTTCAAGGGACCCCCTCCAATAATCTCTTTCTTGAGAAAGAAGAATAAAGTTGGAAGTCTCACATTTCCAAATTTCAAAACTTACTACAAAGCTACAGTAATCAAAATGGCATGTTAGCATAGGAATAGGCATATGGAAACCAATGAAACTGAATGAAGAGCACAGAAATAAACCCATACATTGGTTTTCAATAAGGGTATCAAGATCAATCAATGGGGGGAAATATAGTCTCTTCATCAGTGATATTTGAACAGCTGGATATGCACATGCAAAAAAGTTGAACCCCTACCTCACACCATCAACTAAAAATATATCAACAACCTAAATACAGGAGATAAAAACATAAAATCCTTAGTAGAAAACAGACATCTTCATAATCTTGGTTTTAGCAATGGATTCTTAGATGTAACAGCAAATGCACAAGCAACAAAGGAAAAAATTAAATTGGATTTTGATAAAATTTCAAAAATTTGTGATTCAGAATATACCAGGAAAGTGAAAAGACAACCTACAGAATGAAAGAAAATATTTGCAATCCTTATATCTAGCAGGGTCTAATATCCATAATAAATGAAGGACACTTACAACTCAAAAAACAAAAATGCAAACATCCCATTTTTAAAAAAGGACTTGAATAGACATTTCTTCAAAGATATATATATATATATATATATATATATATATATATATATATACACACACACACACAATGTGCAACAAACACGTGAAAAGAAATGGTTAGTTATTAGGGAACTAGAAATCAAAATCATAATGACATAAAATTTCACACCCACTAGGATAGCTATAATAAAACAAAAAGAAAACGAACAAGTGTTTACAAAGATAAGGAGAAATTAAAATCCTGAATATTACTGGTGAAAATATAAACTGCATAGTGACTGTGGAAAACAGTTTGGTGGTTCCTCAAAAAGTTAAATGTGGAATTACCATATGATCCAGCAATTCCACTCGTAGGTATTTACCAGAAAGAACTAAAAACAGGTACACAAACAAATTCATGCACATTTTTGTTCAGTAGCCAAAAGGTGGAAATAACCCAAAAGTCATAAACAAATGAATGGATAACTAAATTGTGATACATACATACAATGGGACAATTATTCAGCCATAAAATGAATGAAGTACTGATAAATGCTTCAATGTGGATGAAAATCAAAAACTTTATGCTAGGTGAAAGAAGCTGGACACTGAAGATCACCTACTGTATGATTCCATTTATGTGAATATATAGAATAAGTAAATCCATATGCATAAAGAAGATTGAGGTTTCCAGGAGCTGGAGAGAGGAGGAAATTTGGAGTGGCTGCATAATGAGTACAAAGTTTCCTTTGTAGGTGATAAAATGCTTCTTTTTCGAGTGATAGATAGTGGTTGCAAAACATTGTGAATCTAGCAAATGCCACTGATTTGTACATTAAAATGATTAATTTTATGTTTTGTGAATTTCCCTTCAATTAAAAGCAATTGCAAAAATGTCAGTCATAAGTCATTTGAGAGCTCTGAAATATATAACATCATGTAAAATCTTTCGGAATCTCTATGGTATATATTGCAAGGTAAAGTAACTAAGGAGAAAGTGATTTCTCTTTTCTTCAATGCTTTCCATTTCTTTCGACAAACATAATTGTACACAATTCTTAGCATCTTGTCTTTGTTTCTGTTGGTATAAACAAGCTGAGTTGAAAAATTTCGAATCGTAGGGTGTAAAAGGAAAAAAATAATAAGAGAATTTGCAATCAAATTCCAGAAATTCCCATAGTGGAATAGGAATATGTAGCTCAGTATTCTCAACTAGCTGTCCACCTGGGCTGAAACACTGGTTTCATCTTTTTCCAACAGTATTACATTGAATAAGCAACTTTTTCTTCTCCAGACTCAATTTCTTTCAAAGAAGGTAAAATTTAAGAGTTAGAATGTGCATAATACTGGCATTTTTATTATATAATTTTTGAGAACTTAAATGTGTGACCATATGTAAATCAACAAGATTTTCAACTCTGATGTATTATAAGGGACAAATAATAATAATAGTTGTTATTATTAAGTTCCATCATCTGCTTGAGCTGTGGATTTAACCTACCTCCTTTTCCCACTAAGCTACAATGCTCTTTCTTATTGACAAAACATGTGCTCCATTTCTGTCACTACTTCATTATTGCTATAAATTCTTGTATGATAATTCTAAATATTTAGTTTTAATTGAACCTCTCCTGTTTATACCTCTGAAGTTTTTCAAATGAAGTAACATATTTAAATATTCTCAAATCTATGCTCAATGATATTGTTATTGCTATAAATGTATGGACAAAATAAATCAATGATTAGTGCTCCAAAATTCTATTCCTTAACATAGAATTCTTTTGGTTACCAAATAATATTTGACTAGAAAATCGTGAGTTTTATGTTTAGGATTAAAAATACTCTGTTTTTCTATTTATAACTCAGAAATAAAGACACATACATGTGAAATTCATGGCATAGTGATTCATAAGTGATGGAAAAAGTAACCTATTGGAATATTTTAAATTTGAATCTTTGGTAATGTAATAGTTGAACAAGCAACCGTGACTCTGTTCTATAAATGAAACTGTCATTTTCATAGCTATCTTATTCATAAGTAAATTCCCTTCAATAAATCTTTAACCTTAAATATATTTTAATAGTGTATTAGTCTGCTCAAGCTACCTCAGACTTGGTGGTTTAAACATAGAATTTTATTTCTCACAGTTCTGGAGACTTTAAGTCTAAGATCAAGATACTGACAATGCAGGTTTTATTATGAGGCCTCTTCTCTTGGCCTGTAGGTGACCACCTTCTTGCTAGGTGCTCCTATGACCTCTTCTTTGTGTGTGCAGTGGCTGGGGGAACACTCCGGTGTCTCTTCTTCTAGTAGATAGTAGTCTCTTCTTCTAGATAGGGTACTAATCTTATAGGACCAGAGCCCTACCCTAATGACCTCATCTAGCTTTAATTACCCCTTTATAGATCCTCTCTCCAAATACAATCACATTATGGGTAAGGGCTTAAATGTAGAAACTGAGGGGGAACACAGTTCAGTACACAGCAAATAGATACGTTTTCCTAAGTAAAATTTTTTTCAAAGCTAAGTTTCAGTTACATCAAAATTGCATGTATATTAAATAGTTCCAGGGTCCAAAGAGAGAAAATATACATTTTATTTCAGATTTACACAGTTTGGAATTACATTAAAACTTGATAGAAAATCAGTCTTTTAAAATATTAGTATAAATATACATATTATTTAAAAATTATTTTAAACACAGAAAAATAAAGAATGAGACAAAGCTGCTGATGGAGAAGATGTCTACCCATCAACAGACCATTACCAATTTCATCTTATGCTACAATAAAGCATGCTGTATAGAAATGATTGCATTTGAAGTTATTGGTACATTTGAATGCAAACTACCCAACCATAAAATATGAGTCTTCCATTTGCTATAAAAATAAATTAGGAGGCAATGCTTTTCTGGCAAAGCCATTTGAGCACCTCAGTTCATAACTATTCATGGTACCATTAACAGATGTCTTTGCTCTCACTGTGAGCTGCCTTATGATATTGTTGTATTCAGCATTACTTTATAGCTAAAGTGAATGTAGGCAACTTGTTTTAGGATATCATAAAACCTATCCTGATGTAGAGATCCTGAGGGAACTTATACAATAATGTTACCACCATAAATAATTTTCTTCTTATGAAATCATGATTCCCGCTACACTTTTAGAGCTACCAGAAGTACTGTTTAACATCATCATTTCCATGTTAATATCTCAGTAAATCACGAAAAAGTAATACTTTGTGCAGAAAGTGAGTCTTTTCCTTTGGGAACATAAGTTTTCACTTCTAAATTAAAAGTTGCAGGAAGTGAACACTAACCATGACATATGTTGCTTATTGACACTAAAAATACTTTTTTCTTTAAGGAATCACTCTCTCTAATTTAAGGCATGCTGCTAATGACTTATTAGTACACTGTAAAAAAGATAAACCTTTCAAGAAAACAATTAAATATGAACATTGCCTTTGCTAATCATCTATTGGTATGAAATTTCTAGGAGATATTTAAGAATTCTTAAGTACTACTATCTTCAAAGGAGCTGTCATGAATGTGCACACAATGCACACACACTCACACACACACACCGATATGCCTGTGGAAGCAGTAAATGTGGCACAAAGTGCATTAGTAAAGATCAGCAACAATATGGGACTTCCCTGGTGGTACAGTGGATGGGAATCCACCTGCCAGTGCAGGGGACACGGGTTTGATCTCTGGTCCGGGAAGATCCCACATGCTGCGGAGCAACTAAGCCCGTGCACCACCACTACTGAGCTTGTGCTCTAGAGCCCACAAGCCACAACTACTGAGCCTATGTACTGCAACTACTGAAGCCGTGCGTCTAGACCCCTTGCTCCACAACAAAAGAAGCCACCGCAAGGAGAATCCCACACACCACAACGAAGAGTAGCCCCTGCTAGCCACAACTAAAGAAAGTCCCTGCACAGCAGTGAAGACCCAACACAGACAAAAATAAATAAAATTAAATCTTAAAAGAAAGGTATAAAAAAATATATCAGCAACAACAGTATTTTTTAAAACTTTTATTTCAAATCTGAGGTGCAAGAATGGTGTGATTTTAGGTAATTTATTTAATCCTGATTCTCTATTCATTTATCTATAGAATGAGGATAATAATACTCATTCCATGTGAAGATTAAGTTAGATAAGGATTGTAAAATTATCCAATCAATGGACTACATGTAGCATGTGCTTGAAAGTTGCTGTCTATATTTTCTGACTTTTGAGTTAATTTTTTGTCTTTACATTGGTCCCTTAGGACATATAAAATTAAGCACACATTAAAACGAAAGTTACCAAAAGACTCATAAAATTTTCCTTCCTATGATGATAGGTCTCAATTGCTATTTAAAAAAAAAAAAAGTAGTTGACAGCTATTATTTAGGATTAAGAAACTGTGTAAATGTGGTACATAGCTCTTGATGAATAAAATAAAAATATGTCTTAAAAAAAGATGCAAAAGCAACAGGCAGTTTAGGTGAAATGGCTTTTAAAATAAATTTTAATTAAAACTTAAGAAAATTGAATATATATATTTTGCTATCATAATAGTTAAATAAAGAGATTTATTTCATTTGTAATTTTTATACTTATTAACTGTGGCAAAGTATACATAACACAAGATGTATTTTTAAAATCATTTTTAGGTGTAAAATTCAGTGGTATTAATTACATTCACTTTGTTGTGTAACCATAACAAACACCCATTTCCAGAACTTTCTTCATCTTGCTAAACTGAACTAAGCACCCATTAAAAAATAACCACTCATCTCTCCCACTCCCATCAGGCACTGGCAATGATCATTCTACTTTCTAACTCTATGAATTTGATTACTCTAGGTACTTCATATAGGAGGAATCATAAAATATGTGTCCTTTTGTGACTGATTTATTTCAGTTAGCATAATGTCTTCAAGGTTCATGCATGTTGTAGCACGTGTCAGAATTTCCTTCCTTTTAAAAACTAAATGTATCTATATACTACATTTTGTTTATCCATTTGTTTGATCAACACTTAAGTATGAACATGGGTGTACAAAAAACTGAGTTTCTGCTTTCAATTAATTGGGTATAGAACCAGAAGTAAAATTTGTGGATCATATGGTAATTCTATTTCTAGCTTTTAAAGGAACCATCATATTGTTTTGCATAGCAGCTTCACCATATTACATTCCCACCAGCAATGTACAAGGGTTTCAATTTCTCCACATCCTTGTCAACGTTACTTTTTTTTGATAATAGCTATCTTAATGGATATCCTAATGTCATCTCATCTTTTCATGTGCTTACTGCCTATTTGTATATCTTCTTAGATGAAATGTCTATACAAGTTCTAAAATAGCACATACAAATATGTGCCATTTATTGGATGTCAGATATACCTCAATAAATCTTTATTCTTTGTAAAAACACAATCGTGAAAAGAGTTCAAGTTCAAATGGTTTTATAGGTAAAATATCTAAAAATTTCAGAAAATACTATTTTCTCAAGCTGTATAATCTAAAGAAGAGATATAAAAATGTTATATCTCAATTAAGTCAATGTAGCTAGTCAAATTTAAAAAAACGGCCAAAGATGGTATCCCAAAACACCCAATTACCTAATAATACAAATAAAAGAAAAACTAGAAATATCAGAAAATCAAATCCAGAATCATAAAGGTGATAATCAAATCATTCAGTATGTATATTTTTGAGTGCCTAAATGTACTGGATCCTGTTTTATATATTGGAGTGAAAAACTTCAACAAAGCAGACAAAGTCTTTTCCCTCATGGAAATTTATGGAATTCATAATCTAGTAGTATTATCAAATCCAAACTCATACTGTTCACCATGTGACAGGCCAATCAATCAAGAGATGACGAGGTGTTGGGGCAAGGAATAGCAACTTTATTCAGGAAGACAGCAGACTGAGAAGATTGTGGACTAGTGACCCAAAGAACAACCTTGTCCAGATTTGGATGCTAGTTCCTTTTATAGAACAAAGAAGAGGAAGTGAGGAGGTAAAGTAAAAAAGGCAATAACTTCTTACAAATATTTCCCAGTTCCAGCTATACTCCAGAGGGGATGTGTTAATTTCTTTTTTCCCCTGCATCCATTTACAGGTGTGTCTGACCAGGATGTTTCCTGTGATCTAAACAAAGGTATTGGATTAAGCTCAGGCATGGGAGGCAGGGTTTCCAGAGATGGGCCATTATGTATACTTCAAGCTATAGGGAACATCACTTTAGTGATTAGCTTGTAGCAAAAGCAATAGAATACAAAGGTTAAAGTAAAAGAAACAGATCCAATATGGAGTCAGATTTGTTCTTCCCTGTTCCGCTGGTGATTACACACACACATAAATTATATATAAACTAAACTACATATAAAATTACAAAAATGTATACATAAGATATAAAACTTATATGCATATATAAAATATATTACCATGTGCTTTTTATATTGGGATACATACAAATAAATACAATTATTTAGTTATTCTAATTTGAAATAAATTGAAAAGTAGTTGGTAAAAGTCAACATTTATTCCTACTCCATGTTTTTCCTGAACAAGAAATAAAATGATGTACCCTTAATTTCAAAGCAAGTTAACAATAAATTAATGGTAAAGCAATAAAGTAATAGTATAAAATTAAGGGATAAGGTATGATGGATAACAATCATTAAAAACTGCCATTTGAAATATTTCTGGACAGTGAAATCTTGTGAACTGGAAACTTCATATTTTGGTACTTCCTTTAAGATATAATAAAGTTTTCCAGAAAAAAAGAAATATGTGTAAAGATATAAAATGCAGAGCTTTTTTAAAAAGTAAAATACATATATATATATATATATATATTTATTAAAATATAACATAGGCTTTCAAAATTTAAACAGTATGGACAACTATAAAGAATAAAGTAAAATTCAAATAAAATCCTACCACAAACAGAGATCTCCTTTATGTTTATAAACATAGAGTAATACCAAGGAGAATATATTTTTTTAAAATGTAAATGTTTATATATATATATACATTATATATACTTCAGCATTCCTCTGTATGTCAATAGAGAGCTACATTTACACATATTTATAATTATATTATACAATTGCAATATTATTATATCCTTGTTCTCCAATATTCAAATCACATATAAATATACATTCTGACCTTACATTTAAATGCATATACATACATAAATAAACCCTCTTAAACAAAGTGGAAACACTATATTTATTTTTGTATGCTATGGTATGTTTTTTTAACCTATTTTGTCTCATAATTCATCTGTATCAATACTGCTCAGTTGTACTTTTAAATAGTTGTACAATTTTCCCTAATACCAGTACACTAAAGTTTATTAATGACTTATTTAGATATGGAAAATTAGGCTGTTATCAACTTTTCAGAAAATGCTCTAATGACCATACAAATATATGCAATGGCATTTATCTTTCTGTTGTTGTTATGGTTAAGTTGATTTTTTTTCTTTTTTTTTAACATCTTTATTGGAGTATAATTGCTTTACAATGGTGTGTTAGCTTCTGCTGTATAAAAAAGTGAATGAGCTATACATATACATATATCTCCACCCCCTTGCTTCTCCCCCCCACCCTCCCTATCCCACCACTCTACATGGAAACAAAGCACCGAACTGATCTCCCTGTGCTATGCAGCTGCTTCCCACTAACTATCAATTTTCTATTTGGTAGTGTATATATGTCCAGGCCACTCTCTCGCTTTGTCCCAACTTACCCTTCCCCCTCCCCGTATCCTCAAGTCCATTCTCTATGTCAGCAACTTTATTCCTGTCCTGCCGCTATGTTCTTCAGAAACATTTTTTTAGATTCCATATATACGTGTTAGCATACAGTATTTGTTTTTCTTTTTCTGATTTACTTCACTCTGTATGACACACTCTAGGTCCATCTACTTCACTACAAATAACTCAATTTCATTTATTTTTATGGCTGAGTAATATCCCATTGTATATATGTGCCACATCTTTATCCATCCGTCGATAGACACTTAAGTTGCTTCCATGTCCTGGCTATTGTAAAAAGAGCTGCAATGAACACAGTGGTACATGACTCTTTTTGAATTATGGTTTTCTCAGGGTATATGCCCAGCAGTGGATTTGCTGGGTCATATGGTAGTTCTATTTTTAGTTTTTTGAGAAAGCTCCATACTGTTGTCCATAGTGGCTATATCAATTTACATTCCCACCAACAGTTCAAGAGGGTTCCTTTTCTCCACACCCTCTCCAGCATTTATTGTTTATAGATTTTTTGATGATGGCCATTCTGACTGGTGTGAGGTGATACCTCATTGTAGTTTTGATTTGCATTTTTCTAATGATTAATGATGTTCAGCATCCTTTCATATGTTTGTTGGAAATCTGTATATCTTCTTTGGAGAAATGTCTATTTAGGTCTTCTGCCCATTTTTGGATCGGGTTGTTTGTTTTTTTTGATATTGAACTGCATAGGCTGCTTGTATATTTTGGAGATTAATCCTTTGTCAGTTGCTTCATTTGCAAATATTTTCTCCTATTCTGAGGGTTGTCTTTTTTATGGTTTCCTTTGCTGTGCAAAAGCTTTTAAGTTACATTAGGTCCCATTTGTTTATATTTATTTTTATTTCCATTTCTCTAGGAGGTGAGTCAAAAACTATATTGCTCTGATTTATGTCATAGAGTGTTGTGTCTATGTTTTCCTCTAAGAGTTTTACAGTGTCTGGCCTTACAATAAGGTCTTTATGCCATTTTGAGTTTATTTTTGTGTATGGTGTTAGGAAGTGTCCTAGTTTCATTCTTTTACTTGTAGCTGTCCAGTTTTCCCAGCACCACTTATTGAAGAGGCTGTCTTTTCTCCATTGTATATTCCTCCCTCCTTTATCAAAGATAAGGTGACCATATGTGTGTGGGTTTATCTCTGGGCTTTCTATCCTATTCCACTGATCTATATTTCTGTTTTTGTGCCAGTACCATACTGTCTTGATTACTGTAGTTTTGTAGTATAGTCTGAAGTCAGGAGCCTCATTCCTCTAACTCCATTTTTCTTTCTCAAGATTGCTCTGGCTATTCGGGGTCTCTTGTGTTTCCATACAAATTGTGAAAATTTTTGTTCTAATTCTTTGAAAATTCCATTGGTAGTGTGATAAGGGATTGCACTGAGTCGAAGATTGCTTTGGGTAGTATAGTGATTTTCACAATGTTGATTCTTCCCATCCAAGAACATGGTTTATCTCTCCATCTGTTTGTATCATCTTTAGTTTCTTTCATCAGTAGCTTATAGTTTTCTCCATACAGGTCTTTTGTCTTCTTGGGTAGGTTTATTCCTAGGTACTGTATTCTTTACCTTGCAATGGTAAATGGGAGTGTTTCCATAATTTCTCTTTCAGATTTCCCATCATTAGTGTATAGAGTCTGTTTTTCTTGATGAGTCTGGCTAACGGTTTATCAATTTTGTTTATCTTCTCAAATAACCAGCTTTTAGTTTTATTGGCCTTTGCTATTGTTTCCTTTTTTCTTTTTTCTTTTTTGCAGTACACAGACCTCTCACTGCCGTGGCCTCTCCTGTTGTGGAGCACCGGCTCCGGACGCACAGACCCAGCAGCCCCGTGGCATGTGGGATCCTCCTGGACTGGGGCACAAACCCGTGTCCCCCGCATCAGCAGGCAGACTCCCAACCACTGCGCCACCAGGGAAGCCCCTCCTTTATTTCTTTTTCATTTATTTCTGATCGGATCTTTATGATTTCTTTCCTTCTGCTAGCTTTGGGGTTATTTTTTCCTTACTTTCTAATTGCTTTAAGTGTAAGTTTAGAGTGTTTATTTGAGATGTTTCTTGAGGTAGGATTGTATTGCTATAAACTTCCCTCTTAGAACTGCTTTTGCTGCATCCCATAGGTTTTGGGTCATCGTGTTTTCATTGTCATTTTCTTCTAGGTATTTGTTGATTTCCTCTTTGATTTTTTCAGTGATCTCTTGGGTATTAAGTAATGTATTGTTAGGTTCCATGTGTTTGTATTTTTTACAGAATTTTTCCTGTAATTGATATCTAGTCTCATAGTGTTGTGATCCGAAAAGATACTTAATACGATTTCAATTTTCTTAAGTTTACCAAGGCTTGATATGGGACCCAAGATATGATCTACCTTGGAGAATGTTCCATGATCACTTGGTAAGACAGTGTAACCTGTTGTTTTTGGATGGAATATCCTATACATATCAATTAAGTCCATCTTGTCTAATGTGTCATTTAAAGCTTGTGTTTCCTTACTAATTTTCATTTTGGATGATCTATCCTTTGGCCAAAGTGGGGTGTTAAAGTCCCCTACTATTACTGTGTTACTGTCAATTTCCCCTTTTATGGCTGTTAGCATTTGCCTTATGTATTGAAATGCTCCTATGTTGGGTGCATAAATATTTACAATTGTTATATCTTCTTTTTAGGTTGATCCCTTAATCATTATGTAGTGTCCTTCTTTGTCTCTTGTGATAGTCTTTTTTCAAAGTCTATTTCTTCTGATATGAGAATTGCTATTCCAGCTTTCTTTTGATTTCCATTTGCGTGGAATATCTTTTTCCATCCCATCACTTTCAGTCTTTATTTGTTTCTAGGTCTGAAGTGAGTGTCTTGTAGATGGCATATATATGGGTCTTGTTTTTGTATCCAGTCAGCCAGTCTATGTCTTTTGGTTGGAGCATTTAATCCATTTACATTTAAGGATGTTATCGATATGTATGTTCCTATTACATTTTTCTTAATTGTTTTGGGCTTGTTATTGTAGGTCTTTTCCTTCTCTTGTGTTTCCTGCCTAGAGAAGTTCCTTTAGCATTTGTTGTAAAGCTGGTTTGGTGGTGCTGAATTCTCTTAGCTTTTGCTTGTCTGTAAAAGTTTTAATTTCTCCATCGAGTCTGAATGAGATCTTTGCTGGGTAGAGTAATCTTGGTTGTAATTTTTCCCCTTTCTTCACTTTAAATATGTCCTGCCACTCCCTTCTGGCTTGCAGAGCTTCTGAAAGATCAGTTGTTAACTTTATGGGGATTCCCTTGTATGTTAATTGCTGCTTTTCCCTTGCTGCTTTTAATATTTTTTCTTTGTATTTAATTTTTGATATTTTGATTAAGATGTGTCTTGGTGTATTTCTCCTTGGATTTATCCTGTATAGGACTATCTGTGCTTCCTGGACTACTTCCTTTCCCATGTTAGTGAAGTTTTCAACTATAATCTCTTTAAATATTTTCTCAGTCCCTCTCTTTTTCTCTTCTTCTTCTGGGACCCCTATAATTTGAATTTTGGTGCATTTAATGCTGTCCCAGAAGTCTCTGAGATTGTACTGAATCCTTTTCATTCTGTTTTCTTTATTCTGCTCTCCAGTAGTTATTTCCACTCTTTTATCTTCCAGGTCACTTATCCATTCTTCTGCCTCTGTTATTCTGCTATTGATTCATTCTAGCAAATTTTTAATTTCATTTATTGTGTTGTTCATCATTGTTTGTTTACTCTTTACTGTTCTTCTTGGTCCTTGTTAAAGATTTCTTGTATGTTCTCCATTCTATTTTCAAGATTTTGGATCATTTTTACTATAATTACTCTGAATTCTTTTTCAGGTAGACTGCGTATTTCCTCTTCATTTTCTGGTCTGATGGGTTTTTACCTTGCTCCTTCATCTGCTGTGTATTTCTCTGTCTTCTTATTTTGCTTAACTTACTGTGTTTGGGGTCTCCTTTTTGCAGGCTGAAGGTTCGTATCTCCCTTTGTTTTTGGTGTCTGCTTTCAGTGGGTAAGTTTGGTTCATTGAGTTGTGTAGGCTTCCTGGTGGAGGCAACTGTTGCCTGTGTTCTGGTTGATGAGACTGTGTCTTGTCTTTCTGTTGGGCAGGACCACGTTTAGTTGTGTGTTTTGGGATGTCTGTGATCTTATTATGATTTTAGGTAACTTCTCTGCTAATGGGTGGGATTGTGTTCTTGTCTTGCTAGTTGTTTGCCATAGGGTGTCCAGCACTGTAGCTTGCTGGTCGTTGAGTGGAGCTGTGTCTTAGTGTTGAGATGGAGATCTCTGAGAGAGCTTTCACAGTTTGATATTACGTGCTGCTGGGAGGTCTCTGGTGAACCAATGTCCTGATTTTGATTCTTCCACCTCAGAGGCTCAGACCTGACATCCAGCCAGAGCACCAAGACCCTATCAGCCACACAGCTCAGAAGAAAAGATAGAAAAAAAAAAGGAAAAATAACTAAATAAAATAAAGTTATTAAAATAGAAAAAATATATTAAAAATAAAAAGCAATTTAAAAAAATGAATAGAGAAAGAAAGAAAAGAGCAGCCGAACCATAAAACAAATCTACCAGTGATATCAACTGCTAAAAACTCTACTAAAAAAAGAAAAAGAAGAGAGCAATGAAGTCAATAAACAAATCTACCAATGATAATAAGTTCTAAATACTAAACTATGATAATCCTAAAACCAAAAACAAATTAAATGCAGAAAGCAAACCCCAAGTCTAAAGTTGCTTCCAAAGTCCACTGCCTCAATTTTGGGATGATTTGTTGTCCCTTCAGGTATTCCAGAGATGCAGGGTACCTCAAGTTGATTGTGGAGATTTAATCCGCTGCTTCTGAGGCTGCATGGAGAAATTTCCCTTTCTCTTTGTTGGCACAGATCCTGGGGTTCAGCTTTGGATTTGGCCCCGCCTCTGTGTGTAGATCGCCTGAGGGCGTCTGTTCCCCACCCAGAAATGACAGGGTTAAAGGAGCAGCTGATTAAGGGGCTCTGGCTCACTCAGGCTCACAGGGAGGGAGGGGTATGGATATGGGGCGAGCCTGTGACAACAGTGGTCAGCATGACGTTGCAACAGCCTGAGGT
The DNA here is from genome assembly GCF_003031525.2 of Neophocaena asiaeorientalis asiaeorientalis. Classification (NCBI taxonomy): domain Eukaryota; kingdom Metazoa; phylum Chordata; class Mammalia; order Artiodactyla; family Phocoenidae; genus Neophocaena; species Neophocaena asiaeorientalis. The sequence goes on from NW_020173763.1 coordinate 2,286,975, forward strand.
GCACAGTGTTCTCCTGGGGAAGTTGTCCCTGGATCATGGGATCCTGGCAGTGGTGGGCTGCACAGGCTCCTGGAAGAGCAGGTGTTGAGAGTGACCTGTGCTTGCACACAGGCTTCTTGGTGGCTGCAGCAGCAGCCTTAGCGTTCCATGCCTATCTCTGGTGTCCACGCTGATAGCCGTGGCTCGAACTTGTTTAAGTGCTGCTCTGAATCCCCTCTCCTCGTGCACCCTGAAACAATGGTCTCTTGCTGCTTCAGCAGCTCCAGACCTTTTCCCAGACTCCCTCCTGGCTAGCCATGGAGGACTAGCCCCCTTTAGGCTGTGTTCACGCCACCAACCCCAGTCCTCTCTCTGGGATCTGACCTCTGAAGCCCGAGCCTCAGCTCCCAGCCCCTGCCTGCCCCAGCGGGTGAGCAGACAAGCCTCTCAGGCTGGTGAGTGCTGGTCAGCACTGATCCTCTGTGTGGGAATCTCTCCGCTTTGCCCTCTACACCCCTGATGCTGCGCTCTCCTCCGTGGCTCTGGAGTTTCCCCCCTGCCCACCCCTGTCTCCACCAGTGAAGGGGCTTGTTAGTGTGTGGAAACTTTTCCTCCTTCACAGCTCCCTCCCTGAGGTGGAGGTCCCATCCCTATTCTTTTGTCACTGTTTTTTCTTTTTTCTTTTGTCCTACCCAGGTACATGGGGAGTTTCTTAACTTTTGGGAAGTCTGAGGTCTTCTGCCAGCATTCTGTTAGTGTTCTGTAGGAGTTGTTCCCCATGTAGATGTAGTTTTGATGATTTGTGGGGAGGAAGGTGATCTCCATGTCTTACTCCTCTGTCATCTTGAAGGCACCCCTTTTAAGTTGATTTTAAATTGTACACAAACCTCTATCAAGTATCAGAAGTTTTTAGGATTCTCATTGTTTTAAAATTCCATCTTTGTATGTCAAGATATTTTTGGCTTATTAGTTTTTCACCCATCTCATTATTCCATAGACCCCTCAAATGAAGAGTTTCTTAAACTTTGGGAAATAATCCTCTAGCATTTCTCTTAGGATGTCCTCACCTCAGTTCTTTGTTGGACATATCTAGGTAAAACTCAACAAGTTTTGGATGAATTCCCACAGGCCTGCAAACATGTGGAGAGAATTGTTACATTTTTCTCCTTGCAATAATGTTTCTTGGGGTTACTAAAGATAAATAGGGAATGTTAATAGTTTTAAGGCCTGGTTATCCAAATTGTATATTTTGCATCCCTGTTTCAGTATCACATGTGGTCTGTGAAGACCTGTGAGTCGACTCTGAAGAGCTACACAACCAGTATTGCTCCAGTTACACAGAGTCAGATATTTACAACTCACAAGGCTCCACAGCGTATATTTACAAAAAGCTTTAATAAAGATTAAGGCAAGGGCTTCCCTGGTGGCTCAGTGGTTGGGAGTCCGCCTGCCGATGCAGGGGACGCGGATTCATGCCCCGGTCCGGGGGGATCCCGCATGCCGCGGAGCAGCTGGGCCTGTGAGCCATGGCTGCTGAGCCTGCGCGTCCGGAGCCTGTGCTCCGCAGCGGGCGAGGCCACAACAGTGAGAGGCCGGTGTACAGCAAACAAACAAAAAAAAGCAAAACAGGAGAAAGAAAATAGCAGGCATTCTTAGAGACGTCTGAAAGAGTCCTTACTCAGTTGCACAGAATATGCTTTTTATTTGGATTTCTCATGTATCTATTTGGTAGAAAACAACCACACATCTTCCATAGGTTTATTCCTTGTTTCTGCTCTGAAGATTCTTGAGCTTCTTTTGCTTATACCTTTCCTCCTTAGCATGCTGTTTGTTGAATTTGTTTTATCCAGTTTTCTAAAGCTGTGATATTTTCCAGGCTGCTTGTCATATTTTCCCTCCTTCCTGAAGTAACTTCCCTCGTAAGAAACCAATGTGTGACAATAAGTTGTCTTCCTCAGTGTGTCTCTCCTCAGTAAAGAGAAACTCTGGGTAATTCCCTGGTGGTCCCGGGGTTAGGACTCCGTGTTTTCACCGCCGAGGGCTGGAGTTCAATCCCTGGTCAGGGAACAAATATCCCACAAAAAAAGAAAAAAAAAAAAAACAAACTCTGTTTGCCCTAGGGGTCCTAAATCAGTGACAATTTCACTAGACACTTTTTACAGGCATGTTGGCTTTTGTTGATTTTTCCATCAAACATGTTACTAATGAATTATTCTTGCTTGAGTACAATTTGAGTATATACTTTTGACCTCAAGTTTTGAGTTCCTCTGGATGATGTCATATGAGTTGTAGTCATCCCCCAATATACTTCAGTATTATGTCTGTACCTAAAAGCTTCCTATAACTGCCCTTGGAGAACATTGGGACTATTATGCTAGGTATGTAAGCCCATCGAGTCACCCCTAAACTGATATGGATTGCAGTTTGTCATATATTCTTTACTTTGATTATTGCCCTTCGCCCACAAAAACATGATCTATAAGTACTAGGGCACATAGAAAAGGTTGGACACAAAACATAGTTTGTGCCTGTATTATCTGGTTAGTTTCTTCAGTTATGTGTCTTTAAATAAATTGGTTGGGAAACACCAGTGTCCTTAAGAAGGTCTGTGGTGGCTGTCCTCTGTAAACCAGGGAAAATGAAGGAAGACATCACCTCCTCTCGTGAAGGAGACTATGAAAGAAATTTCATTATGAAGAATAGTTACATATTAGTACTGCTTATTAAGTAGAAACATGATGTTTTTGAATGGAAGTTAAATAAGGGTGGGAGGAATAAAATGGATGCTGAGCGGCCAAGGTGTGAATTATGCTGGCCATTTGCCTATTTATTTTCAGTTTCATTTTCCACACCTCCCTGTGAAATCCATTTCCCTGATCCCTTGACAAGGGAGTTCTTGCAAGCAGTCAGTGGGAGCTTTTACTCAGGTGACACAACTCCATTTGTCCTTCCAGCATTGAAGGTAAAAGTATCCCAATGCTACTAATATCCAGGAGGTTCACTGTTTTCTCTTTAGCTTTTCAGCCCTTCTAAGTCACTCATAAGTACAGCCCATAGTAAATTCCTTGTATTGGACCACCCCAGCATGGGCTTTGTTCTATTGTCTGGATCCTAGCTGATACAATAATCTGTTAGCTAACAAAGCAATTGGATCTTTTTTCAATTTTTTGAAATAAGCAATAGGGAGCTGTCTGACTTGTAAATACATTTTTTCCAATAATTCACATCACTATCAATTTCTGTGAAGAATACCAAACAACTTTATTAATGCTGAGCAAAGAGATACTACTCTTTTAAAATGACTGGTTAAATTTTTACTTCTAGAAATCTCTTTGAAACTGATCTGCTATAAAAGAATGAACACTTGTATATTGTTAATCTGAAAACATCTTTGTCGGTGTAGTGTTTTTTTTTTAATTTTTGTTTTATATTGGAACACAGTTGATTAACAATGTTGTGCTGGTTTCAGGTATACAGCAAAGTGATTCAGTTATACATATACATGTATCTATTCTTTTTCAAATTCTTTTCCTTTTTAGGTTATTACAGAATATTGAGCAGAGTTCCCTGTGCTATACAGTAGATCCTTGTTGGTTATCTATTGTAAATATAGCAGTGTGTACATGTCAATCCCAAACTCCCAGTATATTCCTCTTCCTCACCCTTCCCCCTGGTAACCATAAGTTCATTCTCTAAGTCTGTGGGTCTGTTTCTGTTTTGTAAATAAGTTCATTTGTATCATTTTTTTTTAGATTCCACATATGAGTGATATCATATGATATTTGTCTTTCTCTGTCTGACTTACCTCACTTAGTATGATAATCTCCATGTTCATCCGTGTTGCTGCAAATGGCATTATTTCATTCTTTTCAATGGCTGAGTAATATTCCATTGTATATATGTAGCACACCTTCTTTATCTATTCATCTGTTGACAGGCATTTAGGTTGCTTCCAATGGAGTGCTTTTTGGCTTATCAATGTTATCTTATCACTTTCTTTATATTTGTTTTTACCAAAATTATAGCCCTTTAGCTTTCACTTATTCAATTTATAGAAGGTGTTTGCTCTTTAATTTGCAAAGTCAGTCCTCATTATAAAATCAATCAAGCTTTTCAGATTTACCTTCTATCATATAAAGTCTGACTTCAGATTTCAAATTAAATATATACATTTTTATATATATTTATGCACATATACACACACACAAACACACACACACACACACACATAGTCCCACAATAATCACACATTTCTAAAGGAAGTAAAAGCTGGGTGTGAGATCATTTCATTTTCTCACACAATGTTTAAAATGTTAATTGTTAATTCAGTATCTTGGAATTAATAACATTTACCTTTTTAATGACTCTATTCAAATGAGAATTCAATTTTTATTGACAAGTCTTTGTTTATGTATATAAAGATATTTCCAAATTAAGGTTTAAAGCTTGAAGAACAATTAAGTCTGCTCTTGTGCTACATCTGTACAGTATCCCTTTCCATAAAACTTCTTAAATGCCATTCTCAGATAAAACCATATCACCTTGAATAAATCTGCCCAATATTTTTAAAAACCTTCTTCTATTTGTAATGTTGGCCAGTTTTTAATGCCATAACCTCACCAGTAAAGTTGTTTGGATGGGTGCAAATGTAGGCATAAATTATCAACCAAGACTTGTTGGAAACATCAGTAGATACATCAATATAGAAGGCATATATTTTATTTGCTGCAATTGTAGTCATAATTGCAAATACATGTATCCTGTGAGATCATACTTTTTATGGCCTACAATAGTGTCATGACCTACAATAGTGTCATGACATCAATATTTCAGATTAGCCTTTTGCTTATATCACAATTCCCCATTTCTGAATTAGTATATCTTTTTCATAACAACAAACTAGGAAATAATACATGCACTTAAGCTACTTTTCCCAAAAGAAATTTCTCAAATAATGTATATACACTACTTATAAGGGGAAAATATTAAATTCCTGGTAACTGTATGCATTGACTTAAATATAGTATTCTTCCTGTCAAAGTAATAAACAAGAGTATTTTACAAGTTGCTCTTAGGGCTGTTAGTCTATGATTTTTGACAACATGTAGAATAGAGCAGAATACACTAATTAAATCTGAGACCAAAAGAATCTCACATACATCATTAAAAAAGCAAAACTTGTGTAAAAATACAAGACAAATAAGCCTATTAAAATTGGTATTTACAAAGGAAATATTATCAGATCCTAAAATTGACAATTATGGTCCCAGAATCAAAACATATCTGGCTAATCACTTCTTTAGAAATTCAGTTAATGATTGGAGAATTTATTCTATTAATAATAAAATTGTTAAATGCAAGGATTATTATATTATCATTTGTTTGGGACTTGCTTTTGAGCATTCTTGGTGTTTTTGAAACATTTTTTAAAATGTTAAAAAAATTGATTATCTTGTTAACTTTGAGTAATGTTTGAGCTCCTTTTAAAGGGTATATTATTGGGACTATAACTTGGTTGCTCTGATAGAGACTTTAAAATAGATATTGATTAAGCTCAATAGTTTCTCTCTCTACACTCAGTTCCAGAGTATCATCAGTCCAACGCTGCTTTGGCAGGCCCGTAGAAAGAATAATGGATTTAGGTGGTGAGTGATGGATGACAACTAGTAGTTTTTACAACAAAGGTGAAGTTTTTTTCAAAATCTCAAGTTGATAATATTTTTTCAATTATTACTATATACAGATATATTAAAAATAAGTGTAAATTCCTTATGCTTTTACCTCTTAATCAATTGTAGGAAAAAGGATACATGTATATATATATTAATATAAACAAAACTATATTATCAGTTTAATTTCATTTTAATAAAATGTGATAAATATTATATGTTTGTACATTATCACTTAAGTTGGTGAAAATGGTAAAATTATGTAGCCTCAGGTGTAATTATATAATTAATCTGTTTCTATACATGATGAAGTAAGAATGCAGAAAATATACGTGTAAATATTCTTCATAAAATATTAATGAAGTCAATATTTATTTGGTATTTAGGTAAAATAAGAAATCACTTGTAATAAAAATACATTTTAAGACATCAGTTCTCAAATTCCATTTTGATGATATATTACTTAATAACTTTGTAAAACTGTCTCTTCCACTTTAGAGTTAACATTTCATTCTAATTGACATATACATCAAGTGGGTATCTAATTCAATGATTGCTGGAAGCCAAAACACCATTTTTTCACTTTATCATATTTCAATTTCTTATAATAAATTGTTATAAAGCAGTACAATAAAACAATTGCAATACCTCTTATTCCAAAATTAACAGGGTGCTCAATTAAATAGTCCAGATTCTTTTGTTTAACTTGTTACATTCATATATCATGTGAAGACTCAGTTCTTCCACCATTTTTTACCACTTGAACTAGAAACTCATCAGACTTAAGTTAGATTTGACTTTATTCTGATCCAAAGCAAATATAAAGACAAATAAATATCAGCATGTGTATTAATATTTTGTGACAATATGATTTGTAATTTTATAGAATTATTTTTTAAGGAAACAACAAAAATAATGTCCAGGAGAGCTTGAGTAACCCAAGAGAATAATCTCAGTCTAATCTAGAGCAACCTGAAGAGGGTCTGAGTCACCCAAAATACTCATCCTAAGAACTGTCTCACAATTTGCTGAGACACAAATACTAAGAATTAAATGGAATTGAGAGACTCATAATTGCCTAGATGACTTACATTTCCAGATTAAACCTGGTTTGGAGGAATGTAGATTAGTATTATATACCACTGATATTCGATTACTTACATTGAAAGCGATGACAAAGGTGTAGTCATGGTCATGGCCTCAGGGAAGAAGATATTCAATGACAATGGGCCACCTGAACACAAGACTCTCTCTCATATAATTATTCTAATATTTGCCATAATTACAGTGGAACTATTGCAAAAGGGTTTTTTTTTTTTTTCACAGATTATTACATTACAAAAGCCATTACAAAAAGCAGTATACATAGCAAGATTATGGATTTGGGTCACATATATTAGATATCATTATTTTCTTTTATACTTATACATATTGAAGCAAACATATCATCTCGAACTTAAAAAGGAAATATGTCTTTCATAATTTAAAATACACTCCAGGTTAAAAATTCTAATAATAATAGTATTTAAAAGGACATATTTTTGTAATACACCTGCTAAATCAAATATACACATCTTCTTCATATCTCAGTGACTTGAATAGCAAAGTTTCATTTCTCATTCACATCATGGTCCAGAGCCCTGTACTGAATCTTCTGATGAGTATTCACCAATTTCTTGGATCCTTAGAGGCAATGCATTGACAGCTGCTGTGTGCTTTGGTGTGTGTGCCAAAAATTCAGCACCAAACCTTCTTCTTCAGTCCCTCCAATTATGTTGTACACCTGAAATCCTTTGCATTAAATCTCTTCTTAATTAAAATATTTGGAGTGATTTTTATTTCCTGACATGAGATATGTGGATGACCTTTGAGTGCTAAGTAATTTCATCACCACATAATGAAAGCATAGGGAATACCTTTAATTCTGAAAAATTGGCTGCTTTACTGGCACCAGTGACGTATTCAACATAATACTGAAAAATTTAAAGAGATATTGGTCAGATCTATGGTCAGATGAAGAAATAGCCAAAACTAGAATTTAGAAATTAATAGGACTTCTAAAATTATGGAGTATATGTTTGAACCATTTTTTAGAAAGCTTAGATTTGACAGGCGAGTTGGTATTCTCAGTGAAGACACTCAAATAGTATCAGGCAATCCCAAGGATTGAATAACTCATTGCTCAGGACATTCTGCTCCTCGTCTCTCTGATTCCATGTTTACCATACAAATAATTGCACATGCTGCTGGTCAGCCGCCTCGGTACTGAGACAGGCATGACCTAAACAAAAGACTCAAACATTCCTATTACTGGAAGAGACATTGACGGTTTTATAAATTGATAATAACTTTTGGTTAATACATTAGTCTCATATTGTAAATTAATTTCAATCCATCAGTTCAATAACTGGTATCTGATCAGTTTGGATGTAATTATGAAATACCAGTTTGGGAGCCATTTTGTAGCCTTTTTGGTAGCCATACAACTTAGCTTTTCTGGGCAAGCCTCCGCAGTACAACAGTTCTTTTCCAAACTCTAAGTGTGTGTATCTAAATATCTTAGCTTGAGCAAATACATTAAGGTTACTCATTTCATGAATGTTGTGTTGGAGTGATATTATCCTTTCAAGGAACATGCATTAGAAAGTAAGGATGCAGGGCCATAGCCTTAAATGAAAGTCAAAAGAATGAGTAATTAAACTTACATTTCATTTTGCATTAGTTTTCTATCACTTTATTTTAAAAATTACCATAATCTATTCATTTAAAAGAGCAAGTTTATTCTCTCACAGTTTCTGTGGGCCACGAGTCTGGGGATAGTTTCATTGGGTCCTCTGCTGAGTCTCACAAAGCTGAAATCAACATGTCCCCAATGCTGCCTTTCTCATCTTGGGCTCAGGATCCTCTTGCAAAAACTTACTGGTTGTTGGAAGAGTTTCATTTCCTTGCCTGTTCTTTGCTAGCTGTTGGCACGAAACTGCTCTCAGCAACTAGAAGCTGCCCTTCCCCATCTGCAATTCGCAATGTGGCTGCTTGCTTTCTTCCAGACCAGCAGAACATCTTTCTCAAATCTTCCTCTGATGCCTGTAAAAGAAAATTTTTTGGTTTGATTATCAGCTCCACCAAGAATAATATCCATTTTGTCAGATGGCACAACATAATCACAGGAGTGATAGCTCATTATATTCACAGGTTCTGCCTATGCAAGGAAAATATAGGAGGCAGAAGTCTCAGGGTTGTCTTATCCTGCTTACGTATTTCAGACGTAACTGTATATTATAAACAAAGTTCTGCTTAGTTTTTTCCATCTCTTAATGTAGGCTCAAATATATGTTTTCTTTTTCTGATATCTAAATATGTAGATTTATAGGTAAATAATAAAACACAACCTACCATATATTTAATAATTACTTAGCTGCATCTCTGAGTATAAGTTAGAAAAATTGCCACTCCATGGCTTATGTTGAATTTTTCATGCATTTAGCATTTCTGAACTGGTTCAAATGAGATTAAATCAATTATAATATCATTGCTTTCATTAATCCAAATTTTTTTGTCCTTTTTCTGTCTGAAGTGTTTTGTAAGTAAAGACTTTCCAGTTTTCATTGAGGGAACACCTTTAAGTTAGGAATGTATTGTAATCCTTTTCTTTTTAGAAAAGAAAAACATCAAGTCATAGATGAAAATTTTAAAAGTATTTCCATTGGATATCTAGAATCATCTGCCTTAGAGTTCTATGTAAAAATTATTTCCTTAAAGTATATTTTTGTGTTATCTCTAACTTTTTCTGTAATAAGTGTGAGAAGGTTTTGTTATTATTATTGTTCTTTCATTTCATTCTTTTCTATTGATTCTCAGGAGTTGCTTAGAATAGAAAACATTAAAGTCCCACAAAGATAACAGGGAAGTAGAGAACAGAGTCTATCAAGCTTGTGAAGCAATGTGGGAACACCTCCTGAACAGTGATTCAGTAGTGTCTTGACAGGGGGAATTAGGGAAGCACCTTATAGCAACTTAAGAAATGGGATCCAATGGGGTCATGGCTGACCCAGACAGGGATTTGTTCAGACTGGTAAACTACATGAGTTGCTCTAAAAGTCTGTTACTTTGTCTTGAAATATATGGGTCTGAAAGAATTTTCATTCACATTTTGAACTTAAATACATTTTCAGTATCAGAAGTTTACTGTTTCTCCTTCAGAAAGAGGCAGCTATTGATATAGAACACAGGAAATTATATGTTCTGCTGTCATGTTATATAGGGGATTGGTTATCACAGCAGTTGTAAAGGGAGTGGTGTAATAAAAGGTAGAACAAATTAATCTTGAGATTTCAAAGAGTATGCACAAACACAAGTAACAATAAAAAGAAAAGACTTCTGTGTTTACCATTTTTATGGTAATTTTTCAAACTAGAAAATAGCAAATTAAAAAACAAAACAAAAATCTTCCCCCCCAAAAAATAAAAATAAAAATAGAAAGACGTAAGTAAAACTTATGTCTTCATACTAAAAAAAAAAAAAAAAATCTTCCACAAGCAAAAGATGTTCTTATTTGCATCATTATTTGAGGTCCTATTTTGTAAATATTGTAATCACTGTGAAATAACAGCATTTTTATATTAGCAGTCACAGTACTAGATATTTCAACTCTAGATGAAAGTTTGAAGTTTACATATTTATATTTAATAAAGTTCGATTGTTAATATCCACTGTATGCAGAAGCCTAGAAACTTTGTGTTTAGCACTTAAACATTTTGCTCATAATTAACAAGTATGAAAATGTTCCATGTGTTAACAAGTATATATATCAATCTAGAATAATATAAAGCATGAGGAAATTATGTAACAGATATACTAAAACCCTTAAGTTTTTTTAAAAAACATACTAATTTTCAAAAATTAAAATACTTTATAAATGCTTTTATACTGTGGTTATGTTTTGCTGTTTGTTTAAAATTGAAATGATACACCTCCTTTAAAATTGAAATGAGTTAAGGTATGCCTTTAAAATACTATATGTGTATGACTACAGGTACACATGATTGAAATGAAATTTAATAAACTGTTCCCTTGGATTTGGATAAACTAGGATTTATTTCTAAAAGATTATTATGATTTCTGGTATAAATAATATTGAAAGTTCTTTGTGACAAGGAATTGATATTTCAGGAGACAACATTTTCTCTTGTATACATTACTATATCCTGCTTATTAGAATATTGCTAGAATACTGAACCTTTGCCTGCCCTTTTAAAATATTGCTCTTTTAAGTTTATTCAGACTTTTAGTATCACTTATATGATTATTTGCTATTTACAATGCTAACTAAAAGAGCTCTTTAAATTTTTTTAAGTATACCATGAAGGATATTCAAAATTATTGAAAAGTTCTTAATTGTAAATAAGGAAGTTAATGTTCATTTGAAAATTCTCTATATGTCTTTTTTTAAAAGGTTTAACTGGCTTTAGTAAAGGTAAACTGGTGCTGTTTAGCACTTTGGGCATTAGTGGAGGAAGCTGATTTATTTTCACCATTTTTGGCTGGCTGAGAGCAGTGATGTGGAAATGATATTCTTGGACTAATCTGAGCTGCTGTAAACAGTCAGTTGTTATGTATCACTGTGTCAGAATTTCCTTCAGTAGGCAGGTAATTCAGAGCTTGTAGCATGAATGTTTATTATGTATGCATAAGAACACAAAGTGGGAAAAAAAAAACTATCTACTGAGATCATCAGAAACTGAAAAAACTATTCTAACCACTTCTATAACACCTAATATATTTCTTGGAATACTGCAAATGCCATGATTTGAAATGTAAGGAAAAAAAATACTTCCACTTCTACCATAAGCTGTCACAAATTTTCCTCTTAAGTCTTCTATTTGATGACTGTCCTGTGAACAATTATATGAAATCCTTCGACATGTGAACCAGTTTCCAAACCACAATTTTAAATATCAATTTGATCACAGTTCAAAAGGCATTTTGAATGTACTATTAATATATCACTGTGTATGAGGATGTACAAACTCCTAAGAGATGAGATGTTTTTTCAATGTGAACTTATGAAATTGTTCTCACCAAAAAAAATAAAAGCAGCCTCTGACAATATCTCCTTGAGTTAACATATTCCTCAGTCCCTGAACCTCTACCCTTGGAAGATAAACATGCTCTTGGCCTTAGACATCATTAATTGGCTATGGACACAGTGTCAAGAGAGACGTTTAAGTACGCTACAGGTCTGATGATATCCATGTGGTTAAATCAGTTGTCCAGAATGCTCATGTGTGTATAGGTAGAAAGATTTATCATAATAAGGTAGGTGCAAGGAAGAAAGCTATTGAATAGCTTATTTTAAATCTTAAAGTGCCTGCTCATGTTTTGACCCCCAAGTCGTTTCAGCACTGAGGAAATATCAAAGAAGTTGAGAAACAATGGATTGCAGCAGCTAGTTAACCTCATAAATACTCTTAATTGACTGTAATGATAGGCCAAGGAAAGTTCTACATGGCATGTAGTCTGTCCAGACTGAAGAATCTACCTTCTTCAAATAAAGAAGGTATGTCCTAAGTAATATACTTTGTTTTTATAGAAGTGTAACTATTTTTGTTTAAACTTTATGTCTCTCTGAAATAAAACAGTGAATAGATCAATGGACTTCATCTCGGAGGTCACCTCGTCCTTCAAACATAGCCATTGATCAACCACATACTGGATAAGTGTAGATTTAAGATGTCTGAGTTTTTTACTAATAGTTTGTAAAAAGTAGAAGAGTGCCTCAGTCAACTTCTGAGATTGAGATTCCAGATGTATTGTGACTTCCCAGGAAATAATGCAACAGGTGTTGACTATCTTGATCTAAAGGGTCACTTAAAGTAAGCAGAACACATCATTACAACATAAGATATGTAGCTTTAATTGATCCTGAAGATAAAAATAGTATTTGGATCCTGTACCACAGGAAAGTAGATATTGACAATTTTATTTATGGACCTGAGGTTCTGAACAAATCTACCCTCTCTTCCACTGGTTTTCTTGGCTGAAAGGATAAGAGTATTGTAAGACCTAGTACAAGGTGTGAGGAGTTGTTTCTCTATTTAGGTCATCAACTAATGATTTTAGTACTTCTTTAGCTTCCTGTTTAGAGAGTATTGCAAAAACCTGATCGGGTTTTTAATGGGTCTATCTGAATCTTTAGAAGTTTAGCTCCAATAATTCTGTTAATATTTGTAGACTATTTGGCACTTAATGAATCTGTATGTCCTGGAGGTCTTCAATTTGGGTTTTATTTAGAAAAAAGATATCAGCAAATCAATATTCAAATTACACTCTAATGATGACTAGGGGACTCCTCAGAGATTTCAAGGAAGAGGTCATCAGGATACCTTTTCTTTGGGCAATTACATCTTCCCAGGTTCTCTCTTTCTCTCGTGAATTAGGCATCATTTTTTTTTTTTTTTTTTTTTTTTGG
>NW_020173763.1:2300166-2414006 GCF_003031525.2 Neophocaena asiaeorientalis asiaeorientalis
CGGGCCTCTCACTGTTGTGGCTCCTCCCGCTGCGGAGCACAGGCTCCGGACGCGCAGGCCCAGCGGCCATGGCTCACGGGCCCAGCCGCTCCGCGGCATTCGGGATCCCCCTGGACAGGGGCACGAACCCGCATCCCCTGCATCGACAGGCCGACCCTCAACCACTGCGCCACCAGGGAAGCCCTAGCCATCATTCTTTCACAAAGGAGAAAAACATTTCCTGTGGTTAAAAGTTTGTGGGTGAAAGTTACAGTCTGAGGTGAGTGAATGTCTGAAGTTTTTCAAAGATATCTATCACATTAGTAGATTACTGACCATGAGCAGGAGTTTGTAAAATGAAAAAGTTTGACTGCTATAGCGGTAAGGATATCAGTACATACTTCGCAAGCTTTTCTCTTAACATTTTCAGAAATGTCTTATGAATTTAAGGGTAAAACGGGGAATCAGATACTTGTTCCTTTTGACATAGTACAATTCTTTTTGTCAAGCCTATTCTGCTTACAATATCTATAGTCATCTTTATCAAAAGGCTCCCTCCCCTGGCACTTAGAGATTGGGGTGTAAGTATCTAATTGTTTTATCTGAAAGTCACCAGTTTATTGTCTTATTCTGCTTTTGTTATGAGACTCTCAAATGTTCAGCAAAAATTGAAGATCTAGCAATGGGCAATTTATGAATCCCATTTTTGTTGCATACTTCAATTTTCTACTTCTTGGTTAAGTATATTCACCAAATGTAAGGGAATAGCTGTGGTTACACCTGTGTTAGAGTCTACTGTGTTCTGTATAAAAGTGTTAAGGATCCTCTATAAATTCTGACAATTATCTATCTACCTATTTTCACAGGACTGACCAGCTCAAAGTTATTCAGCTTTTCTAAACCCCTGTGATTTCCTATGATATTTGGAGACACTTAAGTTATTCTCAGATCTTACCACTCTGCCTTCCTTTTTTTTTTTTCTCTATCTGAGCATCCTACAAATCTGTAAATATATAATGTAGATTGAGCATCCTTGGGTTTATTATAAATGTTGTAGTTTTCTATTTAACTTGCCTAAGCTTTGGAAAAAATTTTAAATGACTCTCAGATCAGATCAAGATCAAGACTTAAAATCCACCTTAAAGCAGTTACTGCATTCTGAAAGAGGTTTTACTTTAAGAGGCAATTGAGTTTTGAGGGATCCTGGATAAGTAGATGGGATTGGCACAAAACGTTTTTGACTAATGATTCTAATCTGTTCACTTCTCTGAGATGGCTAAGATTTGCAGGAATTTTCTTGTGTTTAATTCACTGCTGTTTAAATAGATTAGTGAATTTAAATAGATTAGTGAATTTTTCTCTTCAACAATTCTCATTTTAAAGCATTACTAGAAATTTAAGGCAAAAACAGGAGGGATCAGAAATAATTTAATTAATGAAAATCCAGGGATTTTTGACAAATATTTTTAATACATATTTTAACATATAACTGCTTTTTGTGAACATTACACGATGATGGCTATTTGTTGAACAGTAATCACTTTAGTGCCTTTTAAGGGTCTTTCCACTTCTTCCATTTCACATTTCTTGTGATATGGTGAGTAACCTTTTAAATAAATTGTTAGTAAACAGTAAAAAGTTGTTGCTTTTTTTTGTTAAGAGTGTCCACTCCAGATTTAACAATTCACTATACATGCTGTATACATTATTTTAACTAGCCTTTTTAGTAGCATGCTATGAACAATTTGAAGCTCATTTAATCAGCCAGAAAACTGATACATGGAGGAGTTGTCAAGTGATTTCCTCAAGGCTCCACATTTAGTAAATGCTGGAACCAGAATTCAAACTATATATCCTACTGTATAACCAGGTTTCTCAATCACTCTATTATACTGCCTTCTTATATTGCCATTTTTCCAATCCTTTCATATTAGTAGTTTAACTGTTTATCATTGTATTTGATGGCTTGTAGAACAGTGCTGACCAACAAAAGTTTCTGCAATAATGGAAATATTCTATATATACCCTTTCCAAAATGTTAGCAATTTATGACCATTGAGACTTGAAGTATGGCTGTTGGGACTGAGGCACTAAGTTTTAAATTGTACTTAATTTTAATTAATTTAAATATAAAGGATCACATGTGACTAGTGACTATCATATTGTGCAGTCCCATTCTAAATGTAAGCATACTGCCATGCTTTAAAACACTGTTCTTGAAATAAAAAACACAATTAATCAAATATAATTGTTAGAAGAATGCCTGAAAAGTGAAAATAAAAAAGGATATATTCTTTGTTCCTTTCTGGTAAGTTCTATGGCTATTATGCATTGAAACATACTGGTCAAGAGGAAGGCTGTTATACAATAATTTTATTTTATGTTCATATATGTTTCACAAAACAAGTGTAATATTTTAAACAGCAGTTTTGATTATTTATCTGAATTCTTGAAGGCTTGCAAGATATGGCCACGGATATAAATAGAGACATACATCTATAGATATGTAAATGTAGATATAGGTATATTTAAATTTTTAAATTTATTCCCTCCTTATTATCAAATTACTCATACAAATTAAAATTCAAAATAAAATAGTAACTGTCTTCATATTTGTATGGAATAATCTTATGGCAATTTTTGTTTCTTAATCACTGTATATTTTAAAAATTTTAAAATTAACATAATTGTTAGTTTCCCTCCACTTCTTTTCTTCTATAAATTCAAAATTCTCTAAGCTGTAATTTCCTACATTCTTTTCAGTACATTTTATATTTCTCATAGTCCTATATTAGCTTTTGTGTTTTATGAATTGAGTCTTCAGACATTTTAAATAAGCTCATTTACCATATCATGGCTTCTTTTTTTAATCCAGTAAATAGTAATGTTTAAAAAAAAAGATAAAAGATTTGCTCAAATGGGAATTCTATATGTTTGCAAACTTTAATTTTTCCAAACTGATAGTGTTAATTGTAGGAACATCATTTTTATTATCATGATTACAGCTGCTTAGTAGCTCTGTAATGAGACGTCTGTTTTATATAGTAGACAAATCATTTATTTTACTAAAGGACTAAATACTTGGTTTGGGAAATTTAAAAATTAATGTAGTATGAACACAGCGTGATATTCAGATATAATTCTTCAATGTTAAGAAGGGTAGGATCATGACGAGGTCCTGAATCATCAGATTGAAGTTGAACGATTATTAACCTGATGCAGATGTCATAGTCATTTTTGCTTTGTGAGGTGATATATGTCTCTACCAACAAACTACTTCATCCTTAGAAATTGTGATTAGACATTTAATTAACACAAGCTGAAGTTGTCAAGATTTCAAATTAAATTAAATATTGTTCAGTTTAATAACAAAACAATGAACTTATCCAAATGAGTTAAACAGCTATGAAATCATAACAAACTCCAAGAAAAGAGAAATTCCCCTCTACTTATCATGAGTGTATGTTCTATACATATGAGTACTGTGATAAACAAAATCTGAATATATATGTATACTTTAAAATAATGAAAGTTTCTTTAAAAAAATAAATCATATATTGTAATGACTTAATGTTGTCTTAATGTAATGTTGACTTAATGTAATGACTTTTATTGTAATGACTAGGGTAAGTCACTTACGTATCCATGCTGAAAATATTTTTAAAACCTCTAACTTAGAATTTCCTGAAAAATTATCACTTTAATCGTAGACAAAAATCAATATCATTGTTGTAAAATTGTGCCCATTTTACTACTATAGCATTTTAGGAAGGAAAAACTCAAGCCACATATAGGACAACTATTTTTGTAATGAATACACTGACGAAGGTTTAGGTAACCAGAATAAGTGTTAATACTTCAATGGAAAAAAAAGAATGCATAAATAACAGGCAAAGATATGTTTAGGCATTTCACAGTAAAGAAAATGAAAATGGACTATAATCCTTGGAAAATAAAACAGTTAATTACTGAAATGCAAATTAAGTGATAAAGAGAAATTTTGTTATACCCACCAAGTTAGAAAAAATAATTAAAACTTGATTTCATAAAAAACATTGATGAGATTGTGAAACAACAGAATCTCTTATATAGTCTTGATCAGAGGATTACCAAGTATACTCCATGTTTCCTTTTAAACCTTTCTAGAGAATTTGCAGGGAACACACTTGCTAAGACATCTATTTTTTGTTACATTTTTAAAGCAACAGAGTATGTAAAGCTTCACATCATTTTTAACCTCACAATTCTTTGCCTGTACCCTAAATGTCTAGGTCTGGCACATCTCACATAAAGTGTTCACTTGTAATCATTGCTTTAGACTCTGATTTCAAAAGGAGGCTTGCTAAAATACCTAGTAAAATTCAACATGAATATAACTTTAAGTCTCAGCGACTCCACACATGAATATAAACCCCTGAGGAATTCTTAAACATGTGCATTTGGAAATAGCATAACATTATTCAAAGCAGCATTTTTGTAACATAATGAAACTTGTAAAACTTCTCTATCAAATTTATAATTAATAAGATACAGTCAAGTCATACAATAGAATAGTATACAACAGTGCATAATGAATGAAAGTCACACATAGCTACATGGTTATATTTAAAAATAAAAATGCTGAATTAAAAAAGTCATAGAAGAATTCACAGAGCATTATTGTGTTTATTTAATGTGTTTATTCATAGAGCATAAATATGTTTATTTAATGTTCAAAGTAAGGTATAAGAAACAATAAATTGCTTAAGGATACTTATATAGGTACTAAAATTATAAAAGCAATAAGAACATTATTAATATAAAATACAAGATAGTGGTTACTTTAGCAGGTGAGGAAAGGGAATGTGATCAAAGAGCCAATGACCAATGATTTATCAGTAATATTATATTTCCAAACAGTTAGGGATTCAGACATTTTACCTTCCACACTGAATTTCATAGAAAGGTACTCAAAGAACTGCTTTTATAAAGCAAAGAATAAAGAAAATAGAAGAAAGGTATATGACGAAGAAAACAATGGGTTTGAAGCACGAGATCAGTGAAAGAGTTCACAATGTGGACAACAGGCTTAAAGGGTGACAATTCAGAATGTAGTGGAAGGATTAAGGATTCCAAACAGGAAGTTTCTAGGAAAAAATTAAGGGAAAAAAGTGATAACATGTTATGGTTAAAAGACTGAAATCAAAGAAAGCATGGCTTATCAATTAAAATGGACCCACATAAAATTAACAGCTGACATCTCATCAGAAATGGTGGAATCCAGAAGACAGTCGAATTTCATATTCAAAGTTTTGAAGAAAAAAAAAACCCTCTACTAAGAATCTTATAGCCATCAAAACTAACTTTCAAAAGTAAGGCAAAATAAAGACATTCCCAGATTAAACAGAATGGATAGCACATCTACCTTATAAGAGATATAGAAGAAAGTTCTTCAGGCAGACAGATAGTAATTTAAATCCATACAAAACAGTAAAGAACATGGGTAAAGGTCATTATGTAAGTATAAAAAATTATATATGTATATTTCTTCACCATTTTTTCTTAACTTTTTAAAAAAGAAGATAAACAAAAGGTATACAATATATTGTTGTACTATAATATATAGAAATATATTTGTCAATAACAAACAAAGTTGTTTTGGAGTGAAGAAGCAACATCAGATTGTAACTAAATCCAAAAGACCAAATGAAGAAAATCAGAAATGAGAATAAGAAAATCAATATAACAAATCTGTAAAAATATATTTGCTTTTCTTTCTTCTCTCAGCTTATTTAATAGATATAACATTATGTAAAGTAATAATTATAAAAACATGTTTGGGGATTATGCATTTACATGTAAAAATGTATTTATGGATTAACATACATAAAATGTAATAATTTAATAAGAATTATAGACAAAGAAGGTACAATAAAACTGTATAGAAATAATCTTTCTATTTCTCATTGAACATAAGTTAGTATAAATCTAAGTAAGTTCTGATCAGTTAAGATGTATGCCTTAGTGAAACCATTGAGAGAATACTTTAAAAAAAAAGATGAAAAAATCATTAAAGAAATTAAATTATCATACTTTCAAAATTTATTTAATAGAAAAGAAAATGTTAAGGAGAATTACAATAATAAAAAAAGAACCTGATATATAAAGAAAAAAAGTAAAATGGCAGGCAAATCCAACTATATCAATAGTACCATTAAATAGGAATGAATTAAACAAAAGGCAGAGATTTTCAGACTGGTGAAATATTTTCAAGACAAATATTTAGCCAAACTAACTAAAGGAAAAAGAGAGAAGACTCAAATTACCAAAATCAAGTTTGAAGGAGAGGACATTACTATCAACCTTGTGGAAGTAAAAAGGAATATGAGAGAATATTATGCCAACAAATGAAATAACTCAGATGGAATGGACAAATTATTAGAAAGACACAAGCTACGAAAGCTATCTGTAGAAGATTTCAGAAATATAAATAGACCTATAGCATGTAAGGAGATTGAATTAATAATTTTAAAGAACTTCCCACAAAGCCAAGTCCAGCCCAAGGTGGTTTCACTGGTGAATTCTACAAAACATTTAAGGAAGAGTTAAGGAGAGTTTGAGAAACTTCCCCCCAAAATAGAAAAATTACTTCCTAACTCATTTTATGAGACTAGTAGTACACAGATGCCAAACATGGCAGACATTATAAGACAATTTCAGACCAGTATCTTTTATGAATGTAGAGGTAAAAATGCTCAACAAGGTACTAACAAACCAAATCTAGCTACATATAAAAATGATTTTACAACCTGACCAATGGAATTTAACCCAGGAATTGAAGCTATAGTAATCATAATGTCATATATGACGTATAGGTAAATATATTTGAATTGAGAGTCCAGAAATAAGCCTTCACATTTATAGTCAATTAAATTTCAGAAAGTGTGCTAAGACAATTAAAGCAGAAAGAATAATTTTTTTCATCAAATGGTAGTAGAACAGCTGGATATCCACATGCAAAAGAATAAACTTGAACTCTCACAACATTACAAAAATAACAAAAATTAACACAACATAGATAAAAGACTTAAATGTAAAGTCTAAAACTAAAACTCTTACCAGAAAACATCAGAGTAAATACCAATGACCTTGAATTAAGTTATGCTTTTTCAGACATGACACCAAAAGCAAAAGTAATAAAAGAAAACATAGGTAAATTAGACATCAACAAAAGAATATGAATATCTTTTTGAATTATGTTTTTTTTCTGGATATATGCCCAGGAGTGGGATTGCTGGATCATATGGTAGCTCTATTTTTAGTTTTTTAAGGAAACTCCATACTGTTCTCCAAAGTGACTGTATCAATTTACATTCCCACCAACAGTGTAGGAGGGTTCCCTTTTCTCCACACCCTCTCCAGCATTTATTGTTTGTAGATTTTTTGATGATGGCCATTCTCACCAGAGTGAGGTGATACCTCATTGTAGTTTTAATTTGCATTTCTCTAATAATTAGTGATGTTGAGCATCGTTTCATGTGCTTGGTTACCAAGGTGGAAAGGAGGGAGGAGAGATAAACTGGGAGATTGGAATTGACATATACATACTCTTGTATATAAAATAGATAGCTAATAAGGACCTACTGTATAGCACAGGGAACTCTTATCAATATTCCATAATGACCTATATGGGAAAATCATCTTAAAAAGAGTGGTTATACGTATACGTATAACTGATTCGCTTTGTTGTACAGCAGAAACTAACACAACATTTTAAATTAACTATACTCCAATAAAAATTTAAAAAATAAAAAATGAAGAATATGAATAGACATTTCTCCAAAGAAGATATACAAATAACCAATAAGATAAACACACAAAAAACATGCTCAACATAATCAGTCACAAGGGAAATGCAAATCAAAATCAGAATGAGATACAACTTCATACACACTAAGAAAATAATAATCAAAATGTTAGATAATGACAAGTGCTGGTGAAGATATGGAGAGATTGGAACTATTATCAATGCTCGTATCAATTCCAATGCTTGGAATTTAAAATAGTACAGCCATTTTGGAAAGCAATCTGTCATTTTCTCAAAAACTCATGTAGATTTACCAAAGGACCCACTAATGCCACTCCTGGGATACATGCCAAAGAGAACTGAAAACATATATCCACAAAAAACTTGACGCAAATGTTCACAGCAGCATTATTCACGGATAGCTAAAAGATGGAAATAACACCACGTTTATGAATGAATACATAATGATGAATGAATACATAAAATATGGTATATTCATAAAATTAGATATCATTCTACAATAAAAATGAGGTACTTACAAATGTTACAACATGGATAAGCTTTGAAAATATAATGCTAACTGAAAGAAACCAGTCACGAACCACCTCACATGTATGATTGCATTTATTTGAAATATGCAGAATATGCAAATCTATAGAGACAGGAAGTAGGTTTCCTAGAGCTGGGGAGGGTTGAAGAAAATGGGGAGAGATTGCTAATGGGTATGACATTTCTTTTGGAGGAGATATAAATGTTCTTAAGTTGATTGTGGTGCAAAATTTTGTAAATATGTGAAAAATTTGTATGCTTTACAAGTCCGTGAATTGTATCAGTGAACATGAATTACATTTCTATAAAACTCATAAAAAATCAGCACAAGGAAAAGAAATATAATCCTTTTATAAAGTAACCCTAAAATTAACACTATTTATATAATCATAATAAATTAGGGTTTATGGTTGAATTTTAAAGTTTGGAATCATCCTGAAGACAAACCACAATTTTAATATGGTTGTAGACAAAAGCATACATTTTAGCATCTGTGATGACAAAGTAAAATAAAAAGTACAAGGAATTGTTGTTTGGAGGTGAAAATTGGAGTGGAGAACAGGTTTGTAGAGTTGTGTGCTAACATATTTATTTTATAAACAAGAAATCAAAATTTTCTGTCTATAGATTATATAACATGTAAATGTGATTATATTTCTTAAAGTTACAAACGCTAATTATGGGGGAAGCTAAAAGTGTTCAGTTTATGTTGGTAGTGTTGGGAGAGTGGGCAATGTGGCACATGTTTTGTTTTTAAGATGTATCCTCATTTATAAAGCTAGATGCTGGTATATAAAATATGAAATAAACAAGCAAATAGATACAAATAAATGGAGGCATACAGGCAAATAAATGCATGCATAAATAAATGTGCAGTACAATATTGTGTTTAACTGTCAAGTTAAATGCCAGGAGAAATCACTCAGAGTGTCACGGTGTAGAACAAAACTTAAAGTGAAGAATTGTAGTTTAGCTTACTGTTAGTATTCATTTTGATCAAATGTGTTTTACCAAAAATTAAAAGGAGAGAGAGAGAAAAAAAAACACCTTTCAGTTTTATGAAGGCCAGTCTGTTTGATATGTTCAATATTTTTGATATTCATTAATTATAATTGCAGGAGCTGAGGCCCAAGGAATGAGGCCTAAGAATTAAGGCAGAAGGGTGAATACTCGCCATGTCAGAAGGATGCTTATTTATTTATAAGGTGAGTATTGTTAGATACATAGACCATGAAACAAAAATTAGTTGGAATACTGATGTAAGCTAAGGCCATGAGAATATCAATGATATATTCTAAAACTAACATCATTGGTGAGAGTTGTATTAATTGAGAGTTTAGTTGTAAGTAAGAGAAAACTACCCAGCATAGATAAAGCAAAATGGGATGTTTTGATAAGGATACTTACAAAGTATGCCATGGAACCCAAGGGCAGAAATGCCATAGGATGATGAGAAAATGAAAGTAGAAATAAGAGAAATACCAGCAACACAGGCAATATGCTTATTGTCAAGTTTGTTTTTTTTTAAATAGACTTTATTTTTTAGAGCAATTTAGGTTCACAGAAAAATATAGAAGATACAGAGATTTCCCATATACTCTATGTCCATTCATTCATAGCCTCCCTCATTATCAACATCCCCATCAAGATGGTACAATTGATGAACCTATATTGATACATCATTATCACCCAAAGTCTATAAACTACATTAGGGTACACACTTGGTACTATATATTCTATGGGTTTGAACAAATATATAATGACATTTATCCACCATTGTATATCATACAGAATAAATTCACTGCCCTAAAAATCCTGTGTGCTACAAGTATTCATCCTTTCCTCACCTCTAATCCCTGACAACTACTGATCTTTTTATTGTCTCCATAGTTTTGCCTTTTCCAGAATGTCATATAATTGGACTCACACAGTAGGTAGCATTTGCAGATTGGCCTCTTTCACTTAGTAATATTCATTTAAGACTCTTCCAAGTCTTTTCATGGCTAGATAGTTTATTACTTTTTAGTGTGAATAATAGTCCATTGTCTGGATATACCACAGTTTATTTATCCATTCATCTACTAAAGAATATCCTGGTGCTTTCATGTTTTGGCAATTATGAATAAAGCTACTATAAACACCCATGTGTAGGTTTCTGTGCATGCTGTTCACCTTTAATCCTTAGACAAGGTCTGGACTGCACATCCAGATCTGCACGTGCACAGGTAAGACTTTCTAAGGCACAACATTGCAACTGCTATAGGGCTGAGAACTGAACAGACACACCAGATGACTTGCAGTTACTGGAGATATTTAAGTTGTAGCTTAGACAGACGAGTGGAGGGTCCTCACTGAGGACTTCAGGCATTCAGTTGAATTTCCAGGAAAGGTACACTTTAAGAAGGAGAAACAAGTCCTAGGAAAAGGATCAACATTGTGTTAAGCATAAAACAGAAATAGACCTGACTGCCTTAACAAAGAATACAATTGAGCTTGACAAGTTTAAGGGGACCCACTAATAATTTAACTGCTCTACAGAACATAATTCAGCATTTTTTAAAGTAGGGGTCAGCAAATTCATTCTGTAAAGGGTAGGACGGTAAATATTTTAGGGCCATATGGCCTTTATTGCAACGATCCATCTCTGCCATGGTAGCATGAAAGCAGTCATAAACAGCTTTTTACTTATAAGCATAAACCCAACAAATTACATTCAGTATAGGTGAACTAAACTGTTTAACTAAAAGGCAAATGTTTTCAGACCAGATTGAAATACTCACAAATAGTGAGCATAAGAAGGCTTGGGGTGGCCTTATGTTTAGATACAGAAGACTTTAAGACAAGGACATAAAAAGAGACATTTTAGAATGATAAAAGGATAAATGAATCAAGAAGGCATAAAAATCATACATATTCATACACCTACCAAGAGTGTTACAGAACCAAAATTGGGTCCGTTTGCCCATGCACAGTAAAGTCAATCTACTGACACTGGGTTGTAGTGAAGGAAAGTGCAGTGTCTATTGTAGGCACCAGGCAAGTAGTCTGGGGCAGCTAATTTCGAAAAAATCTGAACTCCCCGATGGATTTCAGGGAAGCATATTTAAAGGCAAGGTGAGGGAGGAGAGTCACAAGGTGTGTGATCAGCTCATGCACAATTCTCTGATTGGCTGATGGTGAAGTAACAGGACAGTGTCACAGGGGTTAACATCATCAATCTCTGGCTCCAGCTGGTCTTGGGGCTACATGCTCATGGTCATCATGTAGTTAACTTCTTCCATTTGGTAGGGATTTCAGTATCTGTAAAACAAGTCAGGAATATGCATCATATACTTCAGGGAGAAACTTCAGGGAGGAACTAAAGTTTCCGCGACTGACATATGGCTGGTTTACTCTTTAAATTTTTACCGGTTCTTCTGGCAAGATTGCTACTTTTTTTTACTACATGTTCACATCTTTTCAATCATTAATTCTTGAGCCAGGCTTTTGTAACTCAGGGGAGACCTGGGAGACTACAGCTTTTCTACAAACAAGAGGTAGGCAGAGGACAGGGGGGAGGTGTCTGTCTTAGGAAAGCCCCATAGGGTCCTGCTCAGTTACAGAGGCACTTTAGCCTGTATAAAGCAAAAACTGATGAAAATAAAAGGGAAAGAAATCATATTTGGAGATTGTCACTCTTTTCTCCTTAAATGCTACCCTGTTTTTCATTTAACAGTAAAAAAATCTGTTAGAGTTAATTATATTTTTTTCTGTTTACACTTCTTCTCCTCCATTTTTACATTGAACCCACTTAATCGGGTTTCTGTTCTTGTCACTCTACCCAAACTATGCTTCTCAACATAAACATAGGTTTCCACATTACTTAATCAAATAGTCATTTCTTTGTCTTTATTCTCTTGTCCCATCAGCCACATTTCACCCTGTTAATCATTCTTTTCTTTTTGAAGTATTTTCTTAGTTTGGCTTCCAGGCTGCCAGGCTACTTATCTCTCTATCCTACAGCCTCACTGGCTACTTCTTCTCAACCCCCTTTGTTAGATTTCCAAATAAGAAAGATTCCCAGAAGTCAGTCCTTAGTTCTCTCTTCTTCACCTGTGATACTGGTTGGATAATCCCATCAAGTGCCATGTCATTAAATACCATCTCTTTTCTGAGAACTTCCAAAGTCATACATACGGCTCAGATCTCTTCATGACATTTATACTCACACATCGAATTTCCTGCTTGGCTCCATTTAAATGATTAATAGCCATCTATTACTAAACTCTGCCCTCCAATTAAAGACAAAAATGAAAAATTTCCCATTTCTATATTGCTCCAATTATTGCAATTTATATTTGCTCAGGCCAAGACCTTCATGTTATTGTTGACTCCTCCATTTCTAACGTCTTTCTTATCCAAGTCCGTTAGTAAATCCAGTTTCAAATATATTCTGAATTAGACCAGTTTCCAGTCAGTTCATTATTTATCCTTGCCCATGACACCATCATCTTCATCAGTTTTTTTTTTGTCTCCTTCAGTAGCTTTCTAATATGCTCCCTGGTTTCATTTTTGTCCACAAGCCCCTCCAGTCTACTTTCTAATGGACCTTACTTCTCTGTTACATATAGCATCTCCCTCCCTCAGAATCCTTGCCACTGCTTTGCTTTCAGCCTACAATGTTGTGTCTCACTTACCTACGTGAATTCCTCTTGCCACCCTGCAAAAAATACTGCATCTTTTATCACTTTATACCCCCTTATCCTTAAATATTATCCCATATATATATATATATATTTTTTTTAATTATAGCACTCATCTACTGAGTCTCTTGTCAGTTATTGATATAACAGTGTCATGCTTCTAGGTAAAGAGAAATTATAGTAGGTAGTCTCAAAAGTCTGTAGGAATAAAATATAGATCAGTTTCTAAAGGGAAGTCAGCATTAATGAAATTTTCATAAATTATATAAGCTAGTGATCATTCGGCTAGTTACTGAACAATGTCCATGACCAAAGTAAGCCCTAGAATCAGTTTCTCCTATGAATACTCTATGAATAATTTAATTATTATTCACTATTAACTGATAGACATTAATTACTTTGTTGTCATTAAGTCAGCAAAAATGCAAGTTTACAAGCACTGATTGTAGAACAAACATAGTGGCTTCATGCAACATAGTTTAAGCTGTTGTTTCTGAATTCAGAAGACTGTTTTGAGTTTAGATCACATCATTTACTAAGAGAGTGTGTTTTCTACTTACTATGTGGTAAAAAAGAAGGTTAATCTAATTTCTTTATAGAGTGATTGTGAGATATATTTAATAACATAAGTAAAATGCATTTTAAAACAATGAAATATTTATATTTACATCTTAAGCATTATTTTACCAATATTAATAAAGATTAAAATAAAGTAATTACATCTATAATGAAGATTTTCTTTTATATAAAAAGGATGAATTAGTTCTATAAAATATTTAAATATAAGAAAAACCTCATATTTTGCTACCCTTGATTTAATTTCCAAATTTGATAGTTAAATAATGGAAGAGTTTTAATATAGTTAGAAAAGGAAAAAAGTTAGTATATTGAATATGTTAAAACATTTTCAGAAAATATAAAAATGCTGCTACTAAAAATACAGAGGTAAAGTTGATTTTTGTGGCCAGTTAGCTAGTGGTGGTTATGAACGGGCATTCAAATGTGCTTGGGTAATTAAAACACTTCATAACATGGTTGTACATAATTATATTGAGTGAATATATTAAGATTTTTAAAAATATTTCTAGTAGAATGTGGTTTTGATTGATTTAATCCTCACAGTGTTGTGGGTGTGTAAGTGTAGTTGGAAATAGTCTTGGCCAGCTCATACAGCAGCAGATGCAGTATTTGCATAAGTAGGATGTTATATGTGGGCTTGTATTTTTGGCTGACACTAGATTTATGACACCAGTTCATTTTTTGCACAGATGGAAGAAAACCTGACAATGTGAAAAGAGGAGTTAATCAATTTCTCTTTAAAAAATTGTTACAGTTACTCTGACTTAAATTTACATATATGTGTCTGATTACCTCATTCATGTGCATATATAAAACAGTAAATTTTCGGTCACTTTATTATCTCTCATTGCAATGTTAGCAATTAAACCTGAGGCTGATGCAGCCAAATAGGAGGAAGCATTGGTAGTATTAATGAATAAATAATATTTATCCTAATTTTGGAGGTGAAAGAATCATTTACAACAGTGAATTAAAAACAAAATAAATGGCTTATATTTCCAGAAAAAGTACAGTGCTTTCTCATGTAAAATATTAAATTTTAAAATAAATGGCCAATTTTTACAGAAAATATATAAATTATACTATACTATATAATATACCATTATATTCTTTGAAAATTTTCTGGGTTTTATTCTAAAACTTTCTTCATTTTGCTTAAGATATTTAAAATACTTAGTAATTGCATATTGGACTTTCCTATGGTTTTAGAGGTTAGAGTTTAGTGACAGATGTAATATTTGCTTGTATGTGGTGGTGAAGGACACAATGGATGGATTGGGCTACACTATAGAAACAGAAAAAAGAGAATGTGAGCCAGTCACATGGGCAGCCACAAATAAGGATACAGAAAACACAGTCAACAAAAGAAAATTTCCAAGCAACTATTTTGTTATTGTTGATAAAGCAGTGAGGGGAAACAGCTAAGACTGAGAGTATAAACAGGCAGCAGCTTTTATATACCAGGGAAAAGACATTGAACTCTATTTTGTGGGCATATAATTATTTTACTGGAGAGATTAAATAATAAAAGCAGATTCTTTAAAAAATTTATTCTGATAGCTAGGTGGGTAATGAATTTGGTGAGTTAAGACTAAAAGCAGATGGAGGGTATTGCTATTTATTAGGAGAATGTTATGGAATTTTGAGCAAAGCAAGTGGTTATAGAGGTAGAAAAATGAGAAAATGTGAGAAGTAGTTATGAAAGTATACTTATAAAATTTATAATTCATCTCTTTAAAAAATTAAAATATCAATCTCTAATTTTATTTGACATTTAAAATATATAATATGGTCAAAATAAATAAAAATAATGATAATTCTGAGAGACATACTAAAATAAATATAGATAGATATACATGTGCACACACAAAGAACACTGAAAATTAATATTAATCAAAATAGAAGAACTACAATGTAAACTTGGCCATGTTTGGGGTTAAAGAATACTTTATTTACAGTTATTGCTGAAACATAAATACAGCTCCACTTTTATTTTATTTTTAGATTTTGTAATGTCTAAGACACTTTTAAAATTTATTCTAACTTTTAATTAACTGGCTAGGAAGAGAGCTGACTGATCTGCAATTTCACAAATCAAAAATCTCACTGAGGCTTTTAACTTTGTGGGAGGAGCAAGGGTTTAACGGTGGATGGAAAACTGTGGGAGTTCATGATCAGCTAAAAAATATCTGAAGTGATTGCCACTACATGTAACTCACGCACTTTCACTGTCCCTGTGCTAATCATGTTTTATTATTTTCATGACCATTTAAGACAGGTAAATGTCTGTACACAGTTAAAAATATGTAATTCTGAGGAATCAAAAAGTCTGTATGGAATAACTTCACAGAAAGAGGATCTTTATTGTCATTGCATGACAGGAAAATATCAATACAACAGAGATAATATCTATGACTAGTGATAGAGTTCTAACTACTAACTTTGAAATTTTGAAGGATCTGAGATGCTATCTCACAGCTTACATGGATTCCCTGCTCCCCACTTCCTTGAAGAACAGCACAATGAGAGCCAAATGTCCACCAATAAGTTACAATAAAGGAGAGGATCCCTCAAATTATGAGATCTAGAGCTTATATAGGGATGATTAAGACATATGTCCAATCTTTCTTCCAAAGAGAGATTTCTCATTAAGCAAACATTCTCTGATGGACAGAGGGAAAGCATTGCTAAATCTATTACCCTGAAATGTAATGGAATATTTCCAGGAAGGAAAAGGATAAGATTTTACATTTCCAAATCATTCTGTGGGTCTTTGTCTTAAAGATATCTTAGAGATACTATCTCTACTGAGAGGTACTATCTACTTAGAGATAGTATCTCTAGTTTCCAGAGCTGTCTGTTATGCAAACATTCTTTCAGTGCCCTTTGCTCAAAAGGTCTAGATCATGTAGGAGCATAAAAAAAAAAAATCCAAAAATTCTCTCCTAATACAACCAAAGTCTGATTCATTTATCCAATAATTATTATAATATATTCCAAATATTTGGAAAAATAATATATAATGAACACCCAATGAATCCATTCCTTTGCTGCATTTAAATATTTTGCCATATTTGACTTATGTCTTTTATTCACTGTGATAAACAAAATAATGGTAATCTCAAAGATGTCCACATTCTAATTCATGAGACCTGTGAATATGTTACCTTAAGTGGCATAAGGAACTTTACAAATATGATTAAGTTAAAGATCTTGAAATGGATCTTGGATAATCTGAGTGGGCCCAATGTATTAAGAGTTTTTAAGAGAGAGGCAGAAGGATACGAGTCAGAGAGAGATTGGAAAATGCTACACTTCTGGCTCTGAAGATCAAGGAAGAGGTTATGATTCTACGGATTCAGGTAGCTTCTAGAAGCTGGAAAAGGCAAGGGAACGGATTCTCCCCTTGAGCCTCCAGAAGGAATGAATCCATGCTGACACCTTGATGTTAGCCCAGTGAAACTCTTTTAAGATTTCTAACATCTATTCTTGTATCCCATGACCATTTTAAAAAATTTACATACATTAAGGTCTACTCTTTGTGACGTAAATTCTATGAGTTTTGGGAAAATAATATATTTTTATTCACCATTATTTATCAAACACAATAATTTTATTGTCCTAAAATATTTCCTGTGTTCCACTTATTCACCTTCATACCACCCCAGCCCCAACCTCAGCCTGATCTCAACCACTGAACTGCTTACCATCTCTATATTTTTGCATTTTCATGAATGTGAAACATTTGGAATCATGTAGCATATAGTTATTCAGACTAGCTTTTGTCGCTTAATAATATAAGGGGAAACAAAATAGAAGAATATTTGCAGGCTCATTGTCAAAGTGTATATGATCAGCATTAGTAGTTATGCACTTGTGTTGATATAAATGTTTTATACTTAAATACATAGTTTTCTAAATCATAATAGTGAAAGGTGAATAAAAATAAAACTTAAATCATACCACATTTGTTTTTTTCTTAGTTAATGGTTGACAATAGTTGATATTACCTAAATGAGAACTTTGAAAATGTGATGCAATTTATATCAGCATGAGTTAATTTTGAGATCTATTTTGAACCCTATCTAAACCATCTGGGGAGAAATTCCTTCAGGGAAAATAAAGAACATTCTGTATAATGATTCTATCTGCTACCATTAGCAGATGATACAGACTTGTTAATCACATCTGTACCTCAACATTATCTGGCCATATGCTCATGCAGATGAAACATTAACATTCACTGATTACACAATTCTATTAATTTCTATCATCCTTGTCACAAATAAAATTGTCCCCATTTAGTGATATATATTCTTTCAAATACTATAATTTCTATATTGATTAAAATTTATCCTCTGATTTATCCCAATCCTGAGTTTCCCATCTCCACCCTTTCTCTTGTCCTCTGGAGATCCATTCTATGGTGACCAAAAGAAATTGTATCATGCACTCTTATGTTCTTCATGAAATATCCCCCAAATTCCTTGACTGTAGAAATTTTCCTTTCCTGAGAACATCCATGTTTTGTAGTGTTTAGCTTCTAACTCCCTATGACCTTTATTCACTCCCATGTCATTTGTATATGACATTAAAACCTTCACCCTCAGTTGTCTAATTCCAATCTCCTAGTCACTTAGTCACTCTGTATTTTATTGAGTTCTTAGTTTCAGTCTCAACATCTTTCTAGCTACTTTTCTCCCTCTTTCCCTCTCCCTCTCCTTCTACTTCTCCTGCCCCTTCCCTTTCTCCCTCTGTCTCTCTCTGTCTTTCTGTATACACACATATAATAAAAAGTTGTCATTTTGATATGGGTAAAAAATATATTTAAAATTCAATATGATTTTCTCAAGGAATGCACATTTTAACATAAAAA
Organism: Neophocaena asiaeorientalis asiaeorientalis; assembly: GCF_003031525.2. Taxonomy (NCBI): domain Eukaryota; kingdom Metazoa; phylum Chordata; class Mammalia; order Artiodactyla; family Phocoenidae; genus Neophocaena; species Neophocaena asiaeorientalis. The sequence continues at coordinate 2,318,618 of NW_020173763.1, forward strand.
TGTACAAATTACAGTCTATGCTTGCAAGAAAATAAATGAATAATAACAAAAGTTTTTTCTATATTCTGACACTGTTCTCTAAAGAAATGTTTTGCGGCCACAATTTCTTTAGCACACAGGTTTAAAATGGAAATCTTAGGGGTAATTCAAAAATATTCATTCATTTACAGGTCACCTAAGAGTGATTACACTGTTTCAGGTAGTTTCTGAGGATGTAAGAATAAAAAGAAGCTGACTTTGTTTGAATAGATTTAATCCAGTGGAGAGGAAGACATTCAAATTAAGAATTAAAATATTGTGTGATTTTTGCTATATTGAATACATGAACATGATATGAGTGTTCAGGGAAGGATTTACCAATTGACCACATAGCTTTGATACCCAGAAGAGAACTTGAAAAGAACTATGATATAACTGTGTATTCTTACCCATCAAAGACAGCCAGAAACATCCCTGTGGATATAATAATAATAATGTATTACTTACAGCAGTAGAGATCACATTCCATGAGGACCTGTGAAGTATTTCAATAAGAGTGAGTAAGGAGGGGCTTATTATAGGATTTGCACTTACGTCAGGTGACTTGGGGGAAAGAATGGTTACCATTTATCAGATAGTTAGGTTTGCCAGACACTGTGCTGTTTGTTTTATTCTCTCCTTTCTTAGCTTATCAGTTATACTTATTTTTTAACTTTTGTTCTTTTTATTTTGAGGTATAGTTGATTTACAATATTATATTAGTTTCAGGTGTACAACATAGTGATTCAAAATTTTTATAGATTATGCTGCATTTATACTTATTATAAAATATTGGCTATATTCCCTGTGTTGTACAATGTATCCTGGCAGCTTGTTTATTTTATGCATAGTAGCTTGTACCTTTCAATCCCCTACCCCTATCTTACACCTTCACCCTTCCCTCTTTCCTCTGGTAACCACTAGTTTGTTCTCCATATCTGTAAGTCTATTTTTTTTGTTGTTATAGTCACTAATTTGTTTTACTTTTTAGGTTCCACATATAAGTGATAACATACAATAATTGACTTTCTCTGTCTGACTTATTTCACTAAGCATAATACCCTCCAAATCTATCCATGTTGCTGCAAATGACAAAATGTCGTTCTTTTTTATGACTGAGTAGTATTCCATTGTAAAAATAAACCACCTCTTTCTTATCCATTTATCTATTGATGGAAACTTAGTTTGCTTCCATATCTTAGCTATTGTATATAATGCTGCTATGAACATTGGGGTGCATGAATCTTTTCAAATTAGTGATTTTGTTTTCTTCAGATATATATCCAGGAGTGGAATTGCTGTATCACATGATAATTTTATTTTTAGTTTATTGAGGTTCCTACATACTGTGTTCCATAGTGGCAGCACCAATTTACATTCCCACCAACAGTGTAAGAGGGTCCCCTTTTCTCCACATCCTGTCCAACATTTGTTATTTGCAGAACTTTTGATGATAACCATTCAGACAGGTATGAGGTGATATCTCATTGTGGTTTTGATTTGCATCGCTCTGATGATAAGTGATGTTGAGCATCTTTTCATGTGCCTGTTGGCTACCTGTATGTCTTCTTGGAAAAATGTCTATTCAGGTCTACTTCCCATTTTTTTATTGGGTTGGTTTTTTTGATATTGAGTTGTATGAGCTGTTTATATATTTTGGGTATTAAACCTTGATTCGTCATCATTTGAAAATATTTTCTCCTTTCAGTAGGTTGTCTTTTCATTTTGTCAATGGTTTCCTTTGCTGGGCAAAAGCTTTTACGTTTAATTAGGTCCCATTTCTTTATTTTGGTTTTTGTTTCCTTTGTCTTAGGAGACAGATCAAAAGAAATATTGCCATGACTTATGTCAAAGAGTGTCTTGCCTATGTTTTCTTCGAGGAATTTTATGGTTTTCAGTCTTACATTTAGGTCTTTAATCCATTTTATATGTTGTGAGAAAATGTACTCATTTCATTCTTTTACAAGTAGCTGTCCAGTTTCCCCAGCACTACTTATTAAAGAGAATGTGTTTTTTCCATTGTATATTCTTGCCTTTTTTATCATAGATTAATTGACCATAAGTTCATGGGTTTATTTCTGGGCTCTCTATTCTGTTCCATTATCTATGTGTCTGTTTTGTGCCAGTATCATACTGTTTTGAATACTGTAGCTTTTCAGTAGAATCTGAAGTTAGGGAACATGATTCCTCTGGCTGCTTTTCTTTCTCAAGATTGTTTTGGCTATTTGGGGTATCTTTGTGTTTCCATACAAATTTTAAAATTATTTGTTTTAGTTCTGTGTAAAAATGCCCTGGGTATTTTGATAGGGATTGCATTGAATCTGTAGATTGCCTTTGGTAGTACAGTCATTTTAACAATATTAATTCTTCCAATCCATGAACATGGTACATCTTTCCATCTGTTTGTGTCATCTTCAGTTTCTTTCATCAGTGTCTTACAGTCTTCTGAGTACAGGTTTTTATCTCCTCAGGTAGGTTTGTTCCTAAGTATTTTAGTACTTTTAATGCAATTGTAAATGAGATTGTTTTCTTAATTTTTCTTTGTGATATTTTGTTGTTAGTATAGAAATGCAACCGATTTATGTATATTAATTTTGAATCCTACAACTTTACCGAATTCACTGATAAGCTCTCATACTTTTCTGGTGACATCTTTAGGGTTTTCTATGTATAGCATTATGTCATCTGCAAACAGTGACAATTTCACTTTTTCTTTTCCAATTTGGATAAAGAAAGATAGGAACTGAGAGTCCATATAGTTGGCTGGAATTTACATAGCTAGTATGTGACAACAATGTACCTAAAATCCCGGTCTCCTTATGCTTAATCTTATACTGCTGTTTAATGCCATATCTCAAGGTTGGAGATATAGGTTGGAGATTTTGTCATGAAAAATTGATTGTACTCCTGGGTTTGGTTTTATATATAGATTTTTTTTAGTAAAGCTAAATAGAATCATTTATGGTTTGATAAAAGTTTTTGCCTTACTTAACAGGGTTTTTGCATGTTAAATGAATTCTGTTTTTCATTTCCTAATCCTAATGAAAAGTTTATGTTTTGTATCAAGGTAGAGGAAATCAGGAGTGATGCCATATATGACCTTTCCTTTTCCATGTTTTGGGAAAATTAGCAGCTGATAATTTTAAATGTTTTAATACAAGTATTTTCTACAACTTATTTTAATCAGATAAGAGTGATAAAATGCAACTAAATATATCATGAAGAACCAAGAGGAGTGCCTAATTTTGTCATTTTCATCCACTTTGTACAACCTCAAAAGCTAAACATTTTATTCTTTATATGATTTCCTCATGCCTACATATTTCACTTCTTTTCCCCATATATTTTCATGTTAGAATGTAGTTTCACACTTCTAAGTGAAGGAGTTAAGTGACTCACTTACTGTGTTAGGAGCTTATATTAGGGGAAAACAAAGTTCTCTTCTACATTTCTTCTCACAATGAGTTCAACTCTCATTGCTAAATTCCAGTGAACATGACTTTTTAATAAATCACTATTTATATTTTAATAATTTTCTAAGTTAAAGATTCAAATCCTTCATTAAATTCAACTTTACTTCAGAAAAGTAAAAATTTTAAATGTTAACCTTTTTTTTTCCCGTACACACAGGACTTCCCAGTATATCATACAGTGATTGGTCTTGTGCAAAATATTGTGTCCACTCTTTGTACTATTTCTTCTAAACTATAGCTGTCTTGCTCTATGTGGCTATATGTGTAATTTTATTAATCAGAAACATATTGTTTAAATATAATGACTGGCTAATATTAGGAATAAGTGTTCTGTGACAAAGAATGGAGAAATGTTTAGATACTTGGGTTACTTCTTAATTATAAAATATGTATGTGTTAAGTATTATACCAACACACAGGTTAATATAAAGACATTGTAAATGTTCCTTTTAAAAATAAATGTTAGAATAGTTTTTCAAAAGATAATGTTGGATGTTAGGTATCTAAAGATCCACTCAGAAAAACTACATATAAGAATCAATTTTGATAAATAGTTACTTGTGTTATTTTCTGAAATAACCTTTGTGTCAATAGTATTTTAGGTCCCTAAGTATATTACAGTCAAAATAATATTTTAAAATAATTAAAAATTGTGCAAAGTTCAAAATCACAGTATTTTTGGAATAGCAATTTGAACAAAATAATTTCTTGAAAGAGAAAATGATTTTATATTTACGTTAAATTTTATGTTCAGTATTTTAAATGTTTGTAAGTTAGATTTTATTCTGGCATAGTAGAATTATTAGCTCAAAAAATGAAAAAATAAAAAAAAGAGCAGCAACTTATTATATAGATGCATTTGTATTAAAGAAGTTGATCATTTGTTATAATGAGGCATTAATACAGAATTTGATGACTCTTTTAGAAAATAGAGCTTTACATTTAATATATAAACTTAATATATGAAATTTACAGTTAATAGACACTATAATTTAATTCTGAGAAATTTATGCATTGTACTAAGATTGAATAAATGTGTAATTATCTGAATGTAACTATTTTATGCATGAGGATATTGCAACACATAGTAAATTTTCTTTACTATATAGAAATAGATAGAAAAAATCAGTTAATTATTTTAATCTTTATACTTTATGAAAACAATGTTCCATCTTTTTAATAACTTAAATTGCACAGACTTTTGAATTCCATAAATTTACGGTAAATTGTTTAGTGTGTATGAACCAACTATTTCCTAAGAACTGATAAATATTTCTTTGCTAGATTAAAATAATTTTCTGAAAGAACAAAAAGCACTTAAAAAATCATACATAAGCATTTCATAACACTGAGTTTATTACTCTCTACCACAAATAGATAATTTGAGTAATTACAGAAGAAATGATAATAAAATATAATGGGAAGGAATCTGGACAGAAAGAGAATCTACATTATATTAAAGCATTGCCAGTAACTTACCATGTGAACTGGACTTTTTTGTGTTTACTTAATAGTATTCTTTTGTGTATTTTTTTCTTCTGATTATTAAAAATGTTAAAGCATTTTTGCCTTCAATATATGTTTCTTTACAGAAATATAATTTCCATGTTCTGTAGTTCCAATTCCAAATGTAAATGCATATGAAAATGCAGAGCACATACTTGTTAGTATTTTATTTTAAATTTTAAATTCATATTTAATTTTATAGAGTTTTCTAAATATAATTATTTTATATAGATAGTTAAATGAATGTGTATGTTTTGAGAGGGAAGAGGCCTAGTTTGTGGCTGTTTAGATCATAAAGGCAAGTACATTATATAGAAAAAGATTGGTATTTTGTACAAAATGTAGTACAAATGTACTGTGTAATTCTAACACAAAAGGGCACAGTGTCATTAAAATACGATTGTAAATGTTTTTATCTGGTGTAAGGTAGATGCTTTCACATAATTAACAGAATAAGCTATAAAATAAAAATAAGAAACTATTGAAAAATTTTGTAGAGTACAGTACTGATTTTGAGTTCTGAGAAAATCTTGTCAAAATGTGCATAAACAGCTATTAAAGGCATAGCTGTCAATCACACAATAAAAGGTAAATGAGACAGGTTAAGTCAAAGAGCAAATATGCTGCATTCTCCACAAAGGTGCAGTATTGGGTACAGAATACTGTGGTCTTCTGACCCCCCACAAATACCATGGGACCCTGCCCCATTTGTATCCTCCCTGGGATCCCTTCCCCACCAGCACTCCTGACTCAGGCAACTTCTCCAGTAGTTCATGGTAGGAGAAATTTTCAATCAGCCTGCCAGGAAAACAGAGTGAAAAGTTTTCTGTCATCTACTTAGATTTTCATCTTTTTTCATTATTATAACACGGTCATTATAATCTACAAATGATCACTATAATCTCATGGTACAGGCTTACAATGTATACCTTACAACACAGATATATTTAAATGAAACTTTGCTTCAGTATCTATGAAAGAACTTGGTGGTTTCCAGGGGCTGGGGAGTGAGGGAAAAGGGGAGATGTTGGTCACCAAGCACAAACATACAGTTATAAGATCAATAAGTGCTAGGAATGTAATGTAGAGCATAGTGACTACAGGTAGTAATCTGTATTCTATACTTGAAAGTTGCTAAGAGGGTAAATTTTAAAGGTATTACTGCAAAACAGTTAAGGTAATTATGTGACATGATGCAGGTGTTAGCTACCTCTACCATGGTAGTCATTTTGCAGAACACAAGTGTATCAAATCAACAGGTTGTAAAACCTTAAACTTACATGATGTTATATGTCAATTATATCTCAGTAAAGCTGGAAAAAAACTCACCAAACGATAACCATAAAATAAATAAACATGCATATGTATAAATAACAATAATAATCAGAAACCTATAACTGAGGCCCCAATTCTTCCAAGCAAAATAAACAAACAAAATTAGTTAAAATTTACCACGGCTAGTCTCTCAGTTTCTTCTGTTTGTAGGTGTAGTCATTTGCAGACAATACCCATGTCCTTCATTTTTATTCGGGTTGCATTTAGACACTGGAGACATTTTCAAACCTTTCTGTTTTGCCCCTTGTTCAGGTTTTTACCAGCTCCTGTACTGATGTTGCTTGTCCCACCTGGCCTTTGGTTGTGTGGCAGAAACTGAAACTAACGTCCCCAGCCCTGCCATGGACTTGAATCATGAGGACCTTTTACTTTGCGCCCTGCTCATTTCAAAACCAAACACCTTCCTGCACACCTGCCTCACAAACGCTTCTCTACCTGCCTCTGTAGGCCCCAGGGATGTCTGAGGCCTTTTGACACCACTTGCCAGCCTGGGATTAGAGAAACATGTGGTGCCCCAGCCAAACACGACCCATGCCCGCTCAAACTCTGGCTCTACTGGTTTGACTTGCACCCACCTGCCACCAGCAAGGCTCAGGTGTGTGGATAATTGGGTTATTCCTCAGGGATACAGGCAGCATCCTAACATCAGTCTCGTCATCTGCATATTCTGTGGTTTAATGAGTTCATTTCTCTCATGGTAATAAAATTCTTCTTACGTCACATCTTCTTCCCTCCTCTACTCTCTAGATTGTTTTTTCAATTTTATTATCGAGTTCATCATTTTTAGGTTGAATTTTCAATCCACTCTCTTTTGGATGGAAAACAAAACCTCTGCAAACCAAAGATGTTATTAAATTATGATAATGATTAAATCGTCTAATTTTCCATGTAAATTAGACTACTTTTTTTCTAGATTGCACTTTTCCACTACCTCTCTGACCAAATAAACTTCAGATTAAAACCTATGTTACTAGTGAAAGGAGTAACAAGAAATACTTGGAATGAAAAATACATCAAACGCCATTTTAATAACATTTTGCTTCTTATTTTTTCTATTCTCCTAGTTATAAATTATCAGAGAGGTAACAATATATTACTTGCTGGATCAAAATGATATAAAAAGCCCTTAAAATACAGAATGAAAATGTCATTCCTCAGCCTAGCATTGTAAGCCTTCTACAGTTTGCTCTGGCCCATCCAGATTAAACTTCAGATATGTTTCCTTCATTCTACCCCGTGCCCAGCTCACCATGTGTGGGTTCTGCCTCCCTTGAATATTAGATTGTATTTTTGGGGTTCTTGGTCTTGAGATATGCATGTCACTTCATTTACAATCCCATTTCTGCAAATATGTTAGATATTTTTTATTTCCTTTTTAAAAATCAGCCTTATCAAGGTATAATTGACATATAAAATTGTAATTTGTTTCCTTTCTGAAACTGTGTCAATTCTGCCACCTCCAAAGTCTCCAAATTCCCCTTGTTTGATTTAATCTCATTTATAATGTAATTTGTACATCTGCTATAATATTACAAAATTCCTCATGTCAGATTTGTTTTTTATGTATCTCTATCTCCCCTATTTAATATTGAGCTCCAGAAAAAGTAGAAAATAAAACTTTTCTTTTTAAACTTTATATGCCTATATTATTGTTTAATAATAATTACAATATTTTTAAACATCTTTATTGTACTATAATTGCTTTACAATGGTATGTTAGTTTCTGCTTTATAACAAAGTGAATCAGTTATACATATACATATGTTCTCATATCTCTTCCCTCTTGCATCTCCCTCCCTCCCACAATCCCTAGCCCACCCCACTAGGTGGTTACAAACCACCGAGCTGATCTCCCTGTGCTTTGCAGCTGCTTCCCACTAGCTATCTATTTTACGTTTGGTAGTGTATATATGTCCATGCCACTCTCTCACTTTGTAACAGCTTACCCTTCCCCCTCTCCATATCCTTAAGTCCATTCTCTAGTAGGTCTGTGTCTTTATTCCTGTCTTACCCATAGGTTCTTCATGACTTTTTTTTTCTTAGATTCCATATATATGTGTTAGCATACGGTATTTGTCTTTCTCTTTCTGACTTACTTCACTCTGTATGACAGACTCTAGGTCCATCCACCTCACTGCAAATAACTCAATTTCCTTTCTTTTTATGGCTGAGTAATATTCCATTGTATATTTGTGCAACATCTTCTTTATTCATTCATCTGTTGATGGACACCATGTTCTGTTTTTGTGCCAGACGATACTGTCTTGATTATTGTAGTTTTGTAGTATAGTCTGAAGTCAGGGAGCCTAATTCCTCCAGCTCCATTTCTCATTCTCAAGATTGCTTTGGCTATTCGGGGTCCTTTGTGTTTCCATACAAATTGTGAAATTTTTTGTTCTAGTTCTGTGAAAAATGCCAATGGTAGTTTGATAGGGATTGCATTGAATCTGTAGATTGCTTTGGGTAGTAGAGTCATTTTCACAATGTTGATTCTTCCATTCCAAGAACATGGTATATCTCTTCAGCTATTTGTATCATCTTTAATTTCTTTCATCATTGTCTTATAATGTTCTGCATACAGGTCTTTTGTCTCCTTAGGTAGGTTTATTCCTAGATATTTTATTCTTTTTATTGCAATGGTAAATGGGAGTGTTTTCTTAATTTCACTTTCAGATTTTTCATCATTAGTGTATAGGAATGCCAGAGATTTCTGTGAATAATTTTGTATCCTGGTACTTTACCAAATGCATTGATTAGCTCTACTAGTTTTCTGGTAGTATCTTTAGGATTCTCTATGTATAGTATCATGTCACCTGAAAACAGTGACAGCTTTACTTCTTCTTTTCCGAACTAGATTCCTTTTATTTTTCTTCTCTGATTACTGTGGCTAAAACTTCCAAAACTATGTTGAATAAGAGTGGTGAGAGTGGGCAACCTTGTCTTGTTCCTGATCTTAGTGGAAATGCTTTCAGTTTTTCACCATTGAGGATGATGCTGGCTGTGGGTTTGTCATATATGGCCTTTATTATGTTGAAGAAAGTTCCCTCTGTGCCTACATTCTGCAGGGTTTTTTTCATAAATGGGTGTTGAATTTTGTTGAAAGCTTTATCTGCATCTATTGAGATGATCATACGGTTTTTCTCCTTCAATTTGTTAATATGGTGTATCACATTGATTGATTTGCATATATTGAAGAATCCTTGCATTCCTGGAATAAACCCCACTTGATCATGGTGTATGATCCTTTTACTGTGCTGTTGGATTCTGTTTGCTAATATTTTGTTGAGGATTTTTGCATCTATATTCATCGGTGATATTGGCCTGTAGTTTTCTTTCTTTGTGACATCCTTGTCTGGTTTTGGTATCAAGGTGATGGTGGCCTCGTAGAATGAGTTTGGAGTGTTCCTCCCTCTGCTATATTTTGGAAGAGTTTCAGAAGGATAGGTGTTAGCTCTTCTCTAAATGTTTGATAGAATTTGCCTGTGAAGCCATCTGGTCCTGGGTTTTTGTTTGTTGGAAGATTTTTAATCACAGTTTCAATTTCAGTGCTTGTGAGTTGTCTGTTCATATTTTCTATTTCTTCCTGGTTCAGTCTCGGCAGGTTGTGCATTTCTAAGAATTTATAATATCATTTTTGTGTGCCTATTAGATTTTTGCCCTAATGACTGCCATGTATTGTCTCATTTAATCTTTAAAATATCCTTGTAAAATTGATAATATAATTATACCGTTTTACAGATGATGAAAGAGAGACCAGTAAAATGAACAAGTTGCTGAACATTAAAATTATATACGGTGGAGCTAGGATCTCTACCCAGGCAATCTTATTCTGAGATATGTACTGCTAAATGATTTACTAAAATACTTGCTAATCAAATACTTCTGTCACCTAATGTCATAGTTCATTTTTGCATTAGTGAACTAGTGTATGTGTATATGGAAGCCTTTGTACAAGATATATTTAGCAAATCTAATAGTTCAGGCACTGTGCTAGGAAGTCAATACATAAAATAGTGAACTATTTATAATTTTGTAAACATTAAGGATCTAGCTGAGAGCATTAGACAGTGAAACAAGTAATTACAGTAGTGTGTGATTATAGGGAAACTATAGTTTTTTTTTCAGAATTATCTAAGAGAGAGAATTTCTTGAAGATAATTGACATTTATGCTAAGAACTGAACATTAAGAAGACACATAGAGGAATTAATGTGGGATGGGTAAAAAAAGAAGAGTTTGAAGCAAAGAGAATATCTGGGTGAGATAAATCACAGCAATAAAGACTATGAAATGCTCTGAAAATTGAATAAAATTAGCTGGACTGGAGCAAAGATAGTTGATTGAGTAAACTGATCATGAGGCAGGTGGAGAAAGGAAGAGACTTGAATGTAGAAAAGTGAAGAATGAGATAAATGTTAAGATGTAAAAATGAGGGACATAATTATATATATTTTTAATTGTGGTAAAATACTCAACATAAAATCTGGTTGGGGAAGCCAACTGTGAGAAAAGAATGACAGGGAGAGGTGAGTAGGTGGGCGGGAGAGGTGAGTAGGTGTTTGAAAGGAAAATGAATGATGGCAGTTTATTCTAGAAGATTAAGTGTTCACAAAGCTAAGTAATTATGAATGGATATTAGAATTTGGAAGAATGGTGAGAAACTCTTTGTAGAGTATTGTGGGAGGAGTGAAAGAAATTGATATTGAAATTGAAGTCAGAGTCAAATTTTTGATAAGAATCTTTAAAATTTGTGTAAAGTTCAGAAATTTGATTGTTTTTGTCTCTAAAATCAATGTAGAGGCATGTTTTTAGACTTTAATATTCTGTAACTGAACAATTTTAATTATATATAATATAAATGTAAAATATATTATGAATATTATATATATATATATATATGCATATATACACACATTGTTTGCAAGATCACTTTTCAATTTTTATTTCTCAGAATCTGGTCAAATATACCAGGTTTTACATAAGCTCACTATGTCTTAATCTTTCTATTTCTCTGTGTATATGTATGTGTGTGTGCATCTTTATTTCTGTCTTTCTCTTCCTTTTTCTCTTTTAACCAAGGTTACTGGCAGAAGTGAGAAATTGATATATAGCATCATCAATAACACCCTCATTGACTGAAGATTTAGGTTTTCATTGTGGGTAAGGAAAACTGCAGTATAAAGTACTATGCATGTGATATTTATCACAGAGTCTAGGTCTTATTAGTCACACATTTTTCACTAGGAACTATCCTTCAAAAAATGCAGGCTATGTATTTTCAGTGGTTCCTCACCTTAATAAACAAAACAAAAACAAAAATAAATAAAACAAGCAAAAACAAAACCTAAATTTCAAAAGGCACAGGATTTTCTCGACAAAGGAAATACAATATCATGTGTAGAATCTAGGTTCTGATTCAGTAACTAACATCTCTCATTACCTCTTCTCACCATGAACATTATTTTGTTGTTCATTATGACATAATATCAAGGTGTAGGTTATAACTTGATGCTAGTTTTAAATGTATCTTTTTGAGTATGTATCAAGTAAAAGAAAATGAGCAATCTTTTTCTCATATTTACACACACACACACACACACACACACACACACACAATATCATGTGTAGAATCTAGGTTCTGATTCAGTAACTAACATCTCTCATTACCTCTTCTCACCATGAACATTATTTTGTTGTTCATTATGACATAATATCAAGGTGTAGGTTATAACTTGATGCTAGTTTTAAATGTATCTTTTTGAGTATGTATCAAGTAAAAGAAAATGAGCAATCTTTTTCTCATATTTACACACACACACACACACACACACACACACACACACACACACACACACTCCCCAGACAGAAGAAGCCTATATTGCTTGCTATCTCTGTTCTTATGTTTGGATGCAAAAGAATGAGTCCTGAAAATAATTTACATAAAGTTATTGATACCATTTTATCAGCCATTATATAACAACTGTGTTTCCCTTCAACTTTACATTAACTAAAACAAATACATCATTTGGAAAATATTCCTAGTAAGTTTATATTGCATAACTGTCCATGAGAGGGGATTTCTCATTAGCAGGCCCACATTTACTCTCAGGTACTTTCATTTTCATATATAGCTTGATTGTAAATAGCTCCATTGATATTTTCATGATTTCTCTTCTATTGTTATTCTTTACTACCTGAGTTGCTGGCCCTCTGTGTTCCTTCTTCCATCCTTTTCACAAAGTAGCTTCCTCAGGTGTTTCACCAGGCCTATTCCTTATAGCCCACAATTCCCCTTCAGTTTTTGCCACAGACAACTTGATTGCTAATTCCATTATATAACACTCTTAAATATGAAATATACTCATTTCCAATTCAATTTTATTTAACAAATTATACTCGTTTTATTCTTATGCATTCCCATAAAGTTTTCCAATTTGCAATTATATTGCCAAATAATATAATACATATCGAATGAGTATCTTAATACCTATGTATTTTTCCTTCCTGGAAAGTTTTCTAAAGCTAATATTTGGCTGTTGTTGTTTTGTTGTTATTCCATAACAACAATTTGTTGTTATGATTAAATGACTAAGCCACTGTAGGTCACACTGAAACACAGAGAAGTAGAGAACTATCTCAATCATGTAGTGAGTGACTAGTAATTTGTTATGGGTAACTATAACATCTCAAAGTGCATGACTTTCTCATTCACTGCCCTCACTAATTTAATTTTAAAAATTAAATTTTTATTTTAAATTTTATTACCTCAGTAGAAAAATTTGTTTTCTCCTCATCTGTTTATGATGTGATATTTTACTAGAGAAAATATTGTAAGTAAAATCAAAAATTGTAAATGTATATTATTTACCAGCCATGGCATTTTGAAAAATGCATTTACCCTCTCCAAGTTTCTGGAACTTCATGACTGAATAACATATGATACTTATAAAATCACCAGATCTGTGCAATGATACCTGAAAGTAGAGTATTTCAGTTTGCATGAGCAAATTTGAAAATTATTTTGGATTCATTAGCAAAACTCAATATTAAGCAACCAAAGCGTGCTACATTCTAAGAGCTCCATTGCTAGTGTTTATGCTAGAAAACTCTACTGTTTACATTCAGATCCTTAAGATACTCTTTAAACATAATTGATTTATATTTTGCTCAATCAATATGTAGCTTGAGTTCTAAAACTGAATTTTTAATCGGTAGGCCAGTGATGCAGTATGAATAATTTACAATTTCCTGGGACGCCAGTTAAAATTACAGATGCTAGACCATATCGTCAAAGATTATGATGATTTAGTAGGGCTTGAGTGGGACTTAGATTTCTGTATTTGTAACAAGCTCCCCCAGACAATTTTGACACACAGTTTGAGAACCAGAACTCTGTGTGGACCATCTCATCTTCCTGAGCCTCTATTCCTAGTCCTCATGTAAAAGAGGTAGTATGATTCACTGACAGTGATTTTTTAAAATCTAATAGTTCAGGCACTGTGCTAGGAAGTCAGTACATAAAATAGTGAACTATTTATAATTTTGTAAACATTAAGAATCTAGCTGAGAGCATTAGACAGTGAAACAAGTAATTACAGTAGTGTGTGATTATAGGGAAACTATAGTTTTTTTTTCAGAATTATCTAAGAGAGAGAATTTCTTGAAGATAATTGACATTTATGCTAAGAACTGAACATTAAGAAGACACATAGAGGAATTAATGTGGGATGGGTAAAAAAAGAAGAGTTTGAAGCAAAGAGAATATCTGGGTGAGATAAATCACAGCAATAAAGACTATGAAATGCTCTGAAAATTGAATAAAATTAGCTGGACTGGAGCAAAGATAGTTGATTGAGTAAACTGATCATGAGGCAGGTGGAGAAAGGAAGAGACTTGAATGTAGAAAAGTGAAGAATGAGATAAATGTTAAGATGTAAAAATGAGGGACATAATTATATATATTTTTAATTGTGGTAAAATACTCAACATAAAATCTGGTTGGGGAAGCCAACTGTGAGAAAAGAATGACAGGGAGAGGTGAGTAGGTGGGCGGGAGAGGTGAGTAGGTGTTTGAAAGGAAAATGAATGATGGCAGTTTATTCTAGAAGATTAAGTGTTCACAAAGCTAAGTAATTATGAATGGATATTAGAATTTGGAAGAATGGTGAGAAACTCTTTGTAGAGTATTGTGGGAGGAGTGAAAGAAATTGATATTGAAATTGAAGTCAGAGTCAAATTTTTGATAAGAATCTTTAAAATTTGTGTAAAGTTCAGAAATTTGATTGTTTTTGTCTCTAAAATCAATGTAGAGGCATGTTTTTAGACTTTAATATTCTGTAACTGAACAATTTTAATTATATATAATATAAATGTAAAATATATTATGAATATTATATATATATATATATATGCATATATACACACATTGTTTGCAAGATCACTTTTCAATTTTTATTTCTCAGAATCTGGTCAAATATACCAGGTTTTACATAAGCTCACTATGTCTTAATCTTTCTATTTCTCTGTGTATATGTATGTGTGTGTGCATCTTTATTTCTGTCTTTCTCTTCCTTTTTCTCTTTTAACCAAGGTTACTGGCAGAAGTGAGAAATTGATATATAGCATCATCAATAACACCCTCATTGACTGAAGATTTAGGTTTTCATTGTGGGTAAGGAAAACTGCAGTATAAAGTACTATGCATGTGATATTTATCACAGAGTCTAGGTCTTATTAGTCACACATTTTTCACTAGGAACTATCCTTCAAAAAATGCAGGCTATGTATTTTCAGTGGTTCCTCACCTTAATAAACAAAACAAAAACAAAAATAAATAAAACAAGCAAAAACAAAACCTAAATTTCAAAAGGCACAGGATTTTCTCGACAAAGGAAATACAATATCATGTGTAGAATCTAGGTTCTGATTCAGTAACTAACATCTCTCATTACCTCTTCTCACCATGAACATTATTTTGTTGTTCATTATGACATAATATCAAGGTGTAGGTTATAACTTGATGCTAGTTTTAAATGTATCTTTTTGAGTATGTATCAAGTAAAAGAAAATGAGCAATCTTTTTCTCATATTTACACACACACACACACACACACACACACACACACACACACTCCCCAGACAGAAGAAGCCTATATTGCTTGCTATCTCTGTTCTTATGTTTAGATGCAAAAGAATGAGTCCTGAAAATAATTTACATAAAGTTATTGATACCATTTTATCAGCCATTATATAACAACTGTGTTTCCCTTCAACTTTACATTAACTAAAACAAATACATCATTTGGAAAATATTCCTAGTAAGTTTATATTGCATAACTGTCCATGAGAGGGGATTTCTCATTAGCAGGCCCACATTTACTCTCAGGTACTTTCATTTTCATATATAGCTTGATTGTAAATAGCTCCATTGATATTTTCATGATTTCTCTTCTATTGTTATTCTTTACTACCTGAGTTGCTGGCCCTCTGTGTTCCTTCTTCCATCCTTTTCACAAAATAGCTTCCTCAGGTGTTTCACCAGGCCTATTCCTTATAGCCCACAATTCCCCTTCAGTTTTTGCCACAGACAACTTGATTGCTAATTCCATTATATAACACTCTTAAATATGAAATATACTCATTTCCAATTCAATTTTATTTAACAAATTATACTCGTTTTATTCTTATGCATTCCCATAAAGTTTTCCAATTTGCAATTATATTGCCAAATAATATAATACATATCGAATGAGTATCTTAATACCTATGTATTTTTCCTTCCTGGAAAGTTTTCTAAAGCTAATATTTGGCTGTTGTTGTTTTGTTGTTATTCCATAACAACAATTTGTTGTTATGATTAAATGACTAAGCCACTGTAGGTCACACTGAAACACAGAGAAGTAGAGAACTATCTCAATCATGTAGTGAGTGACTAGTAATTTGTTATGGGTAACTATAACATCTCAAAGTGCATGACTTTCTCATTCACTGCCCTCACTAATTTAATTTTAAAAATTAAATTTTTATTTTAAATTTTATTACCTCAGTAGAAAAATTTGTTTTCTCCTCATCTGTTTATGATGTGATATTTTACTAGAGAAAATATTGTAAGTAAAATCAAAAATTGTAAATGTATATTATTTACCAGCCATGGCATTTTGAAAAATGCATTTACCCTCTCCAAGTTTCTGGAACTTCATGACTGAATAACATATGATACTTATAAAATCACCAGATCTGTGCAATGATACCTGAAAGTAGAGTATTTCAGTTTGCATGAGCAAATTTGAAAATTATTTTGGATTCATTAGCAAAACTCAATATTAAGCAACCAAAGCGTGCTACATTCTAAGAGCTCCATTGCTAGTGTTTATGCTAGAAAACTCTACTGTTTACATTCAGATCCTTAAGATACTCTTTAAACATAATTGATTTATATTTTGCTCAATCAATATGTAGCTTGAGTTCTAAAACTGAATTTTTAATCGGTAGGCCAGTGATGCAGTATGAATAATTTACAATTTCCTGGGACGCCAGTTAAAATTACAGATGCTAGACCATATCGTCAAAGATTATGATGATTTAGTAGGGCTTGAGTGGGACTTAGATTTCTGTATTTGTAACAAGCTCCCCCAGACAATTTTGACACACAGTTTGAGAACCAGAACTCTGTGTGGACCATCTCATCTTCCTGAGCCTCTATTCCTAGTCCTCATGTAAAAGAGGTAGTATGATTCACTGACAGTGATTTTTTTAAAAATTCCTTAGCGATCTACAAAATTGATATAATACTAAAAAAGCAACCTGTAAAACATTTACAAATAAAAACCATTATTACTTTGTATTATTTTATATTTATAACATTTTTGTTTAATGTAGAACTTTCAAACTAAAAAGGAAAAACTTTGAAAATATTTTGGTTAACTCAAATATTTATTTTGATTGGTTGTCCATTCAAATCGGAGCTATTTTTGGAAGCTCTATATGTTCTTTGGATCAGAAAATATTTTAAAGTTGTTTTATTAACAATTAATGTCTTATTAATGAAGATTATTAACATGAACAGATGGAATTTTTATGTCCTGACGTAACAAACCTCACATTTACAAGAGCAATAGCAATGCAGCCCCTCCAGAATTTGAAGTCCTCCCCAGCTGTATGAGGACCATTTTTTTCAGCAGTATCAAAGTAAGGGTGAATAAAAACTTTCTGAGAATTGAAAATATTTAAGAAACAATCAGTAAAATGTAATGTGGGGAAAACTGTGTGCAACACAAAAGAATAAACATGGTATGAGGCTAAGAATAATTTCATTTTCATACAAACATTGACTTTTCACATTTATGAAGTTATAAATTATTCCATTTAAAGTTTATATTAAGATTTAAATAGAGAATAAAATCAAATTCATTAGAGACAAAGTACGAAGATCCCATTTTCTGTGCATCATGTTCTGCACATATCTCATTCTGGAATATTCTAGATTAAGTGCGAAGATACTGACATTGACACTCTGCTATAAACATGGAATTTGAATAAAATGTTTCCTGACATCGAGACAGCTTTCAGGTACTAGATTTGGTATAAGAACAGAAGTGTAGTAGAAGACTAAGTTTGTTTTTATAGTATGCAAAATATGCAAACAGACATAATTCTACCCACCATAATGTGAAATAATGATCACATACAAATATTTGCCACAGGTAGCAGTTTATTCTCAATCAGGCAGTTTTACAAGTAGTTGTAGAAAGTCATAAAATGAATAGGGATATAGGAAAGTAAATCAGATAAAGAATGACCTCCAAGTGTCCTAGAATTTATGGTAAGTTTCAATTCTTAGTCCCTTTCTAAAGGGTTAGAAAAATGGTACATGACCATAATGCAGTTCTGATTTGAAGGCAATTTTCTGTGATATTTGATATGTTTAGTTTTAATTATATCATCTTTGTGTTTTTTCATTCTTTTCCCTTTTTTCTGCTTTATTTTGGGTTGAATATTTATTTTTTAATTTTTTCCTTTCTATTTCCCTTATGGTTTACTTGCTATGTCACTTTATATTGTTAATGGTTGCTTTAGGGTTTATGGCATACATCTTTAAGTTTTCAAAGTCTGACTTCAAGTGATATTATGCCATTTCACATCCAGTATAAGACCAATAGGACAGTATACTGCCATTTTTTTATCTTGGATTTTGTACTATTGTCATACATTTAACATGTATATATATTATAAACTCTACATAATATTGTTATTATTTTGTCTAAAAAGTTGGTGATCGAAGATGGTGGATTAGGACTATTGTGAGCTCACCTCCTCTCAGGGACACACCAAAACTACAACTACATATAGAACAACTATTTCTGAGAATGACTTCAAGACTAGCAGAACAGATTTTTTACAACTAAAGATGTAAAGAAAAGGTGGCATTGAGATGGGTAGGACAGGAACGAAGGTGATCTAGTCAGAACCCACAAGCAGAGGGACTATCACAACCACGGAGGCCCCCACTGAGAAGTGAGAGATCTGAGCCCCATGTCAGGCTCCCCAGCCTGGGAGAACTACACCAGAAAGACAAGCACCCCACCCAGCGTGTGACTGTGAAAACCAATGGAGCTCAAGTTCAGGAAAGCCAAACAGCTGAGAGAAACTGAGACTCCACTCTTAAAAGGCTCACACGCAACTCACTCACCCCAAGTCCCAGGGTAAAGGCACCAGTTTGAAAAGCACCTGGGTCATAGAAGAAGGAGATTCATTGACTAATTTTAGGGCATGTGCAAGATCTAGTGGAACTTCCTCTGGGGACAGAAGCTTTGATGGGTGCCATTTCTTTTTTACTCTCCTTCCACCTAGTTGGCCCTGTGCTGGCAGGTGCCATTTGCATCACTCTCCATCAACCTGGTTAACACCATGCACTCTGATCTGGCATCCTCCTGAAGACCAGCACCACCCAAACTTCCTATCCTGCCAACCTCTCCAAAGCAGCTCCAGCGTACCACAGCAGCCATGGCCCAAACACGACTGGAGGGCATATGCATCCCACCCAGGGATAACCCTGGAGCATCTGGCTCTGGTGACCTAGGGGGATTGTGTCATTAGTTCCCACAGGACACCTTCATTTTTTAAAAAAATCTTTTATCACTTTTAATTTTTTTATGCACCAGGTTCTTATTAGCCATCAGTTGTATACACATCAGTGTATACATGTCAATCTCAATCACCCAATTCATCACACCATCATCCCCACCCCCCCGTGGCTTTCCCCCCTTGGTGTCCATACGTTTGTTCTCTACATCTCTGTCTCAATTTCCACCCTGAAAACCGGTTCATCTGTACCATTTCTCCAGGTTCCACATACATGCATTAATATACAATAATTGTTTTTCTCTTTCTGACTTACCTCACTCTATATGACAGTCTCCAGATCCATCCACATCTCAACAAATGACCCAATTTCTTTCCTTTTTAAGGCTAATATTCCATTGTATATATGTACCACATCTTCTTTATCCAATCGTCTGTAGATGGGCATTTAGGTTGCTTCCATTACCTAGCTATTGTAAATAGTGCTGCAATGAACATTGGGGTGCATGTGTCTTTTTGAATTATGGTTTGCTCTAGGTATATCCCCAGTAGTGGGATTGCTGGATCATATGGTAATTCTACTTTTAGTTGTCTAAGGAACCTCCATACTGTTCTCCAGAGTGGCTGTATCAATTTACATTCCCACCAATGGTGCAACAGGGTTCTCTTTTCTCCACACCCTCTCCAGCATTTGTTGTTTGTAGATTTTCTGGTGATGCCCATTCTAACTGGTGTGAGGTGATACCTCATTGTAGTTTTGACTTGCATTTCTCTAATAATTAGTGATGTTGAGCAGCTTTTCATGTGCTTCCTGACCATCTGTATGTCTTCTTTGGAGAAATGTCTATTTAGGTCTTCTGCCCATTTTTGGATTGGTTTTTTTTATTTCTTTAATATTGAGCTGCATGAGCTGTTTATATATTTTGGAGATTAATCCTTTGTCCATTGATACATTTGCAAATATTTTCTCCCATTCTGAGGGTTGTCTTTTTGTCTTGTTTATGGTTTCCTTTGCTGTGCAGAAGCTTTTAAGTTTCATTAGGTCCCATTTGTTTATTTTTGTTTTTATTTCCATTACGCTAGGAGGTGGATCAAAAAAGATCCTGATGTGATTTATGTCAGAGTGTTCTTCCTACGTTTTCCTCTAAGAATTTTATAGTCTCTGGTCTTACATTTAGGTCTTTAATCCATTTTGAGTTTATTTTTGTGTATGGTGTTAGGGAGTGTTCTAATTTCATTCTTTTACATGTAGCTGTCCAGTTGTCCCAGCACCACTTATTGAAGAGGCTGTCTTTTCTCCATTGTGTATCCTTGCCTTCTGGGTTTTCTATCTTGTTCCATTGATTTATGTTTCTGTTTTTGTGCCAGTACCATATTGTCTTGATTACTGTAACTTTTTAGTATAGTCTGAAGTCAGGGAGTCTGGTTTCTCCAGCTCTGTTTTGTTCCCTCAAGACTGTTTTTGCTATTCAGGGATTTTTGTGTCTCAATACAAATATTGAGATTTTTTTGTT
Source organism: Neophocaena asiaeorientalis asiaeorientalis (assembly GCF_003031525.2). Classification (NCBI taxonomy): domain Eukaryota; kingdom Metazoa; phylum Chordata; class Mammalia; order Artiodactyla; family Phocoenidae; genus Neophocaena; species Neophocaena asiaeorientalis. The sequence goes on from NW_020173763.1 coordinate 2,339,543, forward strand.
CTAGTTCTGTAAAAAATGCCATTGGTAATTTGATAGGGATTGCACTGGATCTGTAGATTGCTTTGGGTAATATAGTCATTTTCACAATATTGATTTTTCCAATCTAAGAACATGGTATATCTCTCCATCTGTTGGTATCATCTTTAATTTCTTTCATCAGTGTCTTATAGTTTTCTGCATACAGGTCTTTTGTCTCTCTAGGTAGGTTTATTCCTAGGTATTTTACTCTTTTTGTTGCAAAGTTGATGGGAGTGTTCCTTAATTTCTCTTTCAGATTTTTCATCATTAGTGTATAGGAATGCAAGAGATTTCTGTGCATTACTTTTGTATACTGAAACTTTACCAAATTCATTAATTAGTTCTAGTAGTTTTCTGGTGACATCTTTAGGATTCTCTATGTATAGGATCATGTCATCTGCAAACAGTGACAGTTTTACTTCCTCTTTTCCAATTTGGATTCCTTTTATTTCTTTTTCTTCTCTGATTGCCATGGCTAGGACTTCCAAATCTATGTTAAATAATAGTGGTGAGAATGAACATCCTTGTCTTGTTCCTGATCTTAGAGGAAATGCTTTCAGTTTTTCGCCATTGAGAATGATGTTTGCTGTGGGTTTGTCATATATGGCCTTTATTATGTTGAGGTAGGTTCCCTCTATGCCCACTTTCTGGAGAGTGTTTATCATAAATGGGTGTTGAATTTTGTCAAAAGCTTATTCTGCATCTATTGAGATGATCATATGGTTTTTATTCTTCAATTTGTTAATATGGTGTATCACATTGATAGATTTGCGTATATTGAAGAATCCTTGCATCCCTGGGATAAATCCCACTTGATCACGCTATATGATCCTTTTAATGTGTTGTTGTATTCTCTTTTCTAGTATTTGGTTGAGGTTTTTTACATCTATATTCATCAGTGATATTGGTCTGTAATTTTCATTTTTTGTAGTATCTTTGGTATTGGTATCAGGGTGATGGTGGCCTCATAGAATGAGTTTGGGAGTGTTCCTTCCTATGCTATTTTGTGGAAGAGTTTGAGAAGGATAGGTGTTAGCTTTTCTCTAAATGTTTGATAGAACTCACCTGTGAAGCCATCTGGTCCTGGACTTTTGTTTGTTGGAAGATTTTTAATCACAGTTTCAATTTCATTCCTTTTGATTGGTCTGTTCAAATTTTCTATTTCTTCCTGGTTCAGTCTTGGAAGGTTATGCCTTTCTAAGAATTTGTCCATTTCTTCTAGGTTGTCCATTTTATTGGCATAAAGTTGCTTGTAGTAGTCTCTTAGGATGTTCTGTATTTCTGCAGTGCCTGTTGTAACTTCTTCTTTTTCATTTATAATTTTATTGATTTGCATCTTCTCCCTCTTTTTCTTGATGAGTCTGGCTATTGGTTTATCAATTTTGTTTCTCTTCTCAAAGAGCCAGCTTTTGGTTGTATTGATCTCTGCTATTGTTTTCTTTGTTTCTATTTCATTTATTTCTGCTCTGATCTTTATGATTTCTTTCCTTCTGCTAACTTTGGGTTTTGTTTGTTTGTTCTTCTTTCTCTAATTGCTTTAGGAGCAAGGTTAGGTTAGGCGCAAGGTTGAGATTTTTCGTGCTTCTTTAGGTAGGCTTGTATAGCTATAAACTTCCCTCTTAGAACTGCTTTTGCTGCATCCCGTAGGTTTTGAATCATCGTGTTTCATTGTCATTTGTCTCTAAGTATTTTTTGATTTCCTCTTTGAGTTCTTCAGAGATCTCTTGTTTATTTAGTAATGTATTGCTTAGCCTTCATGTGTTTTTATGTTTTTTACATTTTTTTCCCTGTAAGTCATTTCTAATCTCATAGCGTTGTGGTCAGAAAAGATGCTTGATATAGTTTCAATTTTCTTAAATTTACTGAGGTTTGATTTGTGACCCAAGATGTGATCTATCCTGGAGAATGTTCCATGCACACTTGAGAAGCAAGTGTAATCTGCTGTTTTGGGATGACTCTCTGAGATTCCTGGACTTGGGTGGCTATTTCCTTTCCCATATTCGGGAAGTTTTTGACTATAATCTCTTCAAATATTTTCTCGTGTCCTTTCTCTCTCTTTTCTCCTTCTGGGACCCCTATAATGTGAATGTTTTGGATTTAATGTTGTCCCAGAGGTCTCTGAGGCTGTCTTCATTTCTTTTCATTCTTTTTTCTTTATTCTGTTCCACAACAGTGAATTCCACCATTCTGTCTTCCACGTCACTTATCTGTTCTTATGCCTCAGTTATTCTGCTATTGATTCCTTCTAGTGTAGTTTTCATTTCAGTTATTGTATTGTTCATTTCTGTTTGCTTGTTCTTTAATTTTTCTAGGTCTTTGTTAAACATTTCTTTCATCTTCTCGGTCTTTGCCTCCATTCTTTTTCTGATGTCCTGGATCATCTTCACTATCATTATTCTGAACTCCTTTTCTGGGAGGTTGCCTATCTCCACTTCATGTAGTTGTTTTTCTGGGGTTTTGTCTTGTTCCTTCTTCTGGTACATAGCCCTCTGCCTTTTCATCTTGTCTATCTTTCTGTGAATGTGTTTTCTGTTCCACAGGCTGCAGGATTGTAGTTCTTCTTGCTTCTGCTATCTGGTCTCTGGTGGATGAGCCTATCTAAGAGGTTTGTGCAAGTTTTCTAATGGGAGGGACTGGTCCAGAGATATAATAGTAGACTTCTCCAGAGTAGTACCAGAAAACATGACAGTTTAATAATAACTTCAAAATGCTGAAAAATATATCAGCTCTCATTCAAAATTCACTTTTCATCACTTCCAACGAGGAATAACTCACATCTTCACAATCCTAGGTTCTGCATGGTTAGGGTTCCTGATCCCTCAAACTTCATTGATACTTCCAAATCACTGAGGTATTATCCAGTAGCACATCACACTGAGTGTACCTCAGTATCCCAAGAGGAGTACAAAATAGGCAACCAACTCAGCTGATCTTGAGCCTGCTAGTGTTGGACAGTCTCCTGCAGAAGCAGGGGTGGCTGTGGCTCACCGTGAGGACAAGGACACTGGCAGCAGAAGTTCTAGGAAGTACTCCTTTGCGTGAGCCCTCCCAGACTCTGCCATTAGCCCCACCAAAGAGCCGAGTAGCAGGACACCTTCTATGTAAGACCACTCTTTCAAGGCTGAGAGATGTAGTTAATATACTTAAGACATAAAAACAAACACAGAGAGTTTGGGAAAATGAAGAGGCAAATGATTACCTTCTAAATAAAAGAATAAGACAAAACCTCAGAAAAAGAACTAAATGAAACAAAAATAAGCAATTTACCTGGTAAATTGTTTATTGTTTATGCTAATTATGCTTTTCTTTTTGTTATCCATTTCTTATATTTATAAATAGTTTGCATATAAGCATTGAATTTACATTTTTAAATTTTTATTCTGATTTTAGAAAGAAAAGCATTTTTTACTTGAATATATCAAATGTTCTAAAGATAAAAGGTGTATCAAATGCTCCAAATTGCATATGAAGCAAATACATATAACACTTATCATTATATATATCATTATATATAAGGGGTAAAAATAAGTCTCAGACTAAATAAGAAGGAAAACTCTTTAAATAAATTATGTGAATTAAAGTTATTTTGGTATACATTGTCAAAAATAACCACAGAACTAAAAACAGTTATTCATTTACTTTAATCTCTTATAATATTTTTTAAAGAATCATATATCTAGTTTCAATGTACTAACAGTTTAAAGGAATTGTTTTCTGAATCATGGAGCTACAGCTAGTATCTTAGCATGGGTAGAAAAGCTAAATGGTATTTCATTTTCCCAAATTAATTTGAACTGTTTCTCAAACTAGAATTTCTGTTTCTTATTAAATATAATGCAGATATTTCAGTAATTCCTTAAAGCCTGGGATGCAGGGGTGGAGGAGCCATGAGGCTCAGATAACCTTACACATACTCCCAACCTCCTGGTATGGCTTTCACCCTGCTCCTGTGGGTCTGCTTCTCCCCTGTGTTGCCCTGTATCCAATTTTCAACTATTTCTTTCATGAAATCCAGAGGAAATTTTTCCTTTTTCAAAATTCTGATTTAGCCTCTGTATGGGTATGTTTCTCTTTTTATATAAGGGCAAAGGTAAGGTTGCATACTGAATATGAAAGATCATAGGGAATCTGAAGGCTTGAGAACTCAGAGGAAAAAATGTAAGTTTATTTCTGTAGTTTGTGTCCAATGAGAACATGAGTAAAATTTAAAGTCCTTCATAGCGTTTAGTTTTCATGTAAGAAATATACACTCATTTTAAAATAGCTCATTTAATTTTAAGCACTTGGAAAAAGTAATTTTTATCAGAGGAAAAAAAAGTCGGCTAAGCCAGGAAATAATATATATTTATAAATTACTTATGTCAAAGAGCATGGTTTTTAAAATCTTAAGCTCAAAACACACGTTTAACAAAAGCCGTTGCAAATTTTTGCTCTTATTATCTTATCTAGCCTCAACCTGAATGACTCAGAATAAACAACTTTGTGTGCTCTTTCTTCGTCATAGGTGATCTTTACTTCCATGCTTTCTCAGCATTGGGAAATGTCTGTACAATCCATTTTGAAACAAATCAACCTTTCCAGACTGGCCATTTTTAAAAGTGGAAGAAATTTCACAAACTCATCGAAGGGAGAAATCTAGGGAAAGCTTGGGCTCTTCCCTAGAGGTCTTGGGAGAGTCTGTGTCCAGGCTCCTTCAGGTTGAAGATAGAATTCAAATCTTTGCATCTATAGTGCTGAGGTCTCATCTTCTTGCTGACTGCCATTCTCTCTCAGTTATTTGAGGCCACCTGCTCTTCTCGTCACATAGTCCTCTCCATCTTCAAACCAGCAATGGTACAAGTGTGTCTGACACTTCTCAATTCTGACTTCTTTACATCTTTTTTGCCTCCAGTTGGAGAAAATTCTCTGTTTTTAAGGGCTCATGTAAAAGGTTGCACCATCTTTGATAAGTCAGGAAAACTCTCAGTTTTAAGGTAAATAACTAATTACAAGTTCCTTTTACCTTTTAACATATCATGTTCACACAGTGCAAGGATTGCATAGAGATATTTGAGTGACCATCCTGCCTACTACAGAATGCTATAATTCATTTTCAGAACCATTTTATGAATTGTTTTTATAACCTAAGTGAAGTCTTTAGTAATGATATTATCTTGTAATTTTATAAACAAAAAGTCTATATAGTGTTTCAAATTCCCCAATGAAGGCTTAAAAATAACATATATACCATACTAATTACAATATGGTGTAATCTATTATAGAGTCAAATTTATATATGTTTATATATATATGATTTTTATGTTTGCTAAGGATTTATATTTATTCTCTAATATTACTTTTCATAGATAATATTTTAGACTGTATGAAGTACATGATCACTCATGAAGAGCAAACCCTCTATCAGATGTTTATGGGTTGCCTTTCCTGGACAAGTTTACCTTTGAATTCTCCTCACTCATTCTCCTGTCTTAGGGAAACACCCCATGAAGCTTTCCAACTTCAAATGTGTATCTCATGAGGAAAAAAATATATATTTAAAAAATTTAATGACAAGCAAGCAACATTCTTAGTGATCTTAACAGCAATGTTAAGAAATCTCAGGACTCCATCTTGCCTCTACCTTCTCCTGCTCCATTAAGATAGTAACTTTAATTTTTCTTTTCCAAGATTAGCTGTTAGAAACACATCTTTCATCACAACCCAATATAGGCAAACACAAACACTCTCACAAGTACCCACATCGTATATAAATGTAACTGAAACCCAAGTTTCAAAATATAATTATTTTCCTACTTTTAACATGTGATGTACAGTCCTATTTTTTTCCTTCATTCTATTTTATGTCACTAAAAATTCTAGTAGAACTGACTAAACTGATTTCATAACCTACTAACAAATAGGTAACAACCTATAGAAAATAAACAATATTCTTGAAGAGACTCCAGGTTAAGATATATTTCCCTGTACTGCTCTCTTCTGAAATGAGGATTTCTCATAGTTCTCACAGGTATGGAATATGAAAATACACCTTACCTCTCAGAATTGGTGGCCTCTACTCTCTTCTGTTCTGAGCTAATCTTCCAAAGATCATTTCTCTTTCCTAGTGTAGTAACACAAGCAGAGTTCCCTATTCTCTTTTTGCTAATCAATCACACACCAAAGGTTCTCAGTTCCGTAAAGACCTTACTTTCAAAGAAGGGGCTCTTTATTCCACGTATCAATATATGGTAATGTAATGAGCTGTTTTATCACTGCAGACTATGAATTGCCATATTCTTTACTCTTAGTACAGTGAATTTGCACTGTCAGCAGCCCCAAATATGCTGATAACCTATTTCAAATTAACTTCGTTTCCCTCCAAAACTCTTGCCTGAAATTCTCTCTAGGGGCCCAATATTTATATGAGCCAGACACCTAGCCTTTTTAACTTACTTAGGAAAATGAAGTTACTAAAGGCAAAGTGGATGACTCAGAATCAAAAGGAAGATTTAACAACCTGGCTTAGAAAATGGGAAAGAACCAAGGGAAGCAGATTCACCCATACTCAAATCAATGCCATGCTAAAGAAGATGGTGACAGATGCCTCACCGCTAGCACCACTGCCGCTAGGTGGAGCCACAGCTGCTGGTCCTCAAGGAACCCTTCACTGACAGGCTTCCTTGAATCCCTCCAGAGCCAATGACATCCCACGTACAAAGGAGTTCAGTTGCTGTGTATTAACAGACTGTGTGATGTTTATTTCATCTTAAACAGTTGATATTATCTCTGTACATGGATGTATAATAATTTGCATATTCTTTATTATAATTTTCTCTTCCTCCCTCTCACTTGTTTGAGACTCATTGTTTTCATGCTAGTCACAACTTTTCTTCAAAATGAAAATAAGTACAAATAAACTGAAAATATGGGAATGGGGCAGAGAAGTGAGCTGGCAGAGCAGGATGCTTCACTTCAGGCACGTTTTCAACAATTCTGCTATAAACTCATCCTCCATATACTTAGGATTCCACATTCTCTGGTGACACCTCAGATTTCATATGTTTGTGTGATTTGGCAAGTTAGCATTTAAATATTTCCCTTCTCTCCTAAATGTGATCAAGGATAAAAGGCAAATGCCTCTCTCTGTCTTTTCTTCCATTTTGTCACAGCCAGCGTGCAGACTGTTTCTTGTCATTCCCACCTTTTCTGCAGTTTTTGTTACTTACCCTGGAAAAGTGTGTTGAATAATATTTGCCAGAATATCCTGCCAGCTGGTTTCCAGTTAGGATGCTGTCAAAGAGAGATTTCACACGAGCTTTGGAAGGAAGGAAGGAAGAAGCCGTTTGTTCTCCTCTGGCAGTGGCAGACAGCTGTGCAGGCTGACAGCAGACAGCAGACGTGCGGTCTGCAGTAGCTTCAGGCATTTGCTGGTGAATCACCCGCTGTGGTGCTCCAGTCAACCGGGATCATTTGCAGCATTTTTCTTTGATTGATGCATGCACGAAACTGAACATCATTAACAATGTCACCCTCAAATATGATCAATAATATGAATAATAAACGGTTAAACATCCATTATTCAACTTGACAATAGACTAGCTAATTTCTTCTCAAAGGTTTAACATAGTTGACTTAGACTTTGACAAATTATTAAATAAAATAATTTAATTCTATTGATATATATTCTTAATCTAAACAGTAAACATTATCCCATGTGTAATATAAGATCAAGTATTTTTAAAGAATGTATAGCATTCTGACACATTCTTTAGTATCAACTTAAAATTTTCAATTTGGTAATCTTTCACTGGGTAAAATGCAGAATGTTAGAGTTCCAGTGTTAGTTGAAATTCAAATAATGTTAATGTGAACTAAGATCACCAGCAATTTAAAATCAATGCAGAACAATAACCTCCCAAATTTATTATTTGGAAAATATATTTTTCAATATGCTTAGTTAATATTTATGAAAATACATTTGTGATTGCCAGCTTATAAATACTATGATGAAGGAAAATTTATAATTTATCTCAAGTCTATGAACATTTAGTTAAAAGTGCTGAGCGAGCAACCACTGTGATTAATGTTAGGTTTAGATAAGACAATCTCTTTTTAAACAAAAATTAGAACATAGTCATATTTTCAGCTAGAGTGGACTTTAATTCAGAATCTCTGCAAGAGGTGATTTAAAGAAAAATAGCCTCAAACTTTGCATGCTGCTGTCATGTTAAAGAGAGAGAGACTTTATCAAATTTTTCTCTTCTCTTTCTGTATGTTTCTCTAAATTTTATTTTATATTAGAGTGTAGTTGATTTATCATGTTGTGTTAGTTTCAGGTGTACAGCAAATTGATTCATTTATACATATACCCATTCTTTTTCAGATTCCTTTCCCATATAGGTTATTACAGAATATTGAGTAGAGTTCCCTGTGCTATACAGTAGGTCTTTGTTGACTATTTATTTTTTTATTTAACATCTTTATTGGAGTATAATTGCTATAAAATGTTGTGTCAGTTTCTGCTGTATAACAAAGTGAATCAGCTGTATGTATACATATATCCCCATATCCCCTTCCTCTTGCGTCTCCCTCCCACCCTCCCTATCCCATCTCTCTAGGTGGTGACAAAGCACTGAGCTGATCTCCCTGTGTTATGCAGCTGCTTCCCACTAGCTATCTGTTTTACATTTGGTAGTGTATGTATGTCCACGCTACTCTCTCACTTGGTCCCAGTTTACCCTTCCCCTCCCTGTGTCCTCAAGTCCATCCTCTACGTCTGTGTCTTTATTCCTGTCCTGCCCCTAGGCTCATCAGACCCTTTTTTTTTTAGATCCCATATATATGTGTTTTGACTATCTATGTTATATACAGCAGTGTGTATTTGTTAACCCCAAACTCCTAATTTATCCCTCCTCCCACCTTTCCCCTTTGGCAACCATAAATTTGTTTCTGAAGTTTGTGATTCTGTTTCTGTTTTGTAAATAATTTCATTTGTATCATTTTTTTAGATTCCACATATAAGTGATATAATATGGCATTTATGGTCCTCTGATTTACTTAGTATGATAATCCCTAGGTCCAACCATGTTGCTGCAAATGGCATTATTTCATTCATTTTTATGGCTGAGTAATATTCCTTTGTATATATGTATCACATCTTTTTAATCAATTCTTCTGTCCGTCGACATTTAGGTTGCTTCCATGTCTTGGATATTGTAAACAGCACTGCAGTGAACATTGGGTACATGTATCTTTTTGAACCATGGTTTTCACTGGATATATGCCCAGGAGTGGGATTGCTAGATCATATGGTAGCTCTTTTTTTAGTTTTTTAAGGAACCTCCATACTGTTCTCCATAATGAATGTACCAATTTACATTCCTACCAACAGTGTAGGAGGGTTCCCTTTTCTCCACACCCTCTCCAGCATTTATTATTTGTAGACTTTTTTGATGATGGCCATTCAAACTGGTGTGAGGTGATACCTCACTGTAGTTTTGATTTGCATTTCTCTAATAATTACCGATGTTGAGCATCTTTTCATGTGCTTTTTAGCCATCTGTATGTCTCTTTTTGAGAAGTGTCTACTTAGATCTTCTGGCCTAAACATATCCTTTAGATTTAACCTTGTAAATGAATGTGTCTATTTCCATACATGAAACTTAATTCGCATATTATATATACAAAGTTCCTCTTATTTCTTCAGTCATTTTTTTACCCACCTGTGGCCCAATACCATACAACACCGCAGATGCTCTGTCCCAAAGCACGGTTTTGATCAGATTTCATGACTTCATCTGACTGATTGAATAATAAATTCCTTTCTGTTTTTTGGGTTTTTTTTTTTTTTAATTCAAGGCCTTTTACAACTGTGAGACAACATATATTTTCAGCCTTTTCTGCTTTTCTCCTCCTGTGTGCTCTGTCTCCTATTGTCCAGTCAAACAGGACTAATATTTACATCTTCCCCAAACCATGCACTGGGCTTTGTTTGCTTGTTTTGCCTCCATGTTTTTAACTCCTACCTCTTCTGGGATTGCTGATTCACTCATCTGAAGCAATCAAAATCAGTACTGACATTTTTTCAATACTTCCCTCAAATATTACTTCCTTCTCAAAGTTTCCCCTAAATTATTCTCTTTCTCCTTGAAGTCTGTAGGATGGGTATGTCAATCTTTCCTCTGTCAATTCATTTACTTTAACTTTTTTAGGGTAATTTCATTTCATTTCGTATTACAGATGTTCATTAATATTATAATGAGAGATTTTGTGACCTACAAAAATAGCAGATGCCTTGTATAAAATAGTATTTAAGTGTTTGTAAAATTTAATGCACTTCAGAGAATTATCTTTTTAGTTGTGAATCATGGTAATTATTCTTGTTTTAAATCTAGTAATGAAAACAAATAAATGTATCTCTAGGTACATGCACATGGAAATAAAAATAATTGGTCTCCAAAGCACAGACACAATTGTCTCACATTTATAGCACAATTATATCTTGAGACTCCATAAGCCAGAGAATACCTACAGAACAAAACAGAGATAGATATTAAAATCAAACCATAGTTATAAGCTTTTTCACCCCTGGCTTGCTCCTATTTTGTTTTTTTCTATTTAAATGAATATAACTGAGATGGTTCAAATCACTTACATGTGGAAATTACATCTGTCATGCCTTTCTCTCCTTGCTCCTTGCATGTAGTCAGGTATCACACTTATTTTTGTTACTTCTGTAATGAATTGTGGAAACTTCATTTTAGAGCTTCTGCTTAAATGCACACTATGCCTTTGGCTGAATACAAAAATAGGACCCCTACATGAAAAAATAGCAAAAAGGCTGCTTTGGGGTGAAAAACTAAAAAATGGCATCTTTTCTTCCAATAAATGCTTTCTGACAGCAGGGCTCATCGGTTGGTGAGTGGAGGATTCCAACCCTTACTTGCCTTCATCCAGGTACCTTGAGCAGGCTGCAACTTGAACGACTATACATGGTAGTTGTGTTTAACAGGGGCCCACCTTCCCATCCCTGTTGTTATTCTTCAAGCTTACTGCTGTAATAGAGTTGTCACTGCTGTTGGAGTAGCTTTCTCTCAACCTCTGAATTATCACTCTAATGCACCGCTTGTTTTCTTCCTTTTTTTTTTTTTTTTTTTTTTTTTTGCGGTACACGGGCCTCTCACTGTTGTGGCCTCTCCCGTTGCGGAGCACAGGCTCCGGACGCGCAGGCTCAGTGGCCATGGCTCACGGGCCCAGCCGCTCCGCGGCATGTGGGATCTTCCCGGACCGGGGCACGAACCCGTGTCCCCTGCATCGGTAGGCGGACTCTCAACCACTGCACCACCAGGGAAGCCCTGTGTTCTTCATTTTAATACAAGACTTTATGGTTATGGTGCTCAGATATCTTTGACAGGGCCAAATTAGTTTTACCTCATCATTCCTTTTGTTTTATTCTCCATCTGCTTCCCTTTTTTCTGCATTTTACTGCCTTTCCTTTCTTTATTCCATCCTTTATTTATTTTAGCAAATGTTCTAGTCTCAAAATTATTTTTAGTTTTCAAACATATACATTGAAAATATTTTTTAAAGCCAAGTCCATTCATCACATTTCTACATGTTATTAGCAGCTCTGAGACAGTCTGAGGGCCTGTGACTTGTTTATGTGACTTACAAATTCTCTCCATTGAGAGCTTAGTGAGGCATGTATGATGGATTTCTTACTGATTTTCAAGTAGAGAGGACTTGTTTTTCTTTCCCTAAATTAAATCCCTAGATCTCTGCTGTCTAATACAGTAGCTAGTAGCAGCATACCATATTTAAATTAATTTAAATAGCATTAGATTGAATTAAATTTATTCAGTCACACTGCTCTTGTTTCAAGTGCTCAGGACAGTACAGATCCAGAAAATTTCCATCTTTGCAAAGAGTTCTATTGGACAGCTCTGCTGTAGCACATAATTTACAAAGCCTACATATATTTTCAACTACATTTCTTCACACAATGATCATGCAATGCTGTTTTTAGAGCTAACCTTTTAGTGCTGCATCATATATGATTCAAGAGCTGCTGATGAAAACAGTCATTAAATAACGATTTATTGTTTTCTGTAGAAGTGAAGTCACTCTTTTTTTACCACCACCCAGGAGAAAGATTATGCAAATTTCAGTGATCTGATATCAATATAACTTTAGATAAGGGCAAATAACCTCTTTGTAATTTAGCAATTATAAAAGCTATGAGTGAATTGCTGTCTAGAGGGAAAGTGAGGAAGACAGCAGTTGGATACAGATAGCTTTAAAAAGCTTTGTTTGAGGAATTCCCTGGTGCCCAGTGGTTAGGATTCAGTGCTCTCACTGATGGGGCCCTGGGTCTGATCCCTGGTCAGGGAACTAAATTCTGCAAGCCCTGTAGTGCAGCTAAAGAAAAAAACAAAAACAAAAAACAACTTTCTTTGAATCTGGTCAATGAAAATTGTTATTTCCTTACTTCTATGTAGATGTACTGGATTATCTCAAATTTATATAATAGAATATACTGTGTACCAGCACAGCAGATGCAGCCTATGACAAATTATTTTGATTATATGTTAAGTAGGACTTGATCAATTTAGAGCTAACATGTATAACAGGTAATCATTTGCAGAAAAGTTTAACATAAATTACTTCATTGTATTCTCACAAAAATGTATCATAATTTTATCTTTGTTTGCATATGGAAACTGAAGTTCAGATTGTAATATGAAGGCAATCAAACATAGGACTTCTTTGCAAGTCCAAACTGCTTTCTACTATTTTAATAATATTATCCATTTCTTTGACTAGTTTTATTATTTTATTGACTTAAATTATTCTTGGTCATAACAAAAGAACATACAGTATATTGAAATATGTTTTTGTATAGCACAACAATCTTTGCAAAATAAGAAGAAAATTTTTTCAGTACTTGATTACCAATGAAGACAAGACAGTCAAATAATCTTTTTTTTTTTTTTGAGGTAGGCAGGCCTCTCACTGTTGTGGCCTTTCCCGTTGCGGAGCACAGGCTCTGGACGTGCAGGCCCAGCGGCCATGGCTCACGAGCCCAGCCGCTCCGCGGCATGTGAGATCTTCCCGAACCGGGGCATGAACCTGTGTCCCCTGCATCAGCAGGCGGACTCTCAACCACTGCGCCACCAGGGAAGCCCTCAAATAATCTTATATCATAGAATTTTTCATAACTTGATGCATAAATAATTCATTCATTAAGTAACTGAAAAATTATTGTTTTCTATGTACTAATCTAGGGTTTGGACATAAAAATGTTATTGGTTTACTACCATTGGCCCCCAACAAGGTATCCCTCAGTATAGAAAAAGACATTTACTAGGCAGATACAAACAATGGAGTAGTATGATTCTGCCATGCTATGGAAAGAAGAAATTTATGCTGAGTAGGAAGTAGTGTGGTGAACATGTAAAAAGATTTCCTTGAAGGATCAACAAAGGATCTCACACTTAGACATTGAAATTTAGGGAGATAGTGCAGTAGATACTAGAGCTAAATCAAGAATCTTTGAAATGTTCATAACTGCATTTTTTTAATGAACAGTGAAGGTGCTAATTAAATTATTTAAAATTAGTAGCTTAAAAATAAAACATTTTGATAGAAGGTGATAGGAAATGACACTAGAGAGGCAAATCACCTCATAAAAATGTTCTGCATGGAAGCTAAGGAAAACCTTCAGTTAGCACAAAACCATTGGAGAATTTCTTATAGGAGAGTGATTTTATAATATTGATGTTTTAGATATGTTATTCTAGGACTGTATTTAGAAAGATTTTGGAAAAGTATGTTGGACTAGAATTGTTGGGATTCAATTTAAAGACTTTGGAAGCTACTTCTTTTATCTAAGAATTAGCACAGATGCTGACAAGGAGAAACTATTCTATTTAAAAGATACTTAGAGTGTATCTTTGGAAGTTTTCAGAGTTGTTTAATTCAATTGTGGATGTTGGTTTATAGGTTATGGATTTGCACAATCATGTCAACATATTTTCTGTCCCAAGTAGCAGAGAACTCTACTCAAAGTGGCTTAAATGATGAGGAAAATTGTCACACAGACTATGTCTCAAGGGATGACAATTGGTTAATTCAGTGACTCAATAAAATCAAGTGCTCTGGTTCTTTCCATTTTGTTTTCTCTGCAATTTTTGGTTGTTAACTTTACCCTCAGGCTAGCCGTCTTCAAGGTCACAGCATGTTCCAACATTTCTTGATACCACATTCATAAAAGAAAAGGGGAAGATAGTTTGGCATGTCTTCTTCAAACAAAGAAAATCTTTCTTATACATCTTCCAACAGATTTTTTCCTCCTGTCTCATTAGCAAGAATTGGTTCATTTGTCCAGAGAGGGAAATGCCATTACTGTGACTGGGGAGGTCAGTTAGGATCTACCCCCTGACGGATACTCTTTTTTATCATTTGTAGATGTGATGTCTAGAAATATTGTTCCACAGATCAATGATGCTCTTTTAATTTTTAAAAATTATTTTCCCCTATATGTCCCATTTTGTATCTTTTATATTGTTCTTTCTTCAAGTTCACTGTTTTTTACTCCTGCAATGTGTAATTTGCCTGTTAGGCAAATTATCCATATCCAGATTATCAAAATTATCATATCTAGTGTATTTTTCCTCTTGGATGCTATAGCATTTATATCTAAAAGTTTAAATAGAGTCTTTCTTTATTCTCCATGTCTCTACTTAACTTTTTGAGCATATGCAATGATAATAAAAACAGTTTTAATAGTTTTACCTGCTACTTCTAACATCCATCCCAGTTCCATGTTGGTTTTTATAGAATAATTATTCTCTTTATTATGGGCAAGATTATTCTGACTCTTTGCATGCTAGAAAAATTTTGGTTAGATGGCAAACATTGTGAAGTTTATCTTGTTGGGTGTTGTATATTTTTGTTTTTCTATAAAATATCCTTTTGCTTTGTTCTTCAGTGAAGTTAGGTACTTGAGAACAGTTTGATCCTTCAGGTCTTGCTTTTTCTCTTTTTCTTTTTTTTTCCTTAACGTAGATTTGGGACGATGCTCAGTCTAGAGCTAACTATTCCCAACTACTGAGGTAAGACCTTTCTAAGGACTCTGCCCAATGCCCCACGGATTACAATGTTTTCTAGCCTGGCTTGCGGGTGGGAGTGTGAGAGTACAGGCACTTGTTACCTTAAATTATTTGGAGTGGTGCTTCCCCTGGCCTCAAGTAGTTTCCTCCCATGCAAGATAAATACTCTCCTGAACACTCTAGAGGGACCTGCAGATCTCTCTCTGTACAGCTCTCATCTCTCTGATACTTTGCCCTGCAAACTCTAGCTGTCTTGGTTTCCTTGAACTTTCATCTCTAGCTCCTCAACTCAAGGAGTTCTCAGGGCTCAACATCAATTCCTCGTCCCAGTATGAGAGCCTGGAAACTCCCTCAAGACAGTAAAGGTAATTTTAAGGTATTCCTCTTCTGTCTCCTGTCTCTCAAAGACCAATGTCCTTCATTGCCTGATATAAAGTGTCTTGAAGACACTGATTATATATATATATATATATATATATATTTTTTTTTTTTTTTCAGGCAGAGGGGAGGGCAGGTAAATTCATCCCTTGTAACTCCCTTTTTACCAAAAGCAGAGTCTTCCATACTCCATATCTTCTTAAATACTTTTCTATTTCCCATAGCATTTATTGTTTTGGGAGCCTCTGAGAGAGATTTTGACCATAATTTCCACCTCTCTAGTTTTAGTTTTTACATTCATTTCTAGAACTTCTATTTGCTTTATTTTTGTGCTTTCCAATTCTCTGGGAAAGTTTGCAAATTCACCTTTTAGTTGCTCAAATATATTATGCATATATAATTTAAAAGTCTGTGTGTGATAACTCTGCTACATGAAAAGACAATTTATAGCATCTCTTTGAATTCTGGTCATGGTGTCTACTCCTGCTGAGTGCCTGCTGAGATTGATTAAATGATGTACAGTGAATATGAACATTTGTAAACATTATTTGTGGCCTAGAATGATGTACCATTAAGTTTGCTTCTTGTGGACACTTAATGTATTAGCAGCCTCAGACCACTTAATAAAGTTCAGGGATCCAAATATTTTAAAGTTGGGACTCACCCCCTGCCAGGGCCAATTTATTTCAAGTTTATATTTATATCTAGAAGGAGAAGAATACCTTTTGGGGTATCAATGAAAAGCCTGTAACATTGACTAGGAAACCCCTATTTGGAAGTCCTAATCTAAAATTTCAGTTCCTTTACCCCAGTAGTTCTTTTTTTTAGTGGTACGCAGGCCTCTCACTGTTGTGGCCTCTCCCGTTGCGGAGCACAGGCTCTGGACGTGCAGGTTCAGCGGCCATGGCTCACAGGCCCAGCCGCTCCGCAGCATGTGGGATCCTCCCGGACCGGAGCACAAACCCGTGTCCCCTGCATCGGCAGGCGGACTCTCAACCACTGTGCCACCAGAGAAGCCCCCAGTAGTTCTTTATTAGGCACTTTTTTTTCTTGGTTAGAGGAGATATTTGGTATTACCTGGGGACAATTTGGTTGTTGCTACTGGCATCTAGAGCGTAGAGATCAGAGATGCTGTTATACATTCTACAATGCACGGGACAGCTCCCACAACAGAGTTATCCAGTATAAAATTTTAATAGTGAAAAACCCTTCCTAGCCCTAGGATACTGTGAAAAGTTCAGTTCAGCTTCAAGGCATCTCAGTTGCTTCTTTTTGAAACAGCAGAAGGGTACAGGGAAAAGCAACCCTGAATGCCATACTCACAGCTCTGGTTTTCCTTATTATTTTGATTCTTGTCCATAATTCTTTTCTGCCTTGTTAAGCCTCCAAAGTCTTTGACCTGATGATTTTTTTTCTTTGTCTTTTTCTAGATTCTCAAATTATTCTCAGTAGGAAAACACCACTAGACAATAATATTTTTCCTATGTATTAAAACACACCTTTTCTATATTTCTATTCAACTGTGCTTTAAAATTTTGAAATATTTAAAAATTTTTGCTTTTGAAATAATTTGACACTAGATGTAAACTAGATGTCAAATTATTTCAAACCAAACCAAAAATTGTATAAAAAATATATTAATCCAAAACATCATATTTTTCATTTTAGCACCTTTTTTTCATTTCTACTTTTTCATTGTTACCTTAACATTTGGAGCAAAATTATCCTGTTTCCAATATAAAACATTTTTCCCCATGGCTAAAAAAATGGTATAAAAACCTTAAAATTTCACAGAGATCTGTTACTTAATGTGAATATATTAAGTACTGCATTTTAAATTTATTACAAAAATGCTCTGAGAGAAAAAAAAATATCTGCTAGTGGCATACACCAGTCACTCATGTATGAAGTGACTTTATTGCTGTATTTTACAAGACATAAATAACTTTCATCTAGCTAGCTCAGAGCTGCATGTATTATAGCTGACATATAATTGACAGAAGTAATTCTCCTCTCTCTAAAGCACTAAATGCTACAAGCATCTTCCAATAAGCTCACGAATACAAAATATCTCAGGTCATTTAATGACACTATGCAATGTATATTTTAGAGTCTGACCAGTCCCATTTGATGAATTGACTATCAGAAGGTCAACTTTAGGGAAAAGAGTACTTAAATGTTAGGTTATCTAAATTATGTTTATATAATTTAGAAGCACCTCACAATTTCTTACTTTAAACATAAACTTTTTTTCTTTTGTTATTATAGTCAATTTCCAAGGTTAGAGAAGACAATATTAATAGTTCCCTTAATTTGCTTTACTTTTTCGAAGATTCCAAGAGATTAGGTGATTGTTGCAAACATGATTATTTGTGTCAATATTTTAAACTTCTCCTTCTTGTTCCTATATTCTTTTTTTATTAATTTTTATTGGAGTATAGTTGCTTTCCTATATTCTTACATGTTTTTTCATCATATTGATATATCCACCACTGCTGAACATACAATAAATTTTACCACTGTTCTGATAAAACCTTAGAAACTTACATAAGACCATCAATCAATAAATTCAGCAGAAACCTGGGAGACTGACCTTTCATGTAAGCATTATAATTTGGATCTCAGTTGTACATTTACTGGGTTGAATAGTTTCCCCTGAAAATTTGTGTCATGCTCACCTAGAACCATATAAGGAGTGGGAAATTTGGACACAGAGGCACAGACACACAGGGGTAATGCCATGTGACAATGGAGGAAAGATGAACCTACAAGCCAAGGAATCACCAGAAGCTAGAAGAGTCAATGAGGTTTCCCGTAGATCCTTCAGAGAGAGAACACAACCCTGCTAACACCTTGATTTACAGCTTTTAGCCTCCAGCATTATGAGAACACATTTTTGTTCTTTTAAGGCACCTAGTCTGTAATTTATTAGTGAAGCTCTAGAAACCAGTACATTCAGTATTATAAATCAATCAGAATACTATATTATATTACTATTTCATCTTTTAATTGTATATTCAAACATATCATAGTCAATAGAAGCGTCAAAAAATTTCTCATTCCAAAATATGAGCATGTTTATACGAATACATACTACCCATTTCTACTGATATTTTCTGGGTTCTGAAATTCAATGTAACTTTATAATAACTTGATGTGGTTTTACCACAGAAAGGCATTTTTAGTTTATTTTTGTTAAGGAAATTATTTATTTACTTTTATAGTCAACTTCAGAATAACACACCATTTATCCAATAAAATGTGTATTTATAAGCCTTCAAGAAGGAAGAACAAAAAGCAGTAATCCCTTATTTTACCAGAGACTACATTTAAAACACACTGCAAACTAATCTATACCAGTCTATGACACACCAGTTATAATCTTTCAGTACACCATAAGCCATTCAACTCAAACCAAAATTCCTGTAGAATTTTCTATAGGATTACATCCCTTTGGTGGCAAATTAAATTTATTACATCTGTTAGTTATTTATTTTAGCCACTTAATATGCTTTTCTAATTAAACATTTATAAATTTGAAATAAGTATAAATATTTGATTATAAGTACATGGTTTGGGACCTCATTGAAATACACATATAAACAAAATTTGACATTTTGAGCCAGCTGTTGAAGCCTTAGGCAAATGACATTTGATTCCAAAATGTGGATACTTATGATTTTCTTAGTATAAATTGCTATTCTACTTGGATAAATGCCTTCATATTATATGACTAAACATAGTCATATGAAATCAAATTATAATCAATAATTTGATGAAATTATGTCTTAGTTGTGTAAAACTTTTTTTTAAATTCAGAAATCACCTTTAGATAACCATTGTAAGAAATAACTAAATCTCCACAGTTTATCTTCTGAATTAAGTATATTCTAGCTACCAACAGTCTTATGTCACCAGTCTTTCAAAGTATGCAATAAATGGTATAAATTTCAGGTTGCCTAACACAGAAACCAAAAGAATCAATCACTCACATAACCTGACTAGCTCTAAGATGGCTATGAAGACAGCTAAAGAAAATAAGATTCATTTAATGTTTTATGAATTGGTAAACACTTGTAAGGTTAAAGAAATGACCCTTTCCAAGCAAAATAATTGGATCCATTTTTTTGGTCATGTCTGATTTATTCATTAATCCTGATTTTTTTAGTAACTGTCAACATGACTGTGAGATTAATATCAGTGTAATATTTTGTTTACTATTTAATCTCCATTTCCCCTAGAATTTTAATACCTACACTGCTACTTATTACTCTAGTGGCACATTAAATGTGAAAGAAAAGCTGTTTTGTGTTGGTGTCAAGTATTCTCATCAGGGAGCTGTTGGGTTTATTGAGTCATGGAGCTTCACAGTAAAACAACATTTGATTTATTTCATTGTTTTCAACAAAATTGAAATAGTGAAAAATATTAATAAGTACTGTTAAAACTGCTTATATTTATATACTACTTTACAGATTATAAGAGCACTTCAATTCACACATCACTGATTTTCCTAACAATGTACCAAATAGCAAAATTTTAAAAGAGTTTTAAAATTTACTGTACCTCTTCCAAAAAAATAATTTACTGTACCTCTTCCAAACACAGGGGTCAAGTAGTAAGTTCTCTCCAGGGTAAGACATTGATTCTAACAGTCTGCATTTTTAAACCAGAACTTCTGAAAAGAGTGTAAAATAAATTATAAATACACACATACACACTCACACACACACAAATAATATCCAATCAGGAAATGAACTCATGGCTTCTGTTTAAACATGTGGCCTTATTAAAATATTCAAGTGCCATTTTAAAAAATTATTTATGCTCATTCTTTTCTTCATCATCATCGTTTTCCCTAAAAGTTGACATTTAATAAGTGCCTATTTTGTTCTAAGCACTTTTATATTTTCTCTTAAGCAAATATTATGATTTCATTTTATGGGTGGGGTGCCTCAGAGGGATTATGTTATTTTTCCCAAGCCAAAGGAAGAGTAAAGAGAAGAGCTGAGATTCAGTAGAAGCCTAAACCCTAAGCCCACATTCTTACCACCTGGCAGAATCATGCAGCTTGTACTGTGTAGATGATCAAAAGGGAGAGATTTTTGTCCTCTAAGTTCAAAGCCCAGAAATTAAAGAGACAAAAGGAAAGTTTCCTTCCCCCCTTTTTCAAACCTAGCTGTGCTTCAAAACATGAGTAGCTAGGTAAATGCATGTGGATGTAAATAAATCAAGAGTAATTCATTGTCCTTTGGAGAATACAGTTTCTTTTTCACTTTGAATGTTAAAAATTATGACAATTTTTCCACAATTAGAAATATATCATAAACCTACATGAACAATATACATCAACATGATGTTAATCACAAAGAAAAAATAATAACTTTAGAAGGGGGAATCTGTCAGATATCACATTAACCAAGGTGGACGTAAAATATATTTTCATAATTACTGTTTTAATGTTTATTTGTTTTTACAGTTTCTACCATCTGTGTAATTCTGGGTCAGTTTTAATTTTCTCCTCATTAGATTTTCTATTTTTCCTCCTTCTTTTCATATCTGGTCATTTTGGGAGGTGCCAGACATTGTGAATTTTACCTTGATCCTTACTAAATCTTTTTATATTACTATATTCTTGAGCTTCGTTCTGGGATACACTTAAGCATTTTGGAAACAGTTTTACCTTTTGAAACTTGCTCTTAAACTTTGTTAGGCTGGATTAGAACTATGCTTACTCTAGGATTAATTTTTCTCCCATTTTTGTGGCAAGATCCTGCTCAATACTGTAACCAATGCCCTCCTAATTATAAAGCTTTCTACTTTGGTTATTAAGAACATGTGTTATTCCATATCCTCTTTAAGTGCCAGATACTTTTACCTCTAATCTTTTTGGAGAGGTCCTTTTCCTGGTGCCAGGTAGTGTCTTTACTTCATTCTCTGATCAGTCATCAACTGAATATTCAAGGAGGCCCTTCTGAATGTATTTGAACTTCTTTCCCTGGGTAGCTGTCTTTTCTGCAGTACTCTGTCCTGCAAATTCTACCCACCCTGGCTTCCCAAGACATCTAGCTCTCATCTCCTTAATTCAGAGAGCTTCCAGGCTCTGTATGGATTTCTCCTTCCTGTACTATGGCCTGGAAAGTGGGCTACTTCCTTGTTTCCTATTCCTTGACTTTCATTTCATGATACCCAGGGCCTTGAGTGTTGTTGTTTCAAATATTTTGTCTGATTTCTGCTTGTTTAGTCTTCAGGCAGCAGTGTATCATTATTCCATCTTCACTAGAATGGAAGACACCATGATTGATTTGCAATATGTATTTAAAATGTGTACAACGCTTATATTATCTCACTTATTTTTATATTTATGGGATTGACCACTCAGTAAGACAAAACAGTTTTGCTTTACTTATATTGCTACAAGAAATGTGTAGTTTTCTTTAATACTTAAGACAATTTTATACATTGTGCACCTAGTATCACTTCATCCATAATATCTATTAATATATGGATAGGTAGGTTGGAGAACATCTGCAGTTTGCATTTCCTATTTGGAAATTGTTTTTAGGCTTAAATTTGGGATTTTATTTTCCTTTAATTTAACTTGATTTCTTCTGTAGCCCAGCTGGAAAGTTTTAACATATATTCAAGACCTAGATAATACTCCTTTGAAATCATTCTTACATATCTCTCCAAGTTTTGATCTATCCCAAGAATCTGGCAACTTCCACTGAATCTGATGCAAAAAAAAAATTAACTAAGTTAACAATCAAGTTTAGGTGTCATCAATCCATGTTTCAGTACATTACAGAAAGACAATAACCTCACAACACAATACTCTGCCTGTAAACTGACAAGATGATTTTGTGAGTTATGTAATCTCCATCCAAATATCAGAGATGTTGAAAGGATGTATATTTGAAATGTGGAAATATGGTATTTTTCCTAAGTTATAGAGGGACAAACTGTGATTTCAAGACCTAAATTGCCTCTTATTCAGAGTTACAGAGCAAGAAACTGATGACAAAACGTTTTGAGCACAGCTCATGCTTTTAATACAGAGCCCTTTTACCAGGTCATACTGCCAATTTGTAGAATTAAAAAAAAAAAATAAATAAGATATTTTATTCTTATTATTCAGTTAGGACCTGATTTGTACTCTGTGGTATTTGAAAAATCATGAGATTTGATAAATTCATTCTGAATAAACTTACTATGATATATAATTTGGATTGTTCAATATGTTTTGAGTCAGTAAAGAGATTTCTTATGCCAGATCTAATAATTCAATCATGTTAATGTAATAATTTTTTGGATACTTTTCATTTCTGTACATAGCATATTTTTATCTATTTTAAAGAATAAAAAAGAAACAAAAAGGAACAATACTTTATAAAATATGAATGTTACTTAATCTACAGTTACCTGACATCTACTCTAAGTGTCTTCCAATATTAAAGATAAGGAAGATTATCTTTACATTATAAAGAGATAAAGTTATAGTAAACCATGAGATTAGAAAGGCACTTTCAGGGAAATAAAAGTGCCAAAAATAGAATAATAATGGAAATAGACCACAGCTACTCTGCATGAATTGATGTGCACTTACTCTTCCATTTGTAAATGGTCTTAACATATATGACAATTTCTACATCCATTTGAACTAATGTTAATTGCCAACAATATATGTATTGAGAATAGCTCCATTTCCTGACATTGATCAATGTGATTTTTCATCTTATTCTACTTTTGCTGTTTTTCTGAAGGTTCTCTAATTGTATTTCAGTGAAATTTACAGAATCTGAAAAAGTTACATTTTCATCTAACAGGGCATTGTCTTCTGCCATCATAATATATTTTCAGCTTTAAATAAATAAAAATAGATGAGTAGAAGAAGAAACTGTTCATTGCCATTCAATGTATTTTTTATGTGTAGTTTCTTCATTTCAAGACAGATGCCAGGAAGAAATGTTATTTCCAACAGAAAACAGAAAACATATGAGAGAAGTTTAAATGAAAATTAAAAGATAAATTTATTTAAAATAAATTAAACGTGCAAGAAAAATATAAAATACAAATATGTGGTGATTTTATTATTTTTATGTAATTTTAGCAAATTAACATAATATAACAAACTGATATACACAGTTCACTCATGATTTTCTGTTTTCCTGTGATGATTGTCCTACTTTTCCTCCCGGGTTAGATTTCTTTGATTTTGGCAAAAGCCAATCCTTTTCCTAACCCAGCTGAACTGGCTACTAAGAGATAGAAAAGGATTAAGAAAATGACTGAGAAATAAACAACAAAAATGTAAATAAGTTCTGTAAATTCAATCTGAGAGAACACTTAATACCTTTTAAAATTTCTGGCACTATTCATGCAGTAGGTAGTTTTGGAGTACCACATTGAACTTGTCCCTGCTCTGAAGAGCACTCATCTCTCATGGCTCTCCAACCTTCTATCTCAGTCAGCTCTCACATACCAGATGTACAGATAGAGCATCATGTCCAAATTCCCTCCAACACTATCTTCTACCTGGTCCATAGCTAATAGCATCAGAGATGGATATTGCTGCAGTTCAACCAAAGGTATAACCGCTGACTCTCAGGAAAGAGGGTTCGGGTATGGAGAGATTTATTTCAGTTATATATGAGGCCTAGACCTGTACATATAGACCCAGGTTCTAAGGCTGCTGTGTTGGAGTCACAATGTTGGGGCCATACTGGTCATAAATCATGAAGAGGGATCTTATTAGCAGAAATGAAAAGTGAATAAACAGATGTTCAACTGAGATTAGGAAGTAGAGCATTTGGCCCTAGTGAGTAAGAGAAAGAAGAAATAGATGCATTAATTTTTCTTGAGGTTTACACTTTCTGTGTCTCATAAGACCTCGCTGTGGTTCTTGCCCATAAGTTCCAGCATAAGTTACTTATAACATTTCACATAAAATCATTTGGATATATTGCTGTTTCTTTCAAACAAATGATTCCTGATATAGAAGCAAAATATTAAATAAATGTCTTATATTTGGTAACAGTATTTTCTGCTGTTTTCTTTTCAGCAAAAAAATAAATAATGCAAGTTTAAATGTTTTAGACCTGTTCCCTTTCTTTAGTGTTAACTGTGGAATTCCATCACTTAGCCTTGAAAATGATGATCATGAAAAATAATCTCAAAGAGAGAATATATTGTTTCTCCTTTTGCAGCTAGAGAAGTGCAAACACGATTCGAATTCATAAAGTTAGAGGTGATATCAAATTGAGAATATTCTCAAAATATTTCTTATTTCTTGTCAAATGTGGTGGCTGTATAAAAAAAATGTACAACTCTGTTTTATTTTCTATTATTGCAAAATTCTCCTTGGAAGTACTATTTGAACTAATAAATCTTTTAAGACGCCTAGATTTCAGAGATCAAAATACACCCTGTCGTTAAACAGTTTATAGCTTCTAACTATCCAAATTCTATAGTTATAGTTGTTGCTTGATGTAACAATATTATGCTCCTGAGTATTCCTATGAAGGAAGTGTGAATACTTGTAGAATTTCTTGGTTGAACAAAAAAATAAAAGAAATTTGACACTTCTTTCTTCTTCCTTCAGGGTTGAATAAAAAGACGAGCTACAGACTGGGAGAAAATATTTGCTCTTTGCACATCATGTGTCTCATAAAGAGCTTGTATTCAGAATACATTCTTTAGAAAGAA
Organism: Neophocaena asiaeorientalis asiaeorientalis; assembly: GCF_003031525.2. NCBI lineage: Eukaryota > Metazoa > Chordata > Mammalia > Artiodactyla > Phocoenidae > Neophocaena > Neophocaena asiaeorientalis. Next base: position 2,364,733 of record NW_020173763.1, read on the forward strand.
CTTTAAAAGCTCAAACTCTTAATGAAATTTATTATGTCATACAGTCCAATTGTTTTAAATGGGCAAAAGATTTGGACACTTTCCCAAAGGTAGATGACCAACAAACTCATGAAAACATGTTCGACATCATTAATCACTGGGCCAATGCAACTTATAATCACACAGCAATATTATTTGTAATATCCATCAACATGTGAATAGACGCACAAATTGTAGGGTTTCCACACAATAGAATCCTGCACCACAGTAAAAGTAAATTAACTATTGATTCATGCTGCAACATAATGAATTGCAAAACAATTATCTGAGTAAAAAAAAAAAGTGAGAGCAAAATAAAGGCTATATAACCAATGAATTCTTCCCTATGAAATTTGAAGTCATACAAACTGATCCGTTTGACAAAGCAGATCAGTAGCTGCCTGAGGGTGGGGTGTAGGGCAGGAGGGAGGCATTGCAAAGAGGCATGAGGAAAATTTTTGGAATAATGAATATGCTCATTACCTTGATGGTTAAAGAAATTTATAAATATATTCAAGCTTTTCAAATTGTATGCTTTAAATATGTGCTTCAAGTAGCATAGTCTCATAAAACAAACAAATAAAAATAAACAGAAAATGACCTCTGTCCGAGAGAGATGAAGTAAAACCCCTCCCCTCTTCAGGAAGGTGAGGGGGTGTGCTTTTACTTTCACAACACTTGAGGATATTCCAGAACGAGGAATAAAAGGCAATGAGAATTCATCTTTCATTAAAGCCGACCTCTCATGATAAACAAGTGTTATCTGAGTTACACTCACTTTTTGGTCAAAACTTCTATGATTGAATGTTGCAAGATTTTTTGCAAATGCTAAAAACACTTTGATAGATGTAAAAAAATTTTTTTTAAATTTTGATACGACATATGTAATGTGACTAGGTTTGAGCAAAATATCCATAGAGCAGCTAATTTTTAGTATAAAGAAATATGAATTCTTTAAAACGTTACCATTAAAAAATACAACTGAAAATAAGCTGTACCTAATTCTTGTTTGGCTGCATTTGGATTCTGTAACACAACTTGCAGTGCTCTAAAGCACAAACAGCATTGCCCTAGTCTCCACTAGCTTGGAGAGATAAAAGTTACATGAAATCTACATTTTCTATCCAAGGAGAGGTCTAAAAGCGTTTTAATGCCATGTCACACAATTTTCATGGTGTCTTTAAGTGTAACTGATGCCAATGAAAGGCGATGTCTGACTGTAAAAGGCCAGCTTCTCTTCACAGTGGGCTTTATTCTCACGAAGCAGCTTTCTCAAATTTTTGCTCCAACAATCCATTTTGTCACTTCACTTTAATTTAGTTTTTTCAGCAAAGAAAACAGCCTTTCTCTATCTGATAAATAACAAAGTCTTTTCAATCGGAGATTGGCTCCACAGAATTCATTATTGTCTCAATAAGCTACTACTAGAGCCAGGGAAAATAACCCTCAAAATACAATTGGTTAAACATTTTAGCTAGTTAATTATAATATTACTATAAGATAATATATTATATGTGTATCAAACACAGGGAAATGGACTCTAATTTCTGACAACTTGCATGGATTAACTTTTATCATTTCTCAAAATAATTGACATGGCAGAGTCCAGAATTAGTAAAAATATTCATTAATATACATTTTGTGATCCTTTGAGAGATAATAATTATTGTTTGGCAAACAGAAAATTGTTCATGCTTGTACTTAATCAGTGCTATCTTGGAATTTCTTCAGTAGTTTTCAAGAAGTATGAAATTATATCGAAGAAGAAAAAGAAAACAAAAATCCTCTAATCTTCCTACTATAGAATAATTTTTTAAAATTTTCTTTTGTACGTAAGCATATGTTTATGTTAATTATTTTCTGATGCTTACTGCCCTGTTAAAAACTGTACTAGATGAAAATATCAAATATTTATAAATACACTTTTGAATACTCTAAACAAAATCATTCAAAATATAAAAAACATATCAGGAATTAAATAAGGTTTTACACGTGTCTCTTGACATGACACGTACCCTAGGTAGTTCACTCATTTTACTACAGAGTGTGTAGTATGATACGCTGAAAATGTTAAACTGTACTATCACAAAACATGTATTATCTAAATTGGCCTCTTCCTTGCCTATCTGCTTTTTGTCAAAATGCCCTTGACCCTCATGTATACATCTCTTTATCTAACCTCTTCTGTGAACTAAAGACTTATAAAATAATTTCTTTCTGAAAACCTCTAACTGAATGATTAATGGGTGTATTAGATTTTTATTGCTGCGGTAACAAATTACCACAAATTTTCTGGTTTCAACCACATAATATATTGTATTACATTTCTGCAGATTAGAATTCTATCACAGGCTTATCCAGGGCTAAAATCGAGGTGTCGGTAGGGCTGAGTTTCTTTCTGGAGGCTTTATGAGAAAATCTATTTCCTTGCCTTCTCCAGCTTCTAGAAGCCACCTGAATTCTTTGGATTATGGCCCATGTAACCATTTTCAAAGTCAACATGATTGAGTCTTTCTCACCCTGCCATCTTTCTAGCTCTCTTTCTTCTGCCTCTCTCTTCCACTTTTAAAGAAACTTGTAATTACATTGGGCCCATCCAAGTAATAGAGGTTAATATCTTTTCCTTTAAGGTGAGCTGATTTGCAACTTTAATTCCCCTCTACTATATAAAGTGACACATTCACAGGTTCCAGAAATCTGGATGTAAACATCTTTAGGGGAATCATTAGTTTGCTACCACAATAAGCCATCTTAAGGTACACAAAATTCTCTCCACCCATCCTAATAGGTCAGTTCTTACCTCATTCTTCTCCATCTGAGTAATTACTACTTTCAGGCCAATACCTAAGAATAAATAACCTCTAAGTTTCTCTCCTCCATAACCAATACAGCTGCAGGACTTATAGGCCCTAACACAAATGTAAATCCCAGTAGCTTCATCTCCGCTGTGACTCTGCAAGTCCATGCCTGGATTATCTTTACTGTATCACTGAGGATCACTGTAGCCTCCAACCAGTCTGCAGTTTTTCACATAGCACCCAGGGTAATGTTTTAACCATAATTCTATTTCCATTATTTACCTGCTTTAAATCTTTAAAAAGCCTTCTATTGCATTTAGGAAAAACATTCAAACTCCGTATTTTGCATACCTTTAGCCCTTGCCGGTTTGGTCTATACTTACCTCCTCCTTTCTTGCTATTTTCTAAACACAATTTTCCCTTCTTTCTGCTCCTCATTTATTTTAAATTCTGCAATGCAATTCTGATACTAACTACCTGGAGGTAGTGTAGACTTCTCAGGTTGAGTTCTGAGTCTCCACAAGACTCCCTTCCCTTCAGATACCAGCTGAAAGTTCTGAGGTTCACCAGCCACCTGCACAACTAATGGGCTACAAATTTAGTGGTTCCCACTGTCCTCTCAGATTTGATAATTTGCTAGACTGACACAGAATGTGGGAAAGCACTATAATTATGAATGCAGTTTTATTATAAAGGATACAAATCAAGACCAGCCACGTGAAGAGATTCATAGGGTGAGGATGGAAGGGTTCCAAACATGGAGCTTCCTTCTCCTCAGGAGGTCACTTTCCTGGAACATCAACGTGTTCCAGGAGCACTGGAAGCTGGAGTGGGAGCAAACCCACTCCACCTGTGTTGTTCAGGTTTTACTGGACTTTCATTACATAGGCATGACTGATTGACTCATTGGCCAGTGATTAAGCTCAACCTCCTCTTTGTCCCCTCCCAGGAAACCTGATGTTATCTGGCCAAAGCCCAGATAACATCAGGTTATTGTTTTATACCTCAGGATTCCCAGGACCTGAGGAAAACCTACAAATAGTTAATCTTTTTTTTTTTTTTTTTTTTTTTTTTTTTCTGTGTCCTCAGTGCTTCCTGAAAGTATCTCATTAGTTATCCCAACATGCCTGTAAGGTGGAATCTCAATAAGCAATTGCCACGGAACTTGGGGCTGTCTCCTCTCCGAAGCTCTGCCTGAGCAGGTAACTTCTGTCCCAAGTCCAAATAATTAATCTTACTGTTTGCTTCTTGTGTTTTCTTTTACGTACCTACTGTCTCCACTCTCTATCCAATTTTTTTTTTTTTTTTTTTTTTTTCGGTACGCGGGCCTCTCACTGTTGTGGCCTCTCCCGTTGCGGAGCACAGGCTCCGGACACGCAGGCTCAGCGGCCATGGCTCACGGGCCTAGCCGCTCCGCAGCATGTGGGATCTTCCCGGACCGGGGCACGAACCCGTGTCCCCTGCATCGGCAGGCGGACTCTCAACCACTGCACCACCAGGGAAGCCTTCTATCCAATTTTTATATAGCATGCTTCAAAAGAGAGACTTCAGTAAACATGATTACATCACATATGGAAAACAAGTATAAATAGAAAATAATTTAGATTATGTGTAAAGAAGAAAACAGAACAACAAATATCTAGTAAAGTTATCATTATAATGTGACTACATAAACATTTTTATTGGCAAACACAATAAAACAAATAAATACCATAGAGGCCTACATAGTATTCATTATTTTATTAAAGGATACATAATAATTCCAACAGAGTCAAAATATTTAATGGGCTAACTTATCCTGAGAGGTGAAAGGTTTTTATACACCTACTCTGGTATATCACTGGTATGGCTTCTCATAAGGGGCATAATTCACCAGTACTCTGACCTGCTGTGTGGGTGGACAAAACATGCAGGTGTGCTCTGCAATGCAGTGAAAAGATGGATATGCATGGAGATGGACAGTGTCTACTACAATCCAAGCACTATACTAAGTATGTCACACCTTATTTGGTACTTACAATAGGTAATATTCCCATCTGACATATGGGAAAACTGGAGCCCTTAGTGAGTTTCAATAATCTTCTTCTGGTCACAAAGGTAGCAATTGACAAAACTAATTATTTGGGATACAAGTCTCTTTGATTCAAGAAACTTTTCATTCTACCACTACAATTAGTATACTGTTTCTGGAACAATAAATCTTTATGTACTTGGTAATCATTTGTAGTTTCCACTTTTGCATTTATTGTTAGATGAATTTAACTTAGTAAAAAAAAATGTTTGGGTATGTGTGGCAATAACTCAGGGTATACATTTTGTATCTAGTTTATGTTTTAAATTTCATCATTGGATGATTTCATCTATTTCTAAACCTCTACAACATATCCTCAGTTCTGCTGTGCAGCTTATTCTGAACACTTTGCTCCAATGTGATTGATATATTAAGAAATAATGTGAACATAACACAACTTTGCATTTACTTATTTGCAATTTCATCTGAGTTAAACTTTTTCTGAATGCAGAAAACTACATTCAGCTGAACTAAGCCAAATAGGACTACACAAAATGCACATGTGCACACACACACATACACACACTTCAAACACCTACCTGCCAACTGCGAGCCATAATCATCCACATCCAGTATTACAGCTTCCCCTCCAATTACAGATAACCATCCTTTGAATACTCCTCCATAATTTGAAAGCTGCAGCTTTCAATCCTTCCCATACCCACTTCCACAGGCAACTTCAGGTCTTTTTCAAGATAAAATGTCATATTTATTGTAGCATTTATGCATTTCTTAACAATTTGACATATGTATAACTGTGCCACTGTTCTTATTACTTTCCTACCCTTTTTATAAATGGGTCCATGATGAAGTTTTTGAGTATTGTGTTCCTAATCACAGTTTCCCAAAAAGCCCTGTGATTTTTGTGTGTACGTGTGTGTGTTTGCAGTGTGGTTATTTTTAAGAATGCATGTCACATTAAAGCAGACTGACTGTATTTCTAAACACATTTTCTATATTGAACACTTCTCATCTGACTCACTTTCTGTATTTCCTATTTTACTTAATGGCATCACAAAGCTAAATATCTCGGAGTTTTACTTGAAATACACGTTATGGCATATCAATGCCATTGGAGAAATGATTCTAAAATTTGGTCCCATACTTTGATCATTGATAACTCTCCATCATTACAGTACTTATTTATGTTTTTCTGGAGAAAAGACCTCCTAATTGTTCTGATTGACCTATCAATCAACTTCAACATCCCACCTAAGTATCTAATAGTCATCTCCAAATGTTTTGGATGTTACCACTGTTTTCATATATGAAATATACACACATAATCCCATTTATGTGATTCTATTCGTGTACCACTATGGAACTATCACTATATTGCAAAACAAAAATGTAATTTAATTGAAAGAAGTACATGAAATAAATAGTAATCTTAAGTGAATTTCATTTCATCTTATAGTGTCAAAATCACTCTAACTGAATATACTTCATTTTGTCTGAAAATTTCAGTGTAATTCGGTATGATATAATGATTCTAATATCTGATTCTAAATTCATTCTACACCATTACTAGATTTTAATAACTGTTGTAGATGAGAAAGTTATCAAAATACATTGATCCAAGTGGAATAAGTGCCACATTGACTCCATTGTACTGATTCAAGACATTTGCTTCAAATTCTATTCACCAACTTCGCAAAGTTTTATTCAGAAACTTTTGAAATTAAGCTCAGAAATTATTATCTCCCTTGATGTTAATCAATTGTTCTTTAAGAATTAATCAAAATGTGTTGCATTTTAATAATCTGAGTCAATGTATTTAAACTCCACAGAAATTTTTTATGCAAAAAACTTTAAAAGAAGGTAAAACATCCCTTTACCAATTTTTCTATAGTTTTCCATTATTAGTTTTTTATGGGTGACATATGTATATTATTTTTTGGTATCAAAATCAGTGTAATTGATAGAGAAATGCAAATAAGAGAAAATAATACAAGTTTCTTTAGGTAAAAGATACATGCTAATGGCCACCAGATCAGAGCACCCATAGCCTGAGAGAAGAATGTCCCTGTCCTCACAAGTGACCCCAATGACACACATCCTCTTGATGCCTCCTGCCAGAGGAGAGCCTATTCAATTTCTTTTTAAAGTTTAACTTCAATGTTTTTTTTTTTCTTCTTCTTCCTCTATCCCCCACTACTCTAGGGACTCTGGCCTCATCCCTTGCATATGTATCAGGGACAAATGACTGGAAACAACATCAAACTAGCCCTCCATGTTTCTTGCATGTTTACGTAAAACTGGGTGAATTAAGACTAATTTCCTGGCAGTCTTTAAGCAGGTTGAAACTTCACATTTACTAAGGTCTCTTTTAGCTGATGGAAACTCTTCCAATCATCTGTTTTCAAAATGCTGTACAAAATTCTTCTGAAAATCAGTTATTTTTACCTTAAATTGTGTGCATTTATCTTTCAAAATTATCTGCTTTGTGATATATTTTTGACTTTCCCTTTTGTCCCAGAAAAGCCAGTCAATTTGGAGCATATGCCTTTTTGTGAAATACAGCCCTTGTATTTCAGCCTGTCCAGTGTTTTGAATGCCCTGTGGTGATGTCCTTCAGCACGTCATGCACTTTGCTACATTAACTAAGTTATGAATAATTCACTGATAAAATTTCAGATAACGCTCTAGTGCTCACTCTGTGACCATATTCCACAACCGTTTGCCAAGTTAAAGTGACCATTTCATCAATGATTATCCATGCATAGATTTTACCCAAGCATTGAGTTTTGTTAAAGAAGCCTTTAAATATATTCTTTGCCAGTACTTCTTTCCTTTAATAGGCCACTTTAAAAAAGCAATTTGTAGAATATTTTATTATTGGAACTGAATCCAGAAAATACCATAAAATCAGATATTCTGGGAATATCAGAACGTTCTGCAGCCAGGTAGCAAATCTTTCACACTATAACTCTATTACTGTAACTTATTACTCTTAACGTTTGACTCTTCGTATACTCTGCAATGTTTTCTATGCATCTTCCAATAGCATCTGCTGGCAATGAAATGCACTTTTGTAATTATATATATATTTTTTTACGTAGCCAATTTAATACATTGAGAAGAGCAAGTATTTTTATAGTGGTAGATGTTTGACTTTCTTCCCTGTTAATTTAAAAAGATATTCACAAAGTTTATCATTATATTTAGTGAAATTTTCTAAGGTATTTAATTGAGCATGGCATAAATTGAAATAGAAAGAGAAATTGTGGATGTTTCTCTTCATTTTCCATGTTCCAAGTACTTGGTTTTAAATTTCTTAACAATCCTAATCAGTTGACACTATAGTAAGCTACTATTCCAAGTTACAGACCTATTATTATTCTATTCTTTTGGGCTGGGCCTACTTCTTTTTGGAGGGCCATTTGCCCAACAGGAAGCCTACATTAAGTCATTCACAGTATTGCTCACAAAGAGAGGAGTGGAGCCTCTGACCAATAGACTTTATGTCATGATTTATCTTCCTGTATTTGCAACATTGAGGACCAGTGCCTTCCTTCTAGCCAGTAGAATGCATCCAACGTGATGTGATGTGTGTGGTTACAAGTATGTGATTACATAAGCGTAACATCATCTTGCTACAGCCTCCTCCCTCCCTCTCTCTGTCTCTCTCTCTCTCTCTCTCTGTCTCTCTCTCTCTCTCTCTGTCTCTCTCTGGCTGTGAGGAAGCAATCCACCATGAATTTTATAACCACAAGGAACTGATTGATGTCAACACATGTGAGCCCAGGAAGAACATTCTGTCCTTCTCCAACCTCCAGATGGACTCTATCCCTGACCAATACTTTGACTGCAGATTGGTGAGACATTAACACAGTATCCAACTAAGTTGTGGCCAGACTTCTGAAACTCAGATAATAAATTCGTGTTTTAAGTCAATAAGTTTGCAATAAAAAAATGCAGAAATAAATAATTAATACAGCACCTCTACACTTCCCCACCTGTGGTTTTCTTTTTTCAGTGATAGAGAACTGAACTAGGGTGGTTGGGACAATATAGATACACAACAAGTTACAGAAGCTATGATAACACTTATTTCAAATCAAAATACACTTATTTCTTTGATCCTTCTCTTTACTCCATGAGGGCTCCCATCCAGTGTACTTTATTCAGAATCATCTGAAAGGACTACTCCTTATAACAGCATATTTCCATTTTTTTAAAATTATTCCTTTATTTGAGTGTGGGCAGTGGTTTGGTATACTATCTACTCTTTTTGCTCCTTTGTGATGTCTGATGTTAATTGGTTTTCTTCCAAGTGTGTACAAAATATAATATTCTTTTCAGATTACAATATTGCAAATGACTGTGAAAGACCCTGGAGGACTAAAACATTGCCACTATGATTCCTCAGCTGTTTCTCATTACTTCTCTAATTAAACCCAAAGTTTTAAACAAACCACTCCCACAGAATTGCTGTCCTTACATTCTGTCCTGATATTAACACAACCTAAACATCCCCATATCTTCCAGTTAATGGACAAAGTGCCCAAGAAAACTGAATCACTGCCTGACAAGCGGAAGAGAGATGGGAAGAAAAGTCAATGCGGTAAATGACAGTGGTCTTAAGTTAAGCTGTAGTTAATTTTTCAAATTTTATAAAAATTTATGAATATGTATTTTGTTAATCCCCACCTGCATGTCTTGAAAAGGCCCATGCAAATGAGCTGCTCTGCTTTAACCTTCATTAGCTTTATAGGGTAATGCTCTGTGCATGCCTCTCCACTATTAAAATCACGCTTACATTCTATAGTACTACCAGAGTTATTTATTTTAAAAATTAAACAGTAAAAAAGAAAATTTTCATCAATTCATAATGTAAAATGTATAACCAAACCATACAGTCTAAGTTACTTAAGAAAACATATGACCTTTTAATAATCTGATCTCAACTTTTATCTTCTATTTGATCTTCATGTCTCCTTCATATATATACACACACACATATATATATATATATATATATATCCAAAAGTTCTATGAAAATAGAACTTTAATGTTCTCACCATAACAGCCAAAACAGAAAAATAGTAATTATGTGAGGTAAAGGATGTGTTAACTAACCTTCTTTTGGTAAACATTTTACAACATATATGGTACTAAATCTTCACATTGTACAACTTAAATTTACACAGTGCTATATGTCAATTATATCTCAGTAAAGCTGGAAAAAAAGAAAGAAAAAAATCCTAGTGTATAGTAAGAATATATTGGTCCAAATGGAGCTTGGTTATCTATAGTAGCTTTGAGTAGAGCTGCGTGTTGGCAGTACCCATCTAAGCGATCTCTAGGATACATGAATTAACTAACCTTCTTTTGGTAAACATCTTACAACATATATGGTACTAAATCTTCACATTGTACAACTTAAATTTACACAATGCTATATGTCAATTATATCTCAGTAAAGCTGGAAAAAAAGAAAGAAAAAAATCCTAGTGTATAGTAAGAATATATTGGTCCAAATGGAGCTTGGTTATCTATAGTAGCTTTGAGTAGAGCTGCGTGTTGGCAGTACCCATCTAAGCGATCTCTAGGATACATGCAGTTTGACCAAAGATTCAGTGTGTTCCAACCTAACTGCCCAGGCCATTCCCATTGTAGACATTAGGCAATGTGACTGTAATTTATAAAATATTTAAATGATAAAATACTTGTTTTGAGATCATGTTGATTGTCCCCTAAAAACCATTATCTCCTTCAAAATGTAGCTGGACATCTCACCTTTCAGAATGTAGCTTTTATTTTCTAGTGCCCTGACAAGTAGTAATGGTCATGTGACTAAGTTCTGGCCAATACAATGTAAATTAAATGCACGTGCAACTTTCAGGAATAAAATCATCAAAGGGAAGAAGCTCACCCATTCTTTTTCTTTTTATTTCTTCTTATTGGCTGTAATGTGGATATGAAACTGTGAGCTGAAACAGCAATTCTAAACCAGGAACATACTGGGAAAGGGAGAAACTACAACAACCAGGTCAAAGAAGCCTGTCTCCTGAAATAGTTGGGCACTATTCCAGCTCTGGAGCTGCTGCCTTAATTTCACATGAGAGAGAAATAATTCTTTATTTTGTTGAAACCAATGCTGGTTTGGACTTTCTGTTACTTTTGGCTGGTGCAACAAAATCTATTCAGCAAGAAAAGTTATTATTTTGATTTGGCTTCTAGGTAGATCTGAATAAAGGGAGAAGGTATTTTAATGTTGCAGATTCAGGTAATACAATCCACATGAATATTATGTTTAGTAGTATAAATTATTAGCATGTCTTAAGAACACATTAATGAAAAACACATAAAGTATACTAACCAACACTTGTAATGTCACCTGTTCAAAATTAGCAGGAAGATTAGGTTCAATTTATTCTCAGGAGATATATTAAGTTTAATGACTCACAAATGGGTTCACTCTATGTGTCCTGAACTCATTGTTTTAAGGCTGCTAAGTTGAGAGCTCACCAGAGTGGAAAATTCAATAATGTCATCTGGTGAAGCCTTTTCAGTGACAGTCAGTAATCCTCTCCCTGAATATATACTTAAATTATGTAGCTTTTCAATTTGAAGTACTTTCACTCCCTGTAAAATTAAAGATTGCCAAAAATGTAGGACTGAAAGCATATCAATAAATTTGGAATTCTGATGTACTGATAATAGTAAAATAGAAGAAAACTGCTGTACTTCTAAAAACAGGAGAGATTTCAAGGCATCATGACTATTATTGGTAGAATATTGATATAGTGCTACCGCTATTTGTCTAAGAGAGTGACATCACTGAAGTGTACTCTTTTGATCAGGACAGTCCTGCATAGTAATTTCAGCTGCAAAGGAAGTAATACAAATTTGATTAACCTTTCCTTGATTTTCTGCCAACCTATGGATTCAGGTAAATGTCCCAAATATTTATCTTTAAAAGTTCAGGGAAATATATGCTAGAAATAATACGAAATTAAGGTTACTTGATCCAGCATTTTGGACAAACCTAGGTAAAAAATGACAAATTGATTTTAAATTTTGTTTAAATACTTTTACCGCATTTTATTAAAATCATGCTAGTAATCTGCATCACTGTGGGCAGACCAAAGCCTCTTTGCACAAATATTGTGAAAAAGGTACATTCTGAGGTCAATGAGGGGCAATAGGAGCTTAAGTTCTGCTACCCTTTAGAATCATTACACATAGATAATATATTCCTAAGCATCTCTCTGATTTCTAAGAATTTTAATCAATGCTCCAAATGTCTTTTTAAAAACATTAGTACACAGATAACATACTTTTTAAAAACTCCTGTAGCTTAATGGCAGATTTAACCTTAATCTAATAATATTTAGTTTGCATTATATAAAATCACGTTGGGCTAGTCTATGCTGTGGTAAAAAATAGCCACAGAAAATGTATACCCCACTCATTCAAAATCTGCTGTGCAACTAGGCCACACTTCAGGGCAGTTATTGTCTAGGTGTACCCTCAGTGGTCCAAGCAGCCTCAATCTGACGGCACCTTCTTATCACTATGTTCTCCCCGATCATCAAAGCAGAGAATGTAGGGGTTGCAGGGTTGAACACCAGACATTAGATATATCCACCTGAAAGGGCACACGTTTCATTAACCACTTCAGAGACAACCTTCAGATGGCAGGGCATGCAAATACTTTGTGTACTTGGAAGGAGGAGAACTAGAAATATTAGTAAATTGTACTAATGTCCACCACACATGATATTTTTAATATAGACACACAGAGAAACTGCTTTGTCCAGATTATCAGAAGGAAAGGGATCATATTTTATGATATGGGTGGAGACATGTTAATTATATTATGGACAGACCTGCTGATATTATTGGATTTAAAAAATAGCTCTACAGGTTGAATGAATAGATGACCCCATTGTTTTCTTTCCCCTTGTTTTATCTAAAAATATTCATTATTTGAGTGCTTATGTTATATTAAAAATTCCTGGTTGGTGTGAAAAGTGTCAAAGCTCTAAGGTGGTCAAGCAAAAAAGAATATAAACAAACACTGGAAGGACAAATATGAAAAATGAGTTTCCACTGAGGCTAGAAGTGGGGTGGGAGCAATCTAATAGCTGACGGGTATTGAGCACTTAACTATGTGCCAAATAATTTTAATCACTTTGCATGTATTTTAAAATTTTAAATCTCAACACTCTGGTATATATATTATAATATTTATTTTACAAATGAGAATATTCTTATAATAACCCCCCCAGGGTCATGTACCTGATCGTGGTAGAAGCCAATAGTCATCCACCATGGCCTGCAAGCAATTTTTTCCATCTGCCACCTCCCTTGCAGAGCTTATAATCATCAGCCACAGATCTAGTTTGTATAGATGCTGTTGATATTTTTATGTCTCTTCTCTATAATTTCATGAGCTAAGAATTTTCCTTTATTCACAGAATAAACATATTTTTACATAATAAAACATTTATCATTTTCATATATTTAGTTGCATTTTACTTTGTAGATTCAGAAGATACACAGAATATGATGGTACAACAGTGCTATAAATTCATATAGATACCATGAGTGAAAGACGAGAGTTGGCCACAAGCATATACTCAGCTTTGCTGCTGACACTTGTGATGTACTTTCCCAGTAACTTTGCTAACCTATCTTTATTAGTCCTGACTCTAAATAATAAGGATGTCTATAGAGGAGAGAATTAGAAAGATGTAGATGGGGAAAAAAAGATACTGGGTTATTTATGGAATGTTTGGTCAATGATATTTTAGCATTATTTTTGGGTAAAAAATTATTTTGCTTCCTCTAGACAGGCTTAAAATACAGCTTAATATTTTCAGGAACTGAGTTTGGTTCTCCTGTGGTTCTTCCAAATATGAGTGAGCACTTGAAGTTAAATATAGATGCTAATGTACATACATTTAAACAAAAGAATAGAGACTTAAAGGATATATTAGTGCACACATCTTATTTTAGAGGTGTCAGAATTAAAACCCATAGAAATGTACTGACTTTCCCAAAATAACTTCATGACATAATGAAGATCCATTTATAAACTATAAATGCATGTAAAATAGGCATGTAGTATCATATTTTCCATAATTATACATAATAATTTACTTTTAGTCATTAATCTAATGTGAACTGCATGAGTGTATCTGGTTAGACTTTAAATCCACAATTAGACATTTTTAAAAATCATATTTTCTTATTTTGTTTCACAGATTAATTTATGTTAAAGAAACCAGTTAATCGCTGATTCCAAGTCTCCCAACCTCCTTGAGATAGAAGCTATCCTGACACTGTATGTCATAAAGTTTCTCCCCAGCCACTCAGGTATGGGTTTCTGTCTTAAAAGTGCCCATATGTTAATGAGGTAAAAGGAAGCAGCTCTAAATCATTGTTAATCTGTCATTTTTTCACATACTTTACTGCCTTTACGCCCTTTGTTACTGTTGTCACAGCTCCTTATAAGTGATATCTAACTCTTCCATCTGCAGCTTGGACTTGAGGATCTTTCGGGAAGGTACTGGACTAGTGTTTGTGTTCCCCCATCTCTACATGGTCCATGTAGCTGCCATCCCATTCAACCTTCACCTTGCTCTAAAATCCACAGGGTTTCTCTTTTCTCTAGGTTATGAGAATATTTCTCTAGTTTTGACAGCAATGCATTAATTACTTGTAGCCATTTCAGGCCTCTGAGAAAAAGGCAGCCCTGACAGCTGTCAGCTGGTACCTGGCCTGGCACTAACAGCTACACCGTGGTATTCCCCTCTTAACATGGAGAATTCCACAGACTGCCATTAGACACCCCATTGCGTGAATGTGTTGTAGCAGAACAAAACAAGTAACCTCAGACAAAAACAAGAACACTCTGCAAACCGTAAAGGTGACCAAACATCCTCCTCTCTTGGCTCCCTGTGCTGAATAACGCTTTTTTACCAATTACATTAACCTCAATTCATTTCACCTGTCTACTAGGAGAAACTTATCAACACACACAGTCATGAAATTATCCCAACTTTCTGACACGAGAGGAAACCCTTGCTTTTTAAAACCTTACTCAAAACCACCCAGGGCAAACACAAACCCTAAAGATCACCTCACCTACCGCCCTTTTATTGAGATGACTTGTGGTCCCCCGTGATGTGTGAATGGCCTTTCATAACTTTTTAAACTACAGGTGGGTTCCTGATGAACTTTTTTCCCCTCTCATTTTCTATTCTCTAATTCTTTTTAGATCTTTCTCATTAAAAACAGCCAAACTCCAATACACATTCCAAAATAACTAAAGCACACAAACACAAATGATTTATCTATGTTGTCAAGTTTATTTTTAAAAAAGCTTGCTTGTAACATACTCTTAGTATTCTTTTTTCTATATTTGAAAGATCTATGGTGATATCCTTATTTTCATCCCTGATGTTCACAAATTGTTTTATCTAATTGTCTTTGTAAATCTTTTCAGGTTTATTAACTCTATTAATCTTTTTAAAGAAATAGGTTTTACCTTTAATTTATTCTTTTGTGTGACTGCTTTTATTTCATCCATCTTTGTTCTTCATTATGACTTCTACTTTTTTTTTGGTTTTAATTTGCCATATTATTTTACATTCATTTTTTTGTGTGGAATCTTAGATCACTAATTTTAAGCAGTTTTGCCTCCTGTGGCCCCCAAGACATCCAAGTCCTACCTCCTGGACCCTGTGAATGTTATCTTATATGGCAAAAATGACTCTATAGATGTTGATAGAGTTAAGTACTTTAAGATGGGAAGCGTAGCCTAGATTATCCAGGTGGGTCCAATGATGTAAACACAAGGTCCTTATAAGAGGGAGGCAGGGGGAGGTACTAGAGAGATGGAAGGCAACATGGAGACTGAGTGAGGTGTTACACTTCTGTCTTTAAAGATGAAAGAACAGCCAGGAACCCTGCAGCTGTGGGTGCAAATAATACAGCTCTAGTAACTGGAAAAACCAAGGAAATTAATTCTTCTCCAAAGCTTCCAGAGGGACTGCAGCCCGGCTGACACTGTAAGTTCTGGCCAGTGAAACTGGTTTTGGATTTTTGACCTCCAGAACTGTAAGAGAATAATTGTGTGTTGTCCTAAGTCACCAAATTTGTGGTAATTTGTTACAGTAGCCATAGGAAACTAATGCACTCATCTCATAAGTCTATAAAGTTCTGTTTCCCTCTATAGAATGATTTATTTGCAGACAAAAGTTTTCATTTTCATTTACTTACAAGTTTTTAAAAACTTGCTTTGTGATTTTTTGATTCTTGTGTTATTTAAAATAATGTGATATAATTTCTAAACACTTAAGGATTTTCTAGACACCTTTTAGGTATGATTAATTTAACACAGCTGTGGTCAGAGAACATATTCTGTATGATTTCAGTTCGGTCTTTCAGTATGGTTTGAAATTTATTGAAATTTACTTTATGCTTCAGTATACGGTCTCTTGATGAAAGTTCTTTGGGTACTTAAACTGGATGTGTTTGCTGTTGCTATTAGGTATAGTGTCCTATAAAAGTTAATTAAGTCAAGTTGGTTAACACTGTTTTTCAAATATTCTATATCCTTAGAGATGATTTACTCATTTTATCAATTATTGAAAGAGAAGTGTTAAAATAACTGTGGTTGTGGATTTATGCCTCCTTCTATTTTTTATTTATTTTGAAACTCTGTTCATTGCACAAATACTTAGTTTTTCATAACTTCTTAAGTAGTTAAACAGGTTTTTCATTCCAAAATGACCCTTTTTATCTCTAGTACTTCTCATGGTCTTGAAGTATACGTGGAGATTCTAAAAATGCAGAAGTTTTCTTACAGTTATTGTTTGCATGATATTCCGCTTTGTTTTCAATCTTGGGTGCTCTTTTACTCATTTTCATCTCTAATTCAGAGTACAATTTTAAAATAAAGTAATTCATTAATAAAAAATTTTGAGCTGATAACTATTTCTCTAAAGTATGGAATTTTAACCCTAGAAGCCATTGACTGTAACAGGAAGCATGAAAATGCTTCACAGAGAGTCAAAAAATATTAAAACAATTAGTATATATTTTTATGACATTATCTATATAGAGCTTTCGTTAAAGAGGTTTTAAAACACTGATCAGGTAGTTTTTTCCTAAACAAAATTAATGTAAGAGCATTATTACTCTTCAGTGCTACTGTGGGAACATAAACATGACTCCAGCATTGATTTGAGAATTGTTTGGAATTCATATACATTTTTATATAAAAGAGGAGAATGCAACTTAAAGAGGAGACTGCAACTTAATTCCTTAAAAAAATAGTCTGCTTTTCAACAATTCACAGCTCCATAAACAAAGATAAATATTAAATGCAATTGACAATACATGAATGATATCATAATTCAGTAATAACATTGATTCATACATTTTTTTCAGCTTATTAAAGCTTTTTACTACAAAGAATCAGCAGCTGAAAGCAAGTTTCCCTCAGACAGTTGAAGGCAGTCAAGCCCAGCTGATATAGAACTGTGTGGCATGATGATATACCCACAGATTTCCGTGGTTCAATTTAACTTTATATTCTGCTTTGGAAGTGCTTATTTCACAGTTCTTTCTGTGTATGAAAGAACTACAGTTCCACCTGCCCTTTCTGGGGATGTTTTTCTGCTCATGTTTTTCTCACTCAGCTCCAGTCCTACTTCACAGCCCTATCAAACTATTTTCACGTTCTATTTTTTTAAGGTAAAAAATTCTATATTTACTAGGATATTCTTCATTTACTGGAAAGTTTACTGCATTATTATTTTGATTATGATTTTGTTAATGCTCCAGTTACAAAGTTTCATAGGTTTCAGTGACCCTGTAATCTACTTCCACAGTAAGACTTTTCAAAAGTAACTAAATAATACCAGAGCAGAAACTCCTATACTCCTTCACTGAATTTAAAAATTCAGACCATTTGACCTTCTGACATAATCACAAACATGTCACTAACTTTTAAAATACCTTTAACTGATTTTTAGGAGATGCATTTTACATATACATTGATTTCTAACCTGATTTTTCATCAACAAAATTAATGAAACTGAAAATACATGAATTCACAAACCCACCTAAATGAACTGACCTACAGCTTTTTAATAAGTTATCACACCACTGAGACAAAAAGGAATTTGGGAACCATAAGGTTAAAAGCTCTGGAAATTTGATTGTTCATGTTTATTTTTTACAATTGTTATAAATAGTTGAACTGTCATCATCATTGAGGAATTCTACAAATTTAAATTGTTTGTGCATTTTAAGATATTAAGAATCTCGGACCATGTAGAGAAATCCGAGAAAATATTTGAAAAGACAATATATAACAGTCACCAAGTCAGTAGAGCCTTTAAAGTTCTTAAAATTCTTATAGTCCTTTAAAAATCAAGCTGTAATGAAGTAAATATTGAATTCATAAGTAATGAAAGAAAAGAGAAAGTATAATGTAATTGCGTCTCAGCAGAGCTTTAAAAATGAATAAAGCAAAACAATAGCAGAGAAAATACTACATCAGAGAAAATGATTTGCTGTTTCAAGATTCATTTCAACTTCATAATAGATTTTGCTTCCCTGCTTTGGCCATTAAGACATTTATTTCATGCCCAATTTACAGCAAAGTCAACTACAGAATCCCTTATAAATGTAAGATGAAGTTACTCTTTACCTTTTTGAACTACACCAGTCTGACATTAGGTAAACCTAGAGGATCTCAATGCAATGTTGAGAGAAAATGGGAGCAGGAGTTTTTTTCTAGTGTCCTACTGAAGGAAATATTATTACTTTACCAAAACACAAAACACATAGCTGCAATTGATTCAGCTATTAAAGATTCATTTTAGTTGACTCAACTCTAAGTATTTAGGTTGAACCCTCTTTTATGTGTGTATCACTAAATTCTCTCAAATGGAGAGAACTCTGGTACACCTCAAGTACGCTGGTAAAGCTGAGCAAGCCTTCTCTCTCTTAGTGGGGAGCTGACAATACACAATCATTTGAAGAAGAAAACCACCCATCAATGAATCAGTGAACCAGGCAAATAGGAAACACATGTGGCACCATTGTTACAGGAAGAATTTCCCTTGAGCCTCCTAATGTCTAGCTATAATAAGGAGGATGTGATATCTTGTTTGATGTGAGGGCCTTGGCGTGATTAGGTATGGCACACACAAATGTATGTAATGGGTAAGAAACACACAGCCTCTTGGTCTTCATCAGCTCGGCTAGGTAGTCTATCTTTCCATATTTTCAGGTATTTACCTTAATATCAGCTTGTTTCTTCCCTCAACTACATTGGAGTTGTTGGTTACTTTTCATCAGATTAACTTAGCACAGCTTTTTTCCCCAGCTTTATTGAGGTATAATTGACAAATAAAATTGTAAGATATTTAAAGTATACATCATGATGGTTTGATATATGTATATTGTGTGAAAGGATTTCCCCCGTCAAGTTAACGAACAAATCCATCACCTCATATTTATCCTTTGCCTTTGGTGAAAACATCTAAGTTCTACTCTCTCAGCAAATTTCAATTATACAATACAGTGTTATCAACTATATTCCCATGTTATACATTACATCCTCAGACCTTATTCATCTTATAGCTGAAAGTTTGTACCCTTTTTTTTGTTGTTGTTGTTAATTGACATTCTTCCTTTGCTTACCAGACAAACAACAACACTGAGCTTCTAAAACTACCAGGTGCCTGGCTTTCCTAGATAGCTTGGAGAAGCCAGGAGGGGACCAGGTCTCTTCTTTCCAGGGACTTTCTCTCTTTTTTTTTTTTTATATATATCTTTATTGGAGTATGATTGCTTTACAATGTTGTGTTAGTTTCTGCTGTACAGCAAAGTGAATCAGCTATAAGTATACATATATCTATATACCCTCCCTCAGGAACCTCCCTCCCACCCTCCCTATCCCACCCATCTAGGATGTCACAAAGCCTTCAGCTGATCTCCCTGTGCTATGCAGCAACTTCCCACTAGCTAGCTATTTTACATCTGATAGTATATATATGTCAATGCTTCTCTCTCACTTTGTCCCAGCTTACCCTTCCCCCTCCCACCGTGTCCTCAAGTCCGTTCTCTATGTCTGCATCTTTATTCCTTCCCTGCCACTAGGTACATCAGTACCATTTTTTTAGATCCCATATATATATGCATCAGCATATGGTATTTGTTTATCTCCTTCTGACTTCACGCTGTATGACACTCTCTAGGTCTATCCACCTCACTGCAATTAAATCAATTTCGTTCCTTTTTATGGCTGAGTAATATTCCATTGTATATATGTGCCACATCTTCCTTATCCATTCATCTGTCCATGACATTTAAGTTGCTTGAATTCAGGAATCTCTCCCCTGATTCAGCTCCCCTGCCCTGGGGTACAGGTCCCATCCAACTTCCTCTCCTCCTTCTTCTCCCATCTTTTTTTTGTCCTACCCAGTTATGCAGGGAACTTTATAGTCCTTTCCAGTGTACAAGGTCTTCTGTTAGTGTTCAGCCAATGTTCTGTGAGAATTACTACATATATAGATGTATTCCTAATGTACCCATGGAGAGAGATGAGCTCCATGTCCTCCTGCTTCTCTGCTGTCTTAACTCCCAGAACAGCTTTTTGAGGCTATAGGTCTCAACAATAGAAATAGGTCTTAGAAATGGAAAATAAATAGAATTAAACTCTTGTGACCCCTACATTTTGTCTAGAATGTGCATTTTTAATGAGTTTTAACTGCAGTCTATAATATTTATTGAACATTTATAGTCAATATTTATTCAGTTATTGAAATATATATTTCAATGTTTGTTACAATTTATGAATTTTCAAAATAAAATTAGTCTTACTATACATACACAAATATTATCTACCTTTATATAGCTGTGTATTATCTATAGCAAATGATAGGCTGAATTTGCTCTTGAAGGTCAAGGGCAGATTTCTCTTATGTAAATGTGACATGTTCAGGGGTTAAGCAGGTATTATAACATACCCTGAGCCTCCCTGGATATCCTTCAAAGATTGATCTTAAATTTAAAAAGAAAACTTAGATCCATGAAACTCTCTTTCCTGTCTTTTATTGTCCCCACAAGAATAATCAAAGCAACACATTCTCATATCATAAAAAGCAAATATTATAATAAAGCAACAATGAGAATCATTGTCCATCCTCAAGACCCACTAACCTATTCCCTAGAGCTGAGCACTTTTGGCCATTTTTTTAGTTCTATAAAATGTACTGCCTTATTTAAATTACAATGCTTTTAAATATGCATATATACAATTTGGCTAAATTTTATCCTACTCTCCACCTTTCTTCAAAATCTTCAAATAACTACATTAATAGTTGTGATTTCCTATAGGTTCTCACTTCATCTTCAAATAGCATAATTAAAACCCTATTTATATATATAGCACAGATTGCATTTCTCTCATTTTGCAGAGAGCCCACCCACCCTCCTCATCCCCTTCCCAGACCCTCACAGCTGTAATTATAATTTTACTTTGTCAAAGTTATAACCATTATGAACATTCCAAGATTGTTCTCTAAGTTGATCATAAAAAATGGAAAATTGGTGCTGATCCCCTATAGTACTGATATTTAGATATGATTTACTTCATAGACAAATACTGTTAGGTTTGCTTTATCTGCTGTATTGGCCAGTGTCATGATCTATGCCATTCACTGGAGAAAGTTCCTAGGATGACTTTTGAGTTATCTATAGTCTTTATCATAATCTTATTTTCTCTCAGATTTCAATCTCTCTCTAGACTGTATTCATTTTCCTTATTTCCTCAAGACCTTCCCCATAGACCTTTCTATCTGGTACAAGCCTGTGCACAATGGCCACCCTGTGCAGGATGGGAAGACACCATGCCCTCCCCTGGGACGGATGCACTGTTTTCAGTATGATCCTCTGCCTTACTAACCCCTCATCATATAGGAGTTGAGTTGTAGAGTGTGTAGGTACCAAAAGAAACCGAATGCTTTATTTCTAATATTCTTGTATAAAGGCAGCTAATAGAAAAACATTGACCAAAAAAGTGATATCTGTGAAACAAAAGGAAAAATGGTCCAAAAGGTAACATGGAAAACTTAGTATAATTTTTTAAAAAAATGTTTTCAGTAGGTGTAGTTGGGGCCTTTAAATTTGGCTGATTATTAAAACAAAAATAACAATAGTCTTTTCAGCAGCTGGCATTAATAACTTGAGTGTTTGAGGCAGTGAACCTCTAAGCACTTTCTATGCGCCATCCGTTTACGTAAGGCTTTTCTAGTGAGCACACGAAGAGAAACTGGATCTGTGATGAAAGACTCACGTCTTATAAAAGATAGAAATTTATGTTATAAGGTCTCCTTTTCCCTCTCTCATAGTGTCATGGCCCTCTTTCCCCTTCTGACCAAAAATAATCTTTAAAATATATTAGTTTAACAAGTCAGGACATATCAAAATAGTTTACCTTTCTTTCACATAATAGTCCAAGGTCTATGTGTAAATGGAAAGGCAAATTTGGCAGGGGAGTATTTAAGAACCATAGGAGCTCTCTATATCTGTCATTTCTCAAGATCTCATTTTCATCTGTACCCCCATAGGCCAAAGGAAAAAGAATATGGGAGACATACTCGCTTCCTGAAAACCTTGTCCTGGACTTTTACAAATGTCATGTGGCGAGATCTAGTCACATGGCCACAATGAACAGCAAGGATGGCTGGGAAATAGGGATTAGCTCTGGCTCAGGAAGGTCTGATGGTGGTCAGTAATGTCTGCCACAGAAATCTCCTGTGTGGTGTCCATGTGACAGGACTGTGCTCAGTAGCTGAGGACAGTTGAAAATGAACTCCTTTTTACAATATATACTCGCACTCTTAGTTTTGTGTTATGTATTTAGTTCTTAGAAAACAGTCTTTATAGATATATATATATATATTTAATTCTGAGTATGCAGCTTTATTTTCCACAGCATGTGTTATATGATTTTCAGTGTATATAAAATTTTTAAAATACCATAGTGGAAAGTCTGTATTTTCATCAGGTACACTCTGTGCAATGAACTGAATAATTTTTTCAATAACAACCTTATTACAGAAACAGTTTTTACATCTAGTGTTTTTTCTCATAACACATTTTATAGAAAGTTATTAACATAATAAAATGCATTTCAGTAAATGTATTTGTATGAAAACAGTCAGATGCAGTCCAGGTATGTAATTCTCTATAGTCCTCCTTATGTTAACAGATACATAGTAGATTAAAGAAATAAGTGGCGATTTTTTTAGAGAAAAATTCCCCCAAATAAACAAGTTTCCAAGTTCAGGATAGAAATAATGTTAAGAATGTATTCCCTGAAAAAGATACAGGATATGGCTTTTCTCTGTTACCCAATAAACGGAGAGCTTCAAATTGTAGTCAACCTCAGATTCTGGTTGAAGCTCCATCAAAATGGGCAGGTGGACAAATAACTTCCTGAAAAACAAATTAGCTTACCCACCTCTACCAGGATCCCAATAATATGTGTTATTAATTTCTCAACTTAGTGCATTATTCTCAAAAAAAGGGCTATCTATATATTTAAAGCTTTTACAAGCCTCGGCACATTCTTTGGCCTAGAACTAGTTTTGCATTTGTTCCATGAAAAGAAAAAGTGAATCCTCTGTATGGGGCAAGATTAGTATATTTTAAAATATGAATTCTTTTGTGTTTGATCTGAACGTCTATCACAAAATGTTCCCTGGTTTCAGGTTTTGATGTGATACAAAGCAGTAATTTGTACACAATTTACTGGAATAGATCTGACCTAAGGGTTACCATGGACTGCTAGGAAATTTTGTAGCTTAGCAAGGAAAAAATAAAAGACCTAGGCCTATCAATCTCTAAACAAAGGCATATGGGAAGGATGTGCCAATTAGCAGTAAAAATTGAAGTGTTTAGATGATGTTCTAGGGAAAGAGGCTAAAAAAGTCATACTAACTACGTACAAATAAGAATTACGGCTGAACAGAAACTTTAGGCACACTGAAATTAGTCAATTTATAGCAAGGAAAGAATAAGATAAATGTGCAGATAAAAGCAGAAATATTATGTGAAAGAACAAGAGCCCTCACCCTACAAACCTGAATGTAAGCAGCAGTAAATGCTGAACCTTTAACAAGGGCTCCATTACACACCTAGAACAAGTCATGTATCTGAACCACTACCCTTCCAAGTGGACTGGAATCTCCATTACTACCAAAGGTGCAGCCCATTCAGGTCACTGCTGGTGAGTCTTCTAAACATCCTCATGTGCTCTAATCCACCTAGGTACTGTCTTGAGTAATACTTTAAAAAGTGCTCTGGCCAGTTAAACTACCAGACCTTATATTCCTGGCATCTGTATTGATTACATGTGATGGGATCTTCTCTGGTTGTCTATCCCCTTTGTTAACCAAAATTGAAGAAACAAAGACCTGATTGAAATAAAAAGGTATCTATTTGGGGTTTGTTAGGACTGGAGCCCAGAGACACAGATTCAAGAGGAACTTGAATTGTGTTCTCCTGGACAAAATGGAGGAAGCTTAAAAAGGCAAAAACTGCAGGGCCACAGGTAGTTAAATAGGTTCTTTGTAAAGAATTATAACTGGAGCTAGCAAGAAGTAAGGGTGCTTGTTAAGCTAGGATTGGTTGGGGTCTGAAATGTTTGCATAGTTATAATGGGGACCTCACGAGCATAAAGTTGCAGCAGGCAGATGTCTTCCAAATATGCCCAGTGGCGTCCTTGGGTTTGATACAGTTCAGAGAGAATTCAGTTTCTCAGTGGTACAGGAAAGTGTTTGAGACCAGATCCTTACTGGTTGCCTGACTCTATTTTTGCATGCCTCAACTATGATTACTTCACTATAATCTCAATTTGTCATCACCTCCCACACTTGCATCCCCATATCAGCCTATAATTCATTTTGAGTCACTCAAATCCCCTCTCATATACACCCAAATAATTTCACTGCATGCTCTGAAACCTCTGGTCCTTAGAAAATAAACACTCTTTCCTAACCTCTTTCTTCTCCTTGCTGTAACTGAGACTTGTGCTACTTCTATTGCTGCCCTCTCTGGAAGGTGGGGACTGAGTCCAGCTTGATGCCCTTTTGCTTCTAGTCCTCTCCTCTCCCACCCTCTCATAAAACAGCCTGGAACCATTGAGAGTAAGGAAACTCAGCTACAGTCATCTCTGCTCCTTATTTTCAAGTAAACTTCAATTTTGTTGATTTTAGAATTTAGCTTATGTCTTCCTCTCTTTTTGCAGATTTGCTATCAGCTTTGCTAATTTTAACTCTGTCTAGAATATCAAACAATAGCCTGCCTTAGTTACTTGATAGAGTTACATTCACTGTTTCTCCCTGAATGTCCTTTCTCAATGATACTCTCTTTCTTTTTGATAAGGAGGTCCTAGGTTTTTGCAATGTTTTGTTGAAACATCTCATAGTTCCATACTTTTTCTCATTCAGTTACCCTTACTACATTTCTTCCTTACTTTGAGAACTCCAGTCTTGTGACCCCCTAAGTTTTCTGTTGTTTTTTGTTTCTGTTTCGTTGCCGTTGTCCAAACAATTCTGTTTATATATTTCTTAGCTTTCCAATTTAGGTAAAATTTTAAAGATATTTGCCAGTTTGAATTCAGAGGATTCATCCTCAGTTGTGCCCTTAATCTTGTGGGGTAATCATGTATTTCACTCAGATTCTTCACAATACCTATTTAAATTGGTTTCCAATTTCTCTAAGCATTGAACCCTACAAATTCTCCTCTAGCAGCAGATAAACTCAAAAATTTCTTACAGAGACAATAGTATCCAAGTTCCTGCCATTGAGCCTACAAATATTTTTGTATTACCATTCACTATTTTTCTGTTTGCTCCTGATTCTCTTTGCAGTCACTGATTACCTATGTCCTGGAAGTCTTCCTCTTGTGTACCACTGCCCTTCTAACTCTTTAATGGAGGTTAAAATTTTAATATCTCATTGTATCTTATGTGTTAAACCATCATCCCCTACCTTCTTCCTCCTTATAAGCAATGCATGCACTCATTATATTCTCATCCCTATGTTGTCCCCACAATCATAGCCTCATTTTTCTGTTAGAACAGCCAAACTTATTCCAAGATTTACCTACTTTTGTTTCTTTACCACTTGTCTACCCCTCAATTCACAGCAGTCTCCATCTCTAGCAAGCCAGTGGAATGGCTATGACAGTGATTAGCACTGACTACTTATTGTTAATCATAATTTAATTCAGTCAACAGACATATCAGAATGGCAAAACAATAGTGATTTTACTACTTTATAATGCTAGTCTTTAGAAAGCATAATGTATTGCCAGAGTTGAAATAATGTTCCTTTCTTTCACATTTTTAAATTTATAGATCCATAAACTATTTTATATTTTAAATAACTACAGTGTTTTAGGAATTCAAAGGAAGTGAGAGTGATACATTGACACTGTCATCATAGATAGAAATTCCTGAATTTCTTCTACAAATTTTATAATTTACAGATTTAATACAGATTGTGAGAGCTTGCCATTTTCCCAGCTCTGTATGGAACATTTTAGACCAGAGTTCAGAACCAGGTGATTAAAATTCATTTTGGCTAAAACTACCTTATTTTTCCTCAAGGAAAAAAATAAGAAAATATATAATCTGTATAATATTAAAAGTATTTAAAAATAGGTTGGATACTTTTTCTTTGCGAATCCACTTAATTTTCCTTGCAAAATGAATTTTTTTCTTATGTATGCTTCTTCCTTTACTGAAACTTTGGCTGCCTGAAATAATATGGTGTAAATCCAAAATAATGTTATTCAAAGTGTTGATTCATCAAGTCAGTAAGTAGATTGTTTAAATGACTTTATAGATTGATAAGCAACTGTGTGCAACAGGGAGAGTGATAGTCTCTCAATGTAAAGGTAATGAACTAAGTTGGAAGAAACTGAACAATTTTGATCCTGTTACTATCATCTTCTAATTTAGCAATAGTGAAGAAACACTTGTATCACATAAAACTTTTAAAATGAGAGTTTTGGTAAAATGGATAAAGCACTCCAGAGTCTATGAGAAATAAACACACGTTAACATTCATTTTACAGAACAAATTGCTTTAATTTAATTTCAGGTATAATCATCAAATCACTTATTTGCGTATTTCTCACCACCATTTTTTATTATTACCATAGTGTTTAATTTGTATATGGCCTTGTCCACATGCTCTATGAATGAAATTGTGGCCTAGATTTCGTTCTATGTGAAATAATATTAAAAACTAGTACTAAAACAATTTTGCTTTAGTAGATATTTATGTGCTAAAATAGCACTGCTTTATTTTGGTCTTTGTGGGATGGTGATAGTTATTTTTAATTAGCTCAAATGAGCAGAAAATGGTGTTTTTTAAATAGAAATGGGGTATAAAATTACTATAATGACCTCACTTGTAAACCTAATGTCTAATTGACTTGAGTTATTGGAGGGGGGGCAGGTGGTGGTGAGTTGACTTTATTTCTAATTTAAATATTCCTTGAGTGAGAACATATATGCATTTTCCTAGTTAAACCTGGAATGATACATGTATTTGTATAAGACTAGTATCTATTTATTCAGGAAATGTTACTCCAGGCATTTATGATGGGCAAAGTTCTTCTAAAGGTTTTTACAATTGCTTTAGGCAGCAAAAACTAAAGAAACATATATTTAAATGTGTTAGTCAAACCAATGGACCTAATAACATTTGTAATTAGATTGCTTAAATAAGTATTTAATTTGTCTGTACACAGTTATTTGAAAGTCATTTAATTATTCAAAGATAATTTATTGTTTTCTCTGTAGTTAACTGAGACACATGGTGCTAAACAATAGTTTTGAATAAACTTTGTTTAGGCATTGACTACTGGATCTTTCAATTTAAACATGTATGTTAAGGCTTACACCTCTTTTCTGACAACAATGATTTAAATCAAATATTTAGTTTAAACTGATTTTAGCATTGTTCAAATTGATAGTGTAAAACAAGGGCTGACAAATATTTTATGTAAAGAGCCAAGGCAAATCTTTTCAGCTTTTCACGCCATACGGCCTCTGTAGCAACCACTCAAGTCTGCTGTTTTTATCAGAGAATCAGTCATAGACAGATTTAAATAAGTGACCCTGGCTGTGCTGATAAAACTTTAAATGAATAACTGGAGTCAGCTAGGCTGTAGTTTGTTGACCTCTCATATAGAAAATAACATTAAAATTAACATTAATTAGAAAGTAATACAGTGTCTAGCATATTGCCTTTTCCATAGAATGTTCTAAATTTTTGTTGTAAATGAAGAGATAAGTGTATCACTGTCTAAAAATAAGTTCCAAATATCAAACATTACTTTAGGAAGATTAGAAATATTTCAAAATGGAAAAAGCTTATCTGCTTGAGAGATCAAGATCAAAATTGAAAAACATCAGAAAACAAAGCAAGGCAAAAGATATTGCAAGTCATCTACTTGCTCACACTGTTTGGTCTTCTGAATCTACTCTGAGTCTTGATCTTGCAACTACAGCTGAAATGAACATTTTATAGAGATAAATACTGAAAAGGATTTGAGGGTTTAAGATATTTAAAGGTATTTTATTTTTGCCTCTCATCAGGTAACTTTTTTTTTGTCATTGCTCCATGGATGTTTATTGAATGAATAAATAAATACTTGGTTATAGATTGGAGGAAAGATCAGCTCTGGTAGAGAAAACACATTGATAGTGACTCTCTTCAAGATGTAGAGACTAGAATATCAGCTTCCCGCTTTCACACACACGTAGCCCAGGTGTTGCCCCTTCAGTGAAACACCCTGAAGAGATATGTCCAAATAGTATGTTTCCATTTGGTTAGGAAATACTTCTTTCCTTCTGAGATACTGTATTATTTTTGTGGGAAAAGCAAATGAGGGAGATAATTCACCTCACCTGTGCATAATATGACAGGGTTTGAAAACATTTTAGCTTTAATAGCTATATTTTCTTTCTTTTTCTTTTTTTTACATCTTTATTGGATTATAATTGCTTTACAATGGTGTGCTAGTTTCTGCTTTATAACAAAGTGAATCAGTTATACATATACATATGTCCCTATATCTCTTCCCTCCTGCATCTCCCTCCCTCCCACCCTCCCTATCACGTTGTGGTTCGAAAAGATACTTGATACAATTTCATAAATTTACCAAGGCTTGATTTGTGACCCAAGGTATGATTTATCCTAGAGAATGTTCCATGAGCACTTGAGAAAAATGCTTATTCTGTTGTTTCTGGATAGAATGTCCTATAAGTGTCAATTAAATCCATCTTGTTTAATGTATCATTTAAAGCTTGTTTTTCCTTATTTGTTTTGGATGATCTGTCCATTGGTGAAAGTGGGGCTTTCGGGTAACTTTTTATTCCTGTTAATAACTAGCCTGGCAATTATGCAGTGCTTAATAAATTTAAATAGCATAAAATAATGAGTAAATACTCATTTCCACTACCAAATTTAGATATTCCTAAATATATTATTGTTGAGCAAAGTTTCTGTTAGCTAACACAATTATAAGAACCTTATCATTGAGGAAATGTATTTTTTGCCTCCCACTCTAAATAATCAACTCATTTATCAAATGTTGGACACCAATTATGGCTAGGCACTTGCTCTGACACCTACTGGGCACTAAAACTTATAAACAGCCACAGGAAAAAGTTCCCCAAATTCATTTCTCTTTTTCATGTTCTGTCCTCTCTATCCGCAAGGTCTTTAAGAGTCTCAGAGGGACAGAAAAAAAGTTATGTAAAGTGTATTCAGTGGCAACTCTAAGAAGTAGAGCCTCGTTCAAATTGTTATGCGAATGAATAGCCCTTAGGTATAATATCTAACATAAAATGTATTGAAGTAAACCAGTCAGAGAAAGGCAAATATCATACGATACTGCTTATATGTGGAATAGAAAAAATGGTACAAACGAACTTATTTACAAAACAGATGAAGCCACAGATGTAGAAAACAAACTTATGGTCACCAGGGGGGGAAGAGAGATGGGGATTGACATAGACACACTTCTACCTATAAAATAGGTAACTAATAACCTACTGTATAGCACAGGGAACTCTACTCAATACTCTGTAATGACATTATGGGAAAAGAATCTAAAAAAGAGTGGATATATGCATATGTGTAACTGATTCACTTTGCTATACAGCAGAAACTAACACAACATTGTAAATCAACGACACTCCAAAAAAAAAGTAATTAAAAAACCAGGTGACAATTCCCAAAAAAAAGTATTGAAGTCTGTTATGATATACTTTAATATTTAACATGTACTTAGTTATTGAGAATCCAATATGTGTCACTATTGAATGTACTAAAAAAAATGGACAACTAAATGATGCATGACCAATTTCCTCCCCAATTTCTCATTCTTTTGTGGGTGTGTATGTGTGTACAGGTGTATTTTATAGTGTTGTGACCAGGAACTAGTTCTCCTCTTTGTACTGGATGGGTTAACTAAAATACAGTCATCATCCCTTATGTTTAGGATCATATGACTATCACTGTTGTAAATTAAGTAATTATGAAGAGAACAATAATTTCACCCTTACATGTAAATTTAGGGGAAGTGTAAGAAGTAAGAAGTCAATGAGAAAATGTGATTTTAATAAAGAAGTTCTGAACAATTGTTTTGGTTTCCTGGATTCCTCACAGAAAGTGGTATTACATCTCTCAAACAAAATGGGAGTGCTTTCCCTCAACACTTCTAGCTGTTCTTTCTCACCCTAGTCTCATTAACCTGTACAGGAAAAGAAATTATTTTATTTAAATTCTATAAAATCTCTAGACTGTTAAGTTGCTGGGTATGGTTTCCTATAGGGCAGAGAGAATGTCACACTTGGGAGCAACACTCTGAGCTGGGTCCACAGGCAATAAAATAGTACTAAGAAATATCACTAGGAAAGTAATTCTACAAACCTGAAAAAAATCCAAGATAGTTTTAGAAACTAAAGTATTCCTAAACACCTAAAAAAGTATTTGATCTTTTATAAAAGAATATTGATTTTCATTAATTTACCCAGCATACTTGAGGAAGCCTTTCTAAAAACCATCTACCAGCCTATTCGGAACAGCCTTCTATTCAGCAAACATTTTTCACTTCCAGAAGGGATTCAAGAAGACAAAAGGGACAAGAAAAACATGCATGAAATACCAAAAATGAGCAAAGACAGGGATGTTATTAAAAGTCAAGGAGAGCTTCTGATATTAAAAACATTTCTATTTTATAAATTGAAGTATGTTTGATTTACAATGTGTTAGTTTCAGGTGTACAGAAAAGTGATTTGGTTTTGAATATATATATATTATATATATTATATATATATTATATATATATTTTTTCAGATTTTTTTCCCTCATAGGCTATTACAAGATACTGAGTATAGTTCCCTGCACTATACAGTAGGTCCTCGTTTTTTTCTTTCATATAAAGTAGTGTGTATATGTTAATCCGAAACTCCTAATTCATCCCTCCTCCCCTTGCTTTACCCTTTAGTAACCGTAAGTTTGTTTTCTATGTCTTTGATCTATTTCTGTTCTGTAAATAAGTTCATTTGTATCTCTTTTTATTTTAGATTATACATATAAGTGATATCATATAATATTTGTCTTTCTCTTTCTGGCTTACTTCACTTAGTATGATAATCTCTAGGTCCATCCATATTGCTGAAATGGCATTATTTCATTCCTTTTTATGGCTGGGTAATATTCCATTGTATAAATACACCACATCTTCTTTATCAATTCATCTGTCCATGGACATTTAGGTTGCTTCCATGTCTTGGCTATTGTAAATTGGGCTCCAATGAACACTGGAGTGCATGTGTCTTTTCTAATTGCAGTTTTCTCCAGATATATGCCCAGGAGTGGGGTCACTGGATCATATGGTAACGTTTTTTTAGTTTTTCATGGAATCTCTGCACTGTTCTCCATAGTGGCTGCACCAATTTACATTCCCATTAACAGTACAGGATTCCCTTTTCTCCACACTCTTCAACATTTATTATTTGTTGACTTTTTGATGACAGCCATTCTGACCAGAGGTGATACCTCATTGTAATTTTGATTTGCATTTCTCTAATAATTAGCAATATTGAGCATCTTTTCATGTGTGTTTTGGCCACCTGTATGTGTTCTTTGGGGAAATGTCTATTGATATTCTGCCCATTTTTTGATTGGGTTGTTTGGTACTGAGTTGTATGAGCTGTTTGTATATTTTGGAAATTAATCCATTGTTCATATCATTTGCAAATATTTTCCCCCATTCCATATGTTGTCCTTTAATTTTGTTTATGGTTTCCTTTTCTGTGCAAAAGCTTTCAAATTTAGTCAGGTCCCATTTGTTTATTTTTGCTTTTATTTCCATTACTCTAGAAACAGATCCCAAAAGATATTACTGCAATTTATGTCAAAGAGCGTTCTGCCTATGTTTTCCTCTGGGTGTTTTATAGTGTCCGATCTTACAGTTAAGTTTCTTATCCATTTTTAGTTTCTTTTGGTATATGGTGTTAGAGAATCTTCTAATTTCATTCTTTTACATGTAGCTGTCCAGTTTTCCCAGCACCACTTATTGAAGAGACAGACTGTCTTTTCTCCATTGTATATTCTTACCTCTTTTGTCATAGATTAGGTGACCATAGGTGTGTGGGTTTATTTCTGGATTTCCTATCCTGTTGCATTGACCTATATTTCTGTGTTTTTTTGGTTTTGTTTTTTACAAGTACCATACTGTTATTATTACTGTAGCTTTGTAGTATAGTCTGAAGTCAGGGAGTCCAATTCCTCCAGCTCCATTTTTCTTTCTGAAGGTTACTTTGGCTATTTGGGGTCTTTTGTATCGCCATACAAATTTTTAAAAATTTCTTCTGTGAAAAATGCCATTGGTAATTTGATAGGGATTGCATTGAATCTGTATATTTCCTTGGGTAGTATGGTCATTCTAATGATAGTGATTCTTCCAGTCCAAGGGCATGATGTGTCTTTCCGTCTGTTTGTGTTGTCTTTAATTTCTTTCATCAGCATCTTACAGCTTTCGGAGTATGTCTTTTGCCTCCTTAGGTAGGTTTATTCGTAGGTATTTTATTCTTTTTGATATGATGGTAAGTGAATTATTTCCATAATTTCTCTTTCTGATACAGAACGAATCACCCAAGTCTAGGAAGTGCAAAAATCTTTCTATTTTTAAAAGTATTTTGAAAGTATAATGGATATGAATTATTTATTTGAATATTCTTCAACCCCCATTTTTCTCTTGACAGTAATTAAAAGCAAATGTCTACTAGAATGTCAAAACAAGTGACTTGAATAGAAAATTAAGTTTAAATAGTTAGTTGGCATTAACCATCAAAAACAAATTTTCACTAATATTTGGTGGGCATACCTAAGTGCAGAAAAACACCTGCTTCTGCTAAGGATTTTATATTGAAAAGGAGTTTGCAATACTAGACATTAAAGATTAAAGAAAGGCTCCAAAGTCATCTCATGTAAATATTTACCCCCTATTTTCTCCTGCTTTCAAGGTTTCTATCTAATTATTGCATAATTACCTATATTGGAAAATATATATTAACAAACGTTGGCCTTACTCTTAGGATATTCAAGGTAAACCTTATAAATTAAAAGTAATATTTTAGCATATAAATGATCTAAATTGATAATCAGAAA
Source organism: Neophocaena asiaeorientalis asiaeorientalis (assembly GCF_003031525.2). Lineage (NCBI taxonomy): Eukaryota > Metazoa > Chordata > Mammalia > Artiodactyla > Phocoenidae > Neophocaena > Neophocaena asiaeorientalis. The sequence continues at coordinate 2,398,363 of NW_020173763.1, forward strand.
ATAATTTATTTTTGTAGGTAACAACAAATTCTTGATATTATCAAGAATCAATACCCTCTGACAAAATTACTTTGTGGATTTGGTACCTTGTAATTATTTTTTCTATAATGAATGTAAATGATGAATAAATGAGAGAGAATATTTTCAAGCTTATATACAGTCCATTTATTGTTTGTTAATCACTGAGCCAAATCTAGTTGTGGTCAAATAAATATTCAAAAGATGCCATGTTATTTTTTCTGTACAAATATATTGCTCCCCATTGATCTACTATTAGGCATTTTTCTCCTCCTATAGTGTTTGTAACTCTCACCCATGGTCATTTCTAAATGCTAAACTACAAACACAATTTCATCAAAGCTTACGATTAAAACTTAGGAGGCAAAGAATGACTTAGGCATAGAGGTACTTCTAATTTTAGGAGTTATATGGATTTCATTTCTCAGTTGAAGAAATACCATTTGAAAGAAAAAAGCAAGCCTGAGATTGAAGCAATGAGTTAGACAGTTTTTAGGAGAAAAACAAAAGATGTTGTGGGAATAAACAGACCTTGGTTGGCCAGAGGAAATGGAGGACTTTCCTTGGTGACTTCTTCCAACTAGATTGAAACTTCTAGAAACAGAGACAATGGAGCATAGGAAACAAAGACTAGGATGAGAATGCAAAGGAGATGGTGGGAAATGCAGTGAGAGTGAGTAATTTCCCAAAGACAGACATCAACTTTGTACCTTCAATCTCCATTTTATTTTTTCTGCAAAAGTCAACATAAAAACTTATTTTGTCTTACTGCATCAGAGATTTAGAGATATCATTAATGAGGACACTGAGAGTTGGCACCATTATGAGCAAATCTCTCCATGACTAATAAGTTTAAGGAATAAAATGTTACTGTTATTTCTGTCTCATTTGAAAGTTAATTCTTCTTACCAAAATAATGGCCAACTTTTCTGAATTTGTTATTATATTTCAATTCCTTAAACCTCATTTGAATCTTATTTCCCTTTATTTTGAGTTTTATTATCCTTGATTTTGTTCTTTTATGGTAAACATCAAAATCATGTAATATTTTTATTCATACCTTAACCCCCAAACTTACACACACATGCAATTAATCTTTACTTACCTGCTTTAGCAGCTACTTAGCAAGAAAATTTAGGGAAGCCTCACCATAAATTACATGCTTATAATCTAAAAACCCCTAGCAACTTGTGCAAATCTTTAACGTTTCTCCCTCCAGATGGTGAGCTTTTTGAGAGCTGAATAAAAGCCAACACATATAATAACTGGGGATGGTACACTGTGAATAAGTATGGAATGAATAGCTACCAGATAAGGTGAACATATAGTTCCCTATTTAATATTAAATAACACATGCAAATCCCTTGACCTGACTAATACTTAGTTTGACTGAGTACCATTAATGGTCATTCAGATGGATGCCAGCAATTCACCTTGTCCATTTCCATTGAGATACCTTGTAATAGGCATGTACATATTTTACCTTTGAGGATTTTTTCTCCTTCTGCCAGATAGTTTCCTTTGCATAATATAACCAGTTTCTTAAAATAGGAATTTCCTTTTCCCTGAGCCAGATTTTCCAAACTTAAAAGTAAAATTTTCCCAGTGCTAAAGCGAAGCATTTTTCCATATTGTCTGACATTATTGTTCTGTTGTACATGCATTTTTTAAGCTACTTAATCAACGTATTGTGAAACATCATCTGTTAAAGTTTCACACTTTCAAATGGAACATTAAGTTTATCATATGCAGACTAAATTTAGATAGGAGAACCAAAGCTGAACATAATAGATTAGCAAGAATGTGAAAGAAATCAATGATTCAGCATTTTTGATTAATAGTATATTCAGTTTCTGCAAAACTGCTGGATTTTGATAAGACCATCCATATTTCTTAATATTACTGAGATAATGAAGCTCTCCACAAGTCAACATACACATGGTAACTGGCATTCCTAGCAAGATTCAGGAATGTTGTAATGTACCTTAAAAGTATACATCAACTATGAACTCCAAGTATTACTTTATCTTTCCCTCTCCATTAAATATATTCAAGTCTGGGTCAGTTCAGATACAGGAAAATATTTTAATACATGTACATTATATTCTTTTCATAATCTAAGCTTTTTAAAGTTTTACAATATTGGAATGAAACCTGTTCATCAAATTTCTCTTAATTTAATAAGGACTCAACTACATTAATAAAAAACTGTATACATGATTTCTTCAATAGAATGGTAGTAATTATTTCTCTGTTCTATAACTTAAAAAGAAATGATTCATTTAAAAATGACCAAACACCAAAAGTTGGTGCAGACGTGGAAAGCAGGGGTTAAAACTGATACATTTCTTTCTTAAACTCTAGTAAGAGACAAGTATAGTCATTATGTGTGCTTTGTGGAAAAGTCATGACAAATTTAATGGTTTAACATGACACACAGTTATAATTTCACAGTATTTGTGAGTCAGGAATCTGGATATAGCTTTGCTTGGTCCTTGGCTTCAGAGTCTCTCGTGAAGTCAGTCAATGGTATCAATAAGACTTGGGTCTCATGTGAAGGCCTAATTGGGGAAGAATTCAATTCCAAACTCACTTACATGGTTGTTGCCAGGAATGACTTGATTTGGGGATGTTAAACTGAGGATCTCATCTTTCTAGCTGGCTGTTGACCAGTGGCTGTTGACCCTTAGCTCCCTGCCACATGGGCCTCACTGGCATGGCAACTTGCTTCACCAAACCAGCAAGAGAAAGAGTGATAAAGAGGATCTTCTAAATGGAAGTTAGAAATCTCTTTTAACCTAATCACAGAAGTGGTACCTTTGCCATATTCTATCATTTAGAAACAAGTTACTAGGCCAGCCCACATTCAGGGAAAGGGATTATACAAGAACTTGGATACCAGGAGCTAGAGATCATTGGAGGCCGTCTTAAAGTCTGCTCATAACAGAATATTAATTGCGAGAGAAACTCCTTGCAGAAAAAAAAATTATTTTCAATAAAAGACATGTGTGTAGGACTAAATGATAGTGTTCAGTTTTGATATTTGGAAGCTACAAAGTAAATTGCAGGATAATTTCTTTCTTTATAAGTATTTCATGGTTTTTCAAATTTGATTATCCAGTGTATTCTTCATAGATGGTGTAGTACTGTATTATAATGAATAGGAATGTATTTTGAAAATGTAGTTGAAGAAATAATGAGATCATGCATGTGCCTTTAAAAAAGTCAGGTCACCATACTCCCAACAAGGACACCATATAATAAGAACAAATATCTAAACGGTAACACCGGGAAGAATTCTTATGCATTATTTACTGAAGCTATATTAAAGTGATAAAACAAGTAATGCCAAATACAATTTTAAAAATTGTGAAAATCTTCAAAATGGACCAAAGAGAATATTGAGTATCCTCAGTTGAAACAAGGCATTGTCTAGTTCACCATCCACATTATCTGATTTTCTTGAGTTTCTGAGACTTGCCATGTCTTTGATTTACCACTACCAAATTGATACAGACTTTCTTATGTACCTATTTGTGGCATGAGTGTTTAAAACACATGTACATTTGAGTACTAATATATGACACCTAAAATATAGTCAATGATGTGTGAACTGATTAACCATTTCATAATTTTTATATACTCTGTCATTGAAAATTGATATTAAAATTTATAGCCAGCTATTGTAAATTGCAATGAAAAAACACTTCATTAAGTTTTAGTAATAAAGAATGAAGGACATCTTTTAGAAATGAAAGAGGCATGGATTTAATTAAAATGTAAAATTATTGTTGAAACAAAGGTCATAACCATAAAATGTAATTGAAAGAAGTTCATTATCTTGTACCCTAATATGTTCTTTCCATTTCAAAATGTATATTGCATATTTGACATTTAGAGAATAAATATCATTTTATTTAAGTGAATGAACTAAGATAAGAATTATTATAAACTATATACTTTAGGGAATTTTTTCAAATATTAATTTTTCTGTATATGCAATTTACTCTCCTTAAATACCTGGACGAGTAAATTTTTTTTCTAACATTAGAGGCAAATGCAGCGATGGACTTCAATATGCTAAAACTTTCTTTACAATTATGTAAGCATTCTTTGACTCATTAGATTGTAAGGTATTTATTGTCAGCCTCATTAAACTTCTGATTATGTATATAATTTATGAATATAACTATAAATGGTTATCGATATTATGTATTAAATTATTTAAAACATTATGCATTATTATAAAAACTTAAGCTGTAGATAGAAGGTACACCTAAGCCCTTTTTGCGATCACTGTAGCTGCTGCTGTTTTAACTCTGGTTAGAGATGGAGTAACACAGTATATTGAAAAGAGCATTCCCCTGGGAATAGCGCGAATTGCTTTAGCTGTGTGATACTGGAAATAAATCATCATATTTCCCTAGGCTATGTTCTCTACATCTGTCAAATAAAAAGATGAAGGGCCTCTATGATCCATTGTATGTATAAATCTTATATTCTGGAAATCTTCATAGATGTACAAGAAACCATAGGAATTGTAGATACCTTTTATTTTCTGCCTTTGTGTTCTGGAATTAGGTTAAAAAGGTCATTTTCTGTCTTTTATTTTTGTAACTCATGCAAGGGAATAAATACAGTGCTTGAAGTCAGCTTTACACAATGAATTATCTTCTAGAGAACATTTAAGAGCACATCTGAGGGTGTAAAATACTTTATAATAATGATGAGAAATAGAAGCTTTTTAGCATAACAGACACATTATGATGACCAAAACTACTAATGAGGTTTCAAAACTGTGGCAAATCTTTTAATAATACTTATTTTTTGTACTGATTTTTACATACTACTTAAAATATACTCTTTGTAAATACTGAGATGACAATTAACCGTAATAAGCTTTCTATATTTTACACCATGTAATTCTTGAATTGCCACTTCCCTCCTCAAAGAAACTCTATCCATATGCATAAATATCAATGAAATACAAAAATATTATGGGAAAGTGTTTTATGCTGCTGTTATTTTAGAAGAGAAATAATAAGTAACTTCACTCTTTATTAATTAAGCAAAAAAGCATAGGAGAATGTCTGCCCTAAAATTGTTTCACCCCATTTTGGTTGTCAAAAGCACAAAGAATACAACATATTACATACAATTTACAATTGTATACACTGGTGTTTTTATCCTGTAATGGATATATTCTATTCTGTAAAACCAAATCCATGTATAATTGTATTTGAGGTTCTTAATAATATAATTTATTTACTGATTGAAATATCCCTAAGGAGAAGAAATATGGTATTTTTTTAAGTATATAATATAGTCAGTATCAAGTTCACTTAGTGATTTTATTTGTTTAAGAAACTCAACTTTCTGGGTTAAATGTAGTTTTAACAGAAAGGATATCTTTAAAATGTAAATTGTCAGTCTAACAGTTTTAAAAGTGAAGTTATATTCAAGATGGTCTATTTCTTAGTAAATCATTATAAAGAAGCTTTTAAAATGTGCTTCATTTATCCCAGAAATAGAATTCTGATTAAAACACATAATGCTGAAAATATACTCCTATCCCACCACTAAATAGATTTCCCCTGTTATTTTCTTGCAGTGAAGAGTCTCATAACTTTGTTTAGAAAAACAACTGAATCATTCCAATGAAGAACTTGCAATGAAGGTCTAATTGCTCTTTGAAATACGGGATTCTTCTTACTAGATACTAACACTGAATGGTTTTTAGTCTTCCACATTTTTACACTGTAATTCAGTGTGTTTAGTTTATCCCTTTTACCTATGTTGATATCCAAAACTGAAAGAGAAGCAAAACAAAAAAAATTGATTTTTAGAAGAGCAAAGTGAATATTTAGTTTAATTAAAAGTATGCAATCCTTGGAAAGCTACTTTTATATTATATTACCATTAGTATTAAATTCTACAAATAGAAATTGATTTTAGTCAGTAAATCTATTTTGGTTCTGACTCCAAAAGTTACAAATTTATATTGTACAATTACACTATTGAACAAAAATAACAAGTGTTTAAATAAATTAGAAAGTGTAAACAACTGATAGACATCATTAGAGGTTTAGGATAGATATTAGAGGTTTAGGATAGACATTAGAGGTTTAGGATAATATGAAAATATTGCAACAGAAAAAAACTTTTCATATAACAAAGTCAGTGAATATACAAAAGAATCTTTGCCTGTTTTGATTATGAAATAAGCAACACCAGATTTGTTTTTATGTGAAAAGAAAAATAAGTCTTCAAACCTAAGCAATCATCATATATGTAGAAATCTGTGCACTTGACTGACAGCCATTTAGCTCTAGACTAAGCTGTAAATGGAAAATGGTTGCATTCCAAATCTCCATTTATAATTGTTTACATCACTATAATTTCACACAAACTTTGTGCTGTTATCTGAAAAAAAGCATATAATGCAGCTGAAAAGGAAATTTTAGAATATATTACTAATGAACGTGTATCCTTTAGAAGTACCATTTGTTGCACAGTTTTTATAGTTTAGCTTAAAACAAAGAATCTGAACTTTTTAAATTGAAGTATAGTTGTTTAACAATGTTGTGTTAATTTCTGCTGGACATCAAAGTGACTCAGTTGTACATTATACATATATGTACATTCTTTTAAAAATTATTTTCCATTATGGTTTACCACAGGATTTTGAATATAGTTCCCTGTGCTATACAGTAGGACCTTGTTGTTTATCCATTCTATGCATAATGGTTTGCATCTGCTAAACCCAAGCTCCCAATTCATTCTTCACTGCCCGCCCTTGGCAACCACAAGTCTGTTTTCTATGTCTGTGAGTCTGTTTCATAGATAGGTTCATTGTGTCATATTTTAGATTCCATATATAAGTGATTTCATAGATAGGTTCATTGTGTCATATTTTAGATTCCATATATAAGTGATATCATATGGTATTTGTCTTTCTCTGAGTTACTTCACTTAGTATGATAATCTATAAATCCATCCATTTTGCAATATGTATTAGTTTACATCCATTATTCATTCATTCCTTCATTTGACAAATAATTATTGAGCATCTACCATGTGCTAAGCACTGTTATAAGGGCTTGAGATTAGCCAGTGAACAAAATTTGTTTACATTATATCAGATCTATCCCTCATATGTAGCTGCTACAAAAGTCAACCCAACTTGGCCACTACTGCTACAAAAAATTGTTTCCATTTAATATTGTTCCAAGTAATAACCTGCATTAATGAACTCCCACAACTTTTTTTAAAGGTCTAGTCTTAAGGACCATACCTGTCCTTAAACATTTTCATCAGGTGAACATTCTGGTCATAATTTTTTCCTCATACCAGTAAAGCCTATTATTTAGCCTTCATTAAAATTTATGTTTTCCACATAGAATGTTCCGTACTTCTGTTACCTTCCCAGTTTCTTTCAGTTAACCGTTCAAAGTTTTGCACTTTAATGGTTGTCTTGCTGATCTTCTGTACACTGGGAGGAATGATTCAGGATTTCTACATGCTACCATGCCACCAAAGAGACACTCATGGAGTACTGAATAGAATACTAAATGAAGAATAGCTCTGTTCTTAGTGAATCAAGGAAGTCACATCTTCTAAAGAAGATGAATAAAGCCATCTGCTTGAAGTAACTGATGTGAACCAGAAAAAAGACAAAAGCATAATCTGTCACTAACATCAGTAAAATGTTGGCTTCAGTTCCATTACTATGGTTAATACTTGAATGACTATGGTACAATCAATCACCTACTAAATTTCACTTGGCTTATCAGGAAAAAGTAAACAATAACACCTATTTCATAACACTGATTTTATAATTGTATATACACACACACACAAACATAATATCTTATATTGAGGTACAGTTTTATAATATTATGTTTCAGGTATACAAAATGATTCACAGTTTTTAAAGGTTATATTCCATTTATAGTTATTATAAAATCTTGGCTGTATTCCCTGTGCTGTATAAGATATCCATGTAGCTTATATATTTTATACATAATAGTATGTAGCTCTTAATCCCCTACCCCTATCTTGCCCCTCCCCTCTTTTCTCTCCCTACTGGTAAACACTTTTTTGTTCTCCATATCTCTAAATCTGTTTCATTTTTGTTGTTTTCACTAGGTTGGGTTTTTTTTGGTTTTTTTTTTTAGATTTCACTAGTGAGTGATATCATACAGTATTTTTCTTCCTCTTTCTGGCTTATTTCACTAAGTATAATATCCTCCAAGTCAATCCATGTGTTGCAAATGGCAAAATTTCATTATTTTTTTATGGCTGAGTAGTATACCATTGTAGATATATATATGTATATTATGTATATATACATATATATATATACACACACACCACATTTTCTTTATCCATTGATCTGTTGATGGACATTTAAGTTCTTTCCATATCTTGACTATTGTAAGCAATGCAGCTATGAACATTGGGATGCATGTATCTTTTCAAATTAGTGCTTTTTTTTTTTTTCTGGATATATACTCAGCAGTGGAAATGCTGGATAATATGGTAGCTCTATTTTTATTTTGAAGAAACACTGTAGTTTTTTCCACAGTGGCTGTACCAACTTATATTCCCGCCAACAATATGCAAGGGTTCCTTTCTCTCCATAACCTTGCCAACATTGGTTATTTGTGGTCTTTTTGACTATAGCCATTCTTATGGGTGTAAGGTGACCTCTTATGGTGGTTTTAACTTGCATTCCTCTGATCATATATGTTGAGGATCTTTTAATGTGCCCATAAGCCATCTGTATGTCTTCTTTGGAAAAATGTCTATTCAGGTTTTCTGCCCGCTTTTTATTTAGGATGTTTGATTTTTTTTTGATGTTGGGTTGTATGAACTATTTATATACTTTGGATACTAACACATTATCAGTCACATCATTTGCAAATATTTTCTCCCATTCTGATGGTTGTCTTTTCATTTTGTTGATGATTCCCTTTGTTGTGCAAAAGCTTTTAAGTTTAATTAGGTCCCATTTTTTAATGTTTGCTTTTGTTTCTTTTGCCTTAGGAGACAGATGCAAAAATAATTGCTACAATTTATGTCAGAGTGCTGTGCCTATGTTTTCTTCTAGGAGTATTACAGTTTCCAGTCTTATATTTAAGCCTTTAATCCATTTTGAGTTTATTTTTGTATATAATGCTAAAGAATGTGGTAATTTCATTCTTTTCAATGTAGTTGCCCAGATTTCCCAGCACCAATTATTGAAGAAACTGTCTTTTCTTCATTGTATATTCTTACCTCCTTTATCATTGATTAATTGGCTATAAGAGCAAGGTGCATTTCTGAGCTCTCTGTTCCATTCCATTGAACTGTGTCTGTTTTTGTGCCAGTACCATACTGTTTTGATTACAGTAGCCTTTTAGTATAGTCTGATGTCAGTGAACATGATACCACCAGCTATATTTTTCTTTCAAAGGTTTTTTGGCTATTTGGGGTCCTCTGTTTTTCCATATACATTTTTAAATTATTTGTTCTAGTTCTAAGAAAAATGCCATTGGTATTCTGATAGGGATTGTATTGAATCTGTAGATTGCCTTAGGTAGCATGGCCATTTTAACAATATTAATTCTTCCAGGCCATGAACATGGTATATATTTTCATGTGCTTGTGTCATCTTCAATTTCTTTTATCAATGTTTTATAGTTTTCTGAGGACTGGTCTTTTACCTCCTTAGGTATAGGTTTATTCCTAGGTATTTCATCCTTTTTGATGCAATTATAAATGGGATTGTTGTCTTAATTTCTTTTTCTGATAGTTCATTGTTAGTACGTAGAAGTACAACATATTTCTGAATATTAATTTTGTATCCTGCAAATTATCCCAATTCATTATAGACCTCTAGTAGTTTTTGGTGACATCTTCAAGATTTTCTATGTATAGTATCGTGTCATCTACAAACTGACAGTTTAACTACTTCTTTTCCAATTCAGATTATGTTTGTTTCTTGTCTGTTTTCTGTAGCTAGGACTTTCAATGCTATGTTGATTAAAAGTGGCAAGAGTGGGTGTGTTCATCTTTTTTCTGATCTTGGAGGAAATGCTTTCAGTTTTACACCACTGAGCATTTGGTTAGCTATGCGCTTGTCATATATAGCCTTTATGTTGATGTATTTTCCCTCTATAGCCACTTGGAGTGTTTTTTTCCTAAATGGATTTTGAATTTTTGTCAAGCTTTTTGTGCATCTATTGAGATGAACAAATGATTTTCATTCTTCAGTTTATTAATATGATATATCACATTGGTTACATTGTGGATACTGAAACATCCTTAAATCCCTGAGATAAATCCCACTTAGTCATGGTTTATGATCCCTTTAATGTATTGTTGAACTCAGTTTGTTCATTTTGGGGTGAGGATTTTTACAATTATGTTCATCAGTGATATTGGCCAGTAATTTTCTTTTTTGTTATATGTTTGTCTGGTTTTGGTATTGGGGTCATGCTGGCCTCATAAAATGATGTTGGAAGCATTTCTTCCTCTGCAATTTTTTGAATAGTTTGAGAATGATAACTATTAACTGTTCTCAAAATATTTGGTAGAATCCACTTGGGAAACCTTCTGCTCCTGTACTTTGTTTATTGGCAGTTTTTAAAATTACTGATTCAATGTCATTACGGTTAATTAGTCTGTATATGTCTTCTATTTCTTCCTGGTTCAGTCTTGGGACACTATACATTTCTAAGAATTTGTCCATTTCTCCTAGGTTGTCCATTTTATTAGCATAATTGTTCATAGCTGCTTATGATCTTTCATATTTTTGTGGTATAGGATGTAACCTCCTTTTTCCTTTCTGATTTTCTTGATTTGAGCCCTCTTTTTCTTTATTCTTTGTTGTTTTCTTTTTTTGCTGTATGCGAGCCTCTCACTGTTGTGGCCTCTCCCGTTGCAGAGCACAGGCTCCGCACACGCAGGCTCAGCAGCCATGGCCCTAGGACCCAGCCGCTTCACGGCACGTGGGATCCTCCCGGACCAGGCACAAACCCGTGTCCCCTGCATCGGCAGGCAGACTCTCAACCACTGTGCCACCAGGGTAGCTCAAGCCCTCTTTCTCTTAATGTGTATGGCTGAAGATTTATCAATTTTGTTTATCTTTTCAAAGAACCAGCGCTTAGTTTCATTTCTTTTTTCTATTGTTTTTTTAGTTTCTATTCCATTTATTTCTACTCTGATCTTTGATTTATTTCCTTCCATTAACTTTGGTTTTTGTTTGTTCTTCTTTTTCCTGTTCCTTTAGGTATAAGGTTAGGTTATTATTTGAGATTTTTCTTGTTACTTGAAGTAAGCTTTTATCACTATAAACTTCCCTCTCAGAACTGCTTTTTCTGAATCCCATAGATGTTGGATCATTGAGTTTTCATTTTCATTTGTCTCCAGGTATTTTTTTAATTTCCTCTTTGATTTGTTTAGTGATCCATTTATTGTTTAGTAGCATGTTGTTTAGCCTCTACCTGTTTGTATTTTATGCAGTTTTTTTATCCTTGCAGTTGATTTCTAGTCTCACAGAAAAGATGCTTGATATGATTTCAATTTTCTTATATTTAACACGGTTTGTTTTGTGGCCTAAAGTTTGATCTATCCTGGAGAATTTTCCATATGCACTTGAAAAGAATGTGTATTCTGCTACTTTTGGATGGAATGTTCTACATATATTAAGTTCATCTGGTCTAATATGTCATTTAAGGCCAGTATTTCCTTACTGATATTCTTACTGGTTGATCTGTCCACTGATGCAAGTGAGGCATTGAAGTCCCCTACTATTATTCTGTTACGGTCAGTTTCTCTCTTTATGTCTGTTAATACATGCTTTATGTATTTAGGTGCTCCTCTGTTAGGTGCATATATATTTACACTTGTTATATCTTCTTCTTGCATTGATCCCTTGATTATTATGTAATGTCCTTCTTTGTTTCTTGTAACAGTTTTTGTATTAAAGTCTATTTTGTCTGACACATAAATATTACTACCTCAGCTTTCTTTTGATTTACATTTGCATGGAATAAGCTTTTAGATTTCCTCACTTTCAGTCTGTTTGTGTCTTTAGATCTGAAGTGAGTCTCTTGGAGGTAGCATACATATGGGTCTTGTTTTTGTATCTATTCAACCACTGTATATCTTTTGATTGAAACATTTAATCCATTTACATTTAAAGTGATTATTGGTGTGTGTGTTCTTATTTTCATTACGTTAATTGTTTTAGGGTTGATTTTTTGTTCTTTACTGTTTCTTTCTTTTGTTTCCTTCTCTTGTGATTTGATGACTATCTTTAGTGTTATGTTTGGATTCCTTTCTCTTTTTTGTGTGTGTATCTATTACAGATTTTTGGTTTGTTTTTATGATGAGGTTTATGTATAGCAATATGTATATATACATGATTGTTTTAAGTTGCTGATGTCTTAATTTCAAATTCATTTTAACAACCCTACATTTGTACTCTCCTCCCCTTACAATTAGTGTTTTTGCCATCATATTTTACATCTAATTTTTTTGTGTATCACTTAACTGCCTATCGTGTATATAGATGATTTTACTACTTTTGTGTTTTAACTTTACTACTAGCTTTGTGAGTGCATGATTTACTACCTTTACTCTGTATTTGCCTTTATCATAATGCTGTTTGAAAAATCAGCAAGATAATGTAAATAGAGAATCTGGAACCATGTTTGGAGACCAGCAGGTACTTTGGGAAAGTTACAAACTATAAAACAGGTTTATTTTATAATTATATTAGGTCATTGTTTTTTGTAGTTAAAACTTCAGGAATGACTTCTTACCAGAAAAAGGGATAAAAGTGATCTTTTATGAATAAATTTCTTTCTTATATGTGAGGGAAGAGACTCTCAAAATAATCATATAAATTCTTATAGAACAATAAAATGAATTAAAAGCAGTTTCCACAGGTAAATGTTTTCCACAGCTGCCAGACACAATTTTGTTTACCTAATATTTACTTAGTATTTGAAAGTTTTGAAATTTATGTACAGCAATGTCCCTCTGCAGTTAAAATTTAAAAGTTGCTATCACATGCAGCTGGAGCATCCAATAAAAACAAGAAGGCTTATTTTATGGGCTTATTTTTATTTAAGTAGTTTATTTTTTCACTTTCCTAAATGGTTAATAATTTGTGATTAAAAACATTTATACATGAAAAATGTATTTATAAATTCAGCTAGCTTAGTAACTCCCCAAGGGTCATTTTTTATATTCTAAAAATAAATATTATGATTACTTAGAATACTTAAAAATTAGAAATTTAATCCACCATGGTTATCTTTGCTGCATTTTTTTCAGTTTTATTGAGATATATTTAACTTACATCATTGTACAAGTTTAGGGTACACAACATAATGGTTTGATTTACAGCTGTAGTGAAATGATTACCTCAATAAGCTTGGTTAGCATCCATCATTACCTATAGATAGAATTAAAAAGCCAAAAAAAAAGTTCTGGTGATTAGAATTCTTAGGAACTACTATCTTATCTTTCAGATATGCCAAACAGCAGTCTTAACTATAGTCATCATGCTATACATTACATTCCTATTACTTAATTTCTCTTATAACTGGAAGTTTGTACACTTTGACCACCTTCCTCCAATTTTCCTGCCCCACATCCTCTGTCTCTAGTAACCACAAATCTGATCTCTTTTTCTATAAATATTTTTTAAGATTCCACATATAAGTGAGATCATACAGTAGTTGTCACTTTCTGATTTATTTCACTTAGCATAATGCCTTCAAGGTCCATCATGTTATGGCAAATGGCAGATTTCCCCGTTTTTGTGGATGAATAATATTCCTGTGTGTGTGTGTGTGTGTGTGTTGTGTGTGTGTGCATATGTGCATGTGAACTTCTTTTCCCATTCATGTGTCACTGGATATTGAGGTTGTTTCCACATCTTGGCTGTTATAAATAATGCTGCAGTGAATATGGGTGTAGAGAGATCTTTTCCAGTTAGTGATTTTGTTCCCTTTTGTTATATTTCTAAAAGTGAAATTGCTGGCTCATAGGGTAGTTATATTTTTCATTTTTAGAAGATTCCCCATGCTGCTTCCATAGTAGTTGCACCAGTTTACAATCCCACCAACAGTGCACAAAGGTATCCTTTTCTTCACAATCTTGTCAGCATTTTTTATCTCTTGTCTTTTTGATGATGGTCGATCTAACAAGCATGAGATGATATCTCATTTTGGTTATGATTTACATTTCCCTAATAAATAGTGATTTTGATCATCTTTCATGTACCAGTTGGCCATTAATATATCTTTGAGGAAAATGTCTATTCAGGTCTTTTGTTCATTTTTAATTGGATTTGTAAAAATATTGAGCTGTATAACTTCTTTGTATATATTGGATATTAACCTCTTATTGATATATGGTTTCCAAATAATTTTTCCCATTTTATAGGTTGTCTTTTTACCTTGCTGATTTTTTTTAATTCTATGCAGAAGTTTTACAGTTTGATGTAGTCCCACTTCTTTATTTTTGATTTTGCTGCTTGTGTTTTAGGTGTCATATCCCAAAAATCATTGAAAAGACCCATATCAAAGAGTTATTTTTCTGTTTTTCTTAGTCTGTCATGGTTTCCAGTCTTACATTTCAGTCTTAATCCTTTTCAAGATCATTTTTGTGAGTGGTTCAAGATAGGGGTCTAGTTGCATTCTTTTACATGTGAATATCCAAGATGGTCTTTTCACCATTGAGTATTCTTGGCTCTCTTGTTAAATCTAGTTGGCTGTATATACTTGAGTTTACTTTTGTTCTCAGTTCTTATTTCTGTTTCACTGATCTATTTGTCTGTTTTTATGCCAGTACCATACTGTTTTAATTACTATAACTTTATGGTATAGCTTGAAATCAAGAAGTAGGATGACTCTCACTTTGTTTTTCTTTCTCAGGATTACTTTTGTTATTCAGGGTGTTGCAATGCATATTTTAGAATTGTTTCTCTGACTTCTGTTTAAAAAAAAATAATTTGGAATATTGATAGGGATTGCATTGAATCTAAAGCTGGCTTTTGGACATTTTAACAATATTAATTCTTCCTATTCATGAACACAAGAAACCTTTCCATTTATTTGTGTAATCTTCAATATCTATCATCAATGTCTTATAGTATTCAGAGTAGAGATATTTAACCTCCTTGGTTAATATTATTCCTATATATATTATTGTTTTTGATGCTATCATAAATTGGATCATTTTCTTTATTTTTCAAAAAATATATTAGTATGTACAAATGTTACTGATTTTGGTGTTTATTTTGTATCTAGCAACTTTAATGTATTTGTTGATTAGATCTGATAGATTTTAGTGGAGACTGAGATTTTCTAGATATAAAATTATGCTATTGGCAAATAGAATTTAACTTCTTCCTTTTTAATTCCAATGCTATTTATTTATTTATTTATTTGTTTTTTTGTTTGTTTGTTTGCCTGATTGTTCTGGCAAGTACATCCATTACTGTGTTGAATAGGAGTGTGAGAGTGTTGGCATCCTTGTGTTGTTCATGGCCTTAGAGTAAAAGCTTTTAACCTTTCACCATTGAGTATGTTAGCTGTGGGCTTATATATATACATTATATATAT